>NW_024881777.1:0-322500 GCF_019059575.1 Amphibalanus amphitrite
GACAGAGAGAGAGAAAGAGAGACAGAGAGAGACAGAGAGAGAGAGACAGAGAGAGAGAGAGGAGAAAGAGAGACAGAGAGAGAGAGAAGAGAGACAGAGGGAGAGAGACGAGAGACAGAGGGAGAGAGACGAGAGACAGAGGGAGAGAGACGAGAGACAGAGGGAGAGAGACGAGAGAGACGAGAGAGACGAGACAGAGAGACGAGAGAGGCAGAGAGACGATACGGAAGACGAGAGACGATACGGAAAGACGAGAGACGATACGGAAGACGAGAGACGATACGGAAAGACGAGAGACGATACGGAAAGACGAGAGACGATACGGAAAGACGAGAGACGATACAGAGAGACGGGACAGAAAGACGGGACAGAAAGACGAGAGACGATACAGAGAGACGGGACAGAAAGACGAGAGACGATACAGAGAGACGAGACAGAGAGACGAGAGAGACAGAGAGACGAGACAGAGAGACGAGAGAGACAGAGAGACGAGACAGAAAGAGACAGAGAATTTATTTACTTATACACAAATGTACTTTTCGTCTGATAACACCAGTATAACGCCTTTTTGGGCGACTAACGGAGCGAGCGAGAGGGTGGGCCTTGCACGTGCGAGATTGCGAAGGGGTACCTCCAACTGACTTGTGCACGGCCCCCTACCAACCGGTCTCTAGAGATATGCCAAATTTGAGCACAATCGGCCCAGCCGTTCTCGAGATCTGGAAGCGGCACCCTGCACGTGCGCACGTGCAAAATGGGTCCCAACTGACTTGTGCACGGCACCCTTGACCCTACTAACTGCTCCGTAACCGTGTACCAAATTTGAGCGCCATCGGTCCAGCCGTTCTCGAGATCTGGAATCGACCCCTGCACGTGAGCACGTGCAGCAGCACCCCAACTGTGGCACATGGATATGCATTGCCAAGTGGGTGCCTACCTACATGCCAACTTTCAGCGCAATCGGCTCAGTAGTTACAGAGATATTGCAACTATTACAAAAGTGACACTTCTTCGTTTTGCACGTGGCACGTGCATAAGGAGTGACCCACATGCACCGGAAATAGTCCAATCCTTGGTAGAAGGAATAAAGCTACCCTACAAAAATTACCGCATGTAAATCGGTCAAGTGGTTGCTGAGATATAAGCGTCGTAAAAGCGTGACCACGGCCGGCCCGGTCGCTCATACTCAGAAATTTCCGTTAATCTAAGGAAAGACTACGCTCGCTTCGCTCCTCCGTAACAATTGGCGTAAAAACGTTTGGTGCGCTTGTAATAAGACTCCGTTCGCAATGAGGCTATTTGGAAGTATGTATGTACAGTAGGTTTAGGACTTAGGTCTAGGTCTAGGCCCTCGCCCACACATGCCATTGTTGCCATCCCCGCGCCATTTCGTTCCTGTTGGAGATAGAGCTTCGCTGTAAGACCAAAAAGATTCTTTGGGAAAAGGCGAATCCAATGATACCCAGTTTTACCTTCTCAGGTCAGTCATTCACCTTCCAGGTCAGGTCAAACTAAAAAATGTTGCTGTTTTGGGTCACCGCTGGATATCAAGTGCGCTGCTCAGTGCTCATCATATGTACGGCGCTCCAGGTATTAAGTGGTTGGTTGCCAACATCACAACAAGCGATCTGCATTGATGAATACGTCTAATGGCTGTTGAAAACCATTGCCAGTGTGTGCACGAACCCTCTTCTGATTTCTATTGAGTCAATTTACAGGAGTGTTTCTGTCATTCAAAGTTATTACACCAAAAGCACATAGGCTAGCCAACCACTCTTTTGCTGGAGGGCCGTACATAAACCGATGACGATGCCGAATTGTAGTGCCAAGCCAGCTGGGGCATTCCACGTCAAATCGAACAAAAATCGGCTGTTTTGCACCTTACCATCAGCGATTTCATTATAAATTTGTGAGCGAGTTCCTGTGTCGCCCCGAACATTACATTCATGTTTCTTGCACATTCTGACCACAGGTCTTCTAAATATAGGGCATCGAATTTCTACAAAATGTTGCATCTTTATATTTTTGAACGACCATAACTTTGGTTGTACTTGTTTGATTTGAATGAAATAAACCTTACTGTTAAGGTAATTTCTTAAGCATTTGTTTAGAATTGCACCTACTTAAATATATGACCTTGAAATTTGCTTAGCTCTGTTCTTAAGCACAAAAATTGAAATAGCAAAAAAACACGTCACCTTCGATTTGGCTAATTTTCATATATTTTTTTGCCTACCATATTCTTAACAACCAGTGAAAAAATTAGAGTGGGCCACTCATACGTTTTGAAGAAAATGGCACATATGCAAATGTATGTTAGCACGCGCAGTGGAGGGGGAAGAGTGAATTTCGCCCCACCTCTCCTGTTTTTCGCCAATATCTCATAGTATTAATGCGAAATTAATTATAGCTACCTGTCCAAAATTGAATTGCACATCTCATCGCGCAAGCAAGAAGAAAATCGGTTCACAACTGGTCTAGTAATAGCGGTGTAAAGTGAACATCCTGTCGACTCGGCAGCCGGCGCCGACCGCTAGCCGCCGCCTGAATTGTAGACTGTGCCGGGACGGAACGGAACGGTTCCGTCTTTACATCGCGCTCCTTACCGCTGATTACGTTCGATTCGCGTCAAATTTTGTGAGAAGACTAAGAAATGTACAGGCAATCTTATGGTGTAAGAATTTTGAAAATCGGTTAGTAAACAATTGAAATATGAGCGTGTAAACACAAAATTGTGATTGCTGCGTTTCCCGCGTCGGCCGATCCCGCCTCAGCCGGCGACATGTTACTCTTAGCAGGTCTCTAACTGGCATATTTATTATTGGATTAACTAGAAATTCCCCATACATACTCAAAAATATATATTCTTTCGTATAGTGAAGATAAAAAGACGTGAAGATATCGCTGCGTGATAATGTTTTCCTAGAATTTTTGGCTTCATGATGCATTTCCACACGGCTCAAAATTCACCGCAAAATACCGTTTGCCTGAGACACTAGTTATGGAACTTGAATGTTTGACTACGATCATCTATGTATTTCCATTCTCGCAGAGTTTGGGATATCAATAATCAGCAATCATTCATTTCAGAAAGTGTACACAAGCAAGCATGTCTTGACTCTGTCTTTCAAGGTCACGCGCGGTTGCGTGATGTTAATGCATGAAAACGACGTTTGCCGCGAGAGTTATGAATGGCCCACTCCAATTTTTTCACAGATGGTTAGGAACATTGTGACGGACATAATATGTAAAAATTACCCGAATCGAAGGTGACGTGTTTTTTGCTATTTAAATTTTTCTGTTTTAATTCAAGGTCAAATGCATTTCAAGGTAACTTCAATTTAATTTTATAATTAAAAATCAAAGCCTTATCAATTGCCTACAAGACCCTGTTAATATCATTTTGATACCAGAAAAGGAACCAGAGTTATAGACATTTAAAAAATTGATGTGTGGCATTCTTGGCTATATTCGATGACCTATATCTCAGCGATACTTTATCAAATTTCGAAAATATTATGCGTAACTCAGTTTTGAACCATGCCCAGTCTGCATACAAATTTTCAGAAAAATCGAAGGGGATGACTGATTTCGGTGTTTGATTTGACGTGGAATGCCCCAGCTAGAACCTCTTTGTCACACTATCCGACGAGGTTTTTGCTGCTTAGGTCATTTCAGATCAAGTTAGGTCAAGGTCAATGATATGTGTTTGTATGTCTGTGTGTGTCTGCGTGTATACTGATGTGTGCACCGATTGTTTATGTGTCCATATTACATGAGTTCATGAAATGAGAAGATCTTATCAAAAATAGTCGAAAAAAACTTCACGAAAAGTAAATTTAGCCTAAAACACATTGTTTTTAGATGACCTAGGTTGACCTTGACCCGGACTTTGACATCTGTACATCGTCAAACAACATGTTCCATGATAGGTGGGAGGTAAGACTGGCAAAAAAGGCCAAAATCAAGGTGTCAAAACTCACAAGACCAATAGCCAACGCAAAACATTGGATTTTGTCATTTGGGTCATGACATGACCTGAAGAACAAGGTAATATCTCCGAAACCAAAAACCACAGAATCTTGAAATATTCCGTGGACATAAAGAAAGGATTGAGGAGCAGCTGTACGCAAAATCAGCTATCTAGCTCTACAAATGTTGAGTGCAGAGCAGAAAAACTATCCAAACTACCCCCACCGGCCACCCCCCATGTGCGGGCGAGGGTTTAAAAAGTCCCCAGCACCAGTGGGCGCTGCCTCCGCTGAGCCGAACTCCCGTCTGCCTGTCCCATATCGCGCCGGGCTCAGGTCGGGTAGGGTCAGCGGGACCGCTCCACACTGGGCCAGGGGCCCGGAAAAGTGCTAGAAATTATTTGTGATTGAGTTGTTGATCTCAGCGACAAGCAAACATGCTAAAAACGAAGTGGGGCTACTTAACCCTCGCCGGACCTGTTGTCGGACCCCCCACCCCCTCGGCCGGCCGAGGGGGGAGGGTTGGTACGACCCCTTTTCGCCGTTTCGCCCCTAATGGAGCTAGAGCCTCGCGGAAAAAACAAGCGTGTGCGCCGTTTCAAGACGGAACGATTGATACCCGATTTCAAGGTCCCATGTCAACCGGTAACCTCTGAGGTGAGGTCAAAAAGCCCAAGGTAGGGTTTGGTTTTTGGTAAATAATTTCGCATAAAATGGTCGCAGAGCAGCGATTTTGGCACCATCGTGTTTGCCTGGCTCAGGCGCGTCGAATGGTATACTTTTTGTTCGGATGAGGTCAACTTAAGGTGTTGACCTCAGGTCAAGGTCAGGTCAGCATCCTCAGGTCACGAAGTTGGTCGAAAGAGGTCATGTCGCATATCATTCGATTCGGGAGGTCTTCCCGAGTCCATTGGTGGCTTTCCCGAGTCGCTGGCTCAATTTGATCATGAGTTATTGACAAGAAACTCCTATGACCGTAGTGACGTCATAAATGACGTCACGGAAGGTCAAAAATGCAAAAGTAAAGCATCGGATCTTGCAAGGAGTGCATGAAATCACGATTCCGTGTGCTTGAGATAGTTTGAGATCATTCCATGCGCAAAAACAACAGTTTCCTTATCTCCCCATTTACTTTTAATGGTGATGTCACGTGACCTCGAAGAGTAGCAGGCATTAGCAAAAATTGCGAGTAGGGCATGACAGAAAGATGATTAGTGGTTTGTATGGCACGGTCATTTTTAGCGGCTCGAAATAACATTTCTCAAAAAGTCTAACTTAAGAGCAAGTTGTTGTTGATTATCACTTACTTGTGTTTGGGGGTTAATAATGACTGATTTTTTTAGTTTGGCCCAAAAATTTTGACAGAATTGTGTGCGTTGATCAATTCTGAGCTCAGGGACATATTTTATTCAGATTATAAGCCTTAGTTTTTCACAACTTCCAGCGTAATAAAGAGCGCCGGGCATTCAGTAGAGCGGCGAGGTGACAATTGCCCCTACATCATGTGGTTTACTGGCGCATATCTCGAAAAGTAGCAGGGAAAAGCAGCAAAGTACCTATATGGAACGAAAGATGAGTAATCAGCGGCTAGTATAAGATGTTTATTTTTAGCTGCTCGAAATAACGTTTTTTTAAAAGTCTATTTAAAAATTTAGATATGATTTTTATTTAGGTCTTTGTAACTGCAATGCTGGAGGTACCTACTCCTTGCAAACGGGCATGGTAGCAATGATGGAGGTATCCTACGCCATTGGTAGTGTGCAATTAAGATAGGGGAAAAATGACAGAGGGGAAAATCGGGAGTGGAGCTAGGAGGAGAAACGGGTAAATATTAAGACTTGATGTAAATACAAACTACAAGCTATTTCGGCACAAAATGGACGATCGGCACGGCGTTACAGCTGAAGGTGAAAATAATAGTGAAAGTTTCAATGCTGTGCGCAATTTCGATGCAAGACTAATCGCAGAGTACGATGGAACGGAGGATGTTGTGGAGTGGTTCACTCGCACAGAGATGCTGTGTGATCTCAATTCTGTGCCAATCATGTCCGTGCTGCCACTCCGTCTCACCGGCGGCGCCTTTGCCGTGTGGGCTCAGCTGCCTGTGGAAAAACGGAAGTCATTGGAGCATGTACGCTCCGCATTATTCTCTGCTTTCGCCATGGATCAGTACGCGGCCTACGAAGCGTTCAGTCAGCGTCAGTTAAAGCTGGGCGAATCAGTAGACGTGTACCTCGCGGACTTACGTCGGCTGGCGAGACTGTTTGGCGGAATTCCAGAGAGAGCACTCGCCTGTGCATTCATCAATGGCCTACCTGACTCCACGCGGCAAACGATCCGAGCTGGGTCCAAGGCTGAAGACCTGAGCTTGGCGGATGTGTTGGCTCGCTCTCGGGCAGTGCTTAGCGATGAGCGAGTGGTGGTGGCCGCTGTTGCAGCACGAGCCCGTCCAGCACCAGACAAGACGGCACCCAGGCTACCACCGCCGAGACAGGCAACGCGCCAGTCAGTGATGGGCAACGCGCCAGTCAGAGCTCCTCCATCAGTCGGGGAGCAGGCAAAGCAGGACGATCAGCCAGCGGCACGTGGTGCACAAGGCTATCGACTACGACGCTGTTGGATATGTGGCGTAGTTGGACACATTTCCTTTACGTGCCCACAGCGGGGAAACGGAAACGGAGAAGACGCGTCAGCGCCGCCGTCCTCTCCAAGGTATCAATAGACGGCGTTTTGCCTGTGATGGAGCTCCAGGTCAATGGTCGACAGTGCCGAGTTCTTATCGATACCGGCTGCACCGACAATATAGTCTACTCACCAGTGTGTACTCAGTGGCGTCCAGAGCGTGTCACAGTAACGACGATTAGTGGTGACCCGTTCACGTGCAGCGGAAAGGGGACTGTGGCAGTGCAGACGCCGTCTGGACAGCATGCTGATGTTGAAGTGTTGGTAGTAAGTGAGCGGCCGATGGGAGCAGACATGATCATCGGCATGGCTGGAATTGCTGCACTCGGAGGCATTACGGTGATTTGCCCAACTGAGGTCCGGTTCTGTGGGACTGCATGCGGACCAGCACCCCAAGTGAGTGCTGCAGACCTCAGCACGAAGTCTGCGACTGCAGACGGACCTGCACTCCAAGTGGACGCTCCAGACTTCAGTGCGAAATTCGATCCGCAAGAGCGTGTATGGACAGTGGCTTGGAAATGGGCAGATGGAACTGGACCAGATCAGTTGAAAAACTGTGTAGCGCAATACAAGGTGCCTGAAGAAGATCGCCAGCAATTTGATGAAGAATTGACGACGTGGATTGACAACCAGTGGCTGATCCCATATGACAGTGAGAAGTTCGGTCCGCCGCGTGGCTTGATACCGCTTATGGCAGTACCACAGCCAAACAAGGGCAAGATCCGTCCTGTATTGGACTATAGGGAGCTGAACACACACTTGGACTCACACACAGCAGATGCGCAAGTCTGTGCCGATCAGTTACGCAAGTGGCGACGTCACGGTCGGAAGGTGGCTGTTGTGGACTTGAAGAAGGCTTATCTTCAGCTCCATGTTGAAGAACAGTTTTGGCCTTTCCAGACTGTGATGGTCCATGGAAAGCTGTATGCCCTTACACGGCTGGGCTTCGGAAACAGCAGCGCGCCTCAAATCCTGACAGCAGTGATCCGTGCCGTTCTGGATCAGGACCCCAGGGTGGCGGAAGCAGTCCTTCCGTACGCAGACGATCTGCTGGTGAATGAAGATGTCCTCAGCGCACCGGAGGTGGTGGAACACTTCAAGAGGTTCGGGCTAGCGTGCAAGGCGCCTGAGCGAGTGGGTGATGATGATGGGGCTCGTCTGCTCGGTTTACGGGTGGCCGAGTCGGCCGACGGGGAATTGCGATGGCGACGCGACAACCCAGTGGAACCACCTCCTGATCAGCTGACTAGGCGGTCGGTCTTCGCATGGTGTGGTCAGCTGGTTGCACACCTTCCAGTGTGCGGATGGTTACGGCCAGCTGTGGCATGGCTGAAACGACGAGTAAATGCCCTCACACGTGGCTGGGATGATGTCACAGAAGACTCTACTCTCAGGGAGCAACTGAGGTCTGTGATGGACCGGGTGACAAGAGAGGATCCGGCCAGAGGACCGTGGCGTGTGACCGGAAACGAGGCAACGGTCTGGGTGGACGCCAGTTCCATCGCGACGGGTGTCGTGGTGGAATCACCAGAAGGTGCGGTGGTAGAAGATGCTTGCTGGCTTAGAACAGACACATCCACCCACATCAACATGGCTGAGCTAGAGGCTGCTCTCCGTGGTGTGAATCTGGCAATTGCCTGGGGAATGAAGAGCATTGCCCTTCAAACTGATTCTGCGACTGTGCACAAATGGATCAGCGACGCACTCAGCGGACGAGCTCGTCTGCGTACCAAAGCTCATGGTGAGATGCTCATCCGCCGGCGGGTGGATTTGATACGACAACTTGTCTCGGAGTTTCAGCTGTCTTTGTCCGTCCGGCATGTTCCGTCAGCAGAGAACCGCGCGGACGACCTCACCCGCGTTCCAAAGGACTGGGTACGTGACGAAACTGCCGTAGATGATGCGGTGAGCTGTGACGGTTCAGCAGACGGCACCCGATTGTGCGGAGTTTTGACTGGTGCTGCTGCTCGGGACGGAACAGAAGTTGAGCAGGTGCAGTCAGCCATCGAATGCGTGCACGAGCAGGCCGGCCACCCAGGGGTTCGTAAAACGCTGCACTTTGCTCGTAGAGAACTTTCAAGGAGCGTGACTCGAACTCAGGTGCAATCCGTCGTGAGGCAGTGCGACGTCTGTAACTCCATCGACCCGGCTCCTGTGAAGTGGCGGCACGGTTCTCTGGCAGTGTCGAACACGTGGGATCGACTGGCTCTGGATGTGACACATCATCGGAGAAGGCACTACTTGACAATCACGGATTGCGGTCCTTCACGCTTCAGTATATGGAAGCAGCTGCGCCGGCTGGACTCGAACGCTGTGATTGAGCACCTGGAGGAGGTGTTCTTTGAAAGGGGGGCGCCCCTGGAGCTGCTGCTCGATAATGGTACTGCTTTTCGTAGCAGAGAGTTCGCGTTATTCGCTGCGCGGTGGAATGTGAAACTGAGGTTCAGGGCGGTCCATGAGCCCAGTGGAAACGGAATTGTGGAGCGTTCCCACCGGACGGTCAAGGTGATCGCTGCACGCAAGGAATGCTCCATTGCTGAAGCTGTACACCTATATAACGTGTCACCGCGGGATGAGGAACAGCAACATGTGAGGAGTCCAGCTGAAGCTGTGTATCGCTACACAGTCAGAGACTATGTGAAGTCCGCGCAGATACGGCCAGTTACATCTGAAGAAGCCGCACAGAATTCACCACCAGCACCGTATGCTGTGGGAGATGCGGTGTGGATCAGACGTCGTGGCACCCGATGCTCAGAAACGTCATTAAGCGGAGTCGTAACACGTTTGGTATCCGACCAAGTCGTGGAAGTCAATGACGTCCCGTGGCATATTCGGGATGTCCGGCGTCGCTATACAACGGCAGCGTCAGTGGCGGACTGCAGGCCTGGGCAACAAGTCGGCCGGGCAGTAGACGAGTCTCCTTTGGTGGTTCAGGTGGCTGTACCCAGGCAGACAACAGAGTCCGCTGCGGGGAGCAGCGGTGACGCTCCTCAGGATGGTGGTGAGGGAACAAGGGAAGCAACTGCTACAACTGCATCGTGTGAAGCACAGTTGAGACGTAGCAGTCGGGTCCGAAGGGCTCCAACTAGATTGGTGTATGACTGAACAGTGTACATGTCCTCTCCCACATGCCTTTTTGTTCTCTTGACATTTGGCAGTTCGTTGTTGGCATAATGTGTCGGCATGTGACTTTTGTGCTGGTTATTGGGAGCGATTGTAAGCAATCATGTGATCTTTGATGATCAGAGGGGTGTGTAACTGCAATGCTGGAGGTACCTACTCCTTGCAAACGGGCATGGTAGCAATGATGGAGGTATCCTACGCCATTGGTAGTGTGCAATTAAGATAGGGGAAAAATGACAGAGGGGAAAATCGGGAGTGGAGCTAGGAGGAGAAACGGGTAAATATTAAGACTTGATGTAAATACAAACTACAGTCTTGCAGCTGCTTGCAAAAAGCTAGCTTATGTTGCAGAAAAGCGATGCAATATGTAAGAATGTTGTTGGTACAGTGAACAACAGTGCCCTGAACTAGTCTGACAGAAAATTGCGTTCAAAACGACAACTGGTCAACTAATAAATATCAACTAAAGATTAGCATTAAAATCGGCAAATGTGGTGGCCACTAGCGAGTCTAAATAGTCTTGTGTTTGGTGACAACTGACCACCTCAATTTCGACCTTAGGGCAAAAATGGCATCGGAATCGTATTCTTCGATCAATTTGGGATTAAATGATACCTATTTTGTTCATATTGCGGACAGTCAGTTTGGGGGAATTTCTAGCGCTTTTTCGGGCTGCCGGCCTACAGTGCGCTCCTCGGTCCGGCCCGCGGGCGGTGGACGGGCGGCCGGTAACGCTTTCCGCCAGCCAGCTGTAGAATCCAACAAACGGGACGGCCACCGCTCAGCGCAGCGAAACCGGTGTTAAAGAATAGTAGTAGATGTTCATGGCCACAATGATTATGAGATAGTCATTGTTAGCCCGTGCCCCACAGAAATGCCTAGACTCTCACGCCCTGCTGCGAGGGGAAATGGGGATTGAGCATCATTCTTATAACTTAGCTTTGGGCATTTAAGTGGTATTCGAAGTAGCGTCAAAAGTAGCAAAAAGAAGAAAAAATACTTCAACCAATTTTAGATCGGGTCAGAGCTAGAAGTCATGTCACCAGAGGTCGTCAATGGTAAAATTTTGCTTGGGCAGGGTGCGTTGCGCGCACCGGTGCATTGGGTTTCCAATGTCCATGGAAACATCAACAGACTCGGGAAGCTCGCAACGATAGCGTGGAGCCGAATTCATATCAACCGCTGCAACAATGCAGCAGCGCAGCGCAGCGTGCTGCAGCGCGGAGGCGTGAAACACCGCCCAGGGCTATCCATGTGTCAGGGCAATCCAACCCACGTGATAGGCTCGGCCCCAGCGGAGCATGAGGTCCAGGACTCCCGCCCAGGCCCCCTGTCTCCCCCTAATGCCTGTCATCCTTCCCACTCTGAAATCGACCGAAAGAGCCTAACCTAACACAACAATCAGCTCGTTTACCGCTATGTCTGAATAATATTGTCAGATTTAATTAAGGTCAACGGCTTTGCATGTAAATAACAACTACCACAATCGGTATTATGAGAAAGCCAATTGCTTTTTCACAAACACTTCAAAGTTTTTAGCTTAAAACTTGCAAGAAATTAATTTTACCACATGCCGAGATATCCCTTTAACATTAGCACGTGCATTTGGGAATATATATTCCCGACCGGGGCTGGGAAAATGCGTTTTATTCACCGAGGTTTTTCTGCGGAAGACCGAGTGCCGGTAGGTACGAGGTCCGTAGCAAAAACCGAGGTGAATAAAACTGCATTTTCACAGCCCAAGGTTGGGAAGAGATTTACCACATGCCGTACCGGCGTAACAGTTTATATTATATTTGTATTTTTTTATTGTGGGGCTGCGTTAAGAATGAAAGATGAAATTCTATACTTTCCCCTTATTTTGGGTTTGAAAAAGCTGAGGATGAAGATAATGAAGCGCCAGAAGTTAGAACAAAGAAGTATATGGAGTCCTGAAGGAACTGTAGGTCATCAACCCGTGCCGGAAAACAGTGCAGGAAAGGAAAGATCACGTGCAAATGTTTACCGCACGGCTAGGATAATGCTAAAGGGATATCTCGGCGTATGGGAAAATAAAATTGACCACGGTCCGAAATCGTTTCCCAAATACCTTAAACATTAGCCACTGCCGGTCCGAAAGCTTTTCCCAAAAGCACGTGCTAATGTTAAAGGGATATCTCGGCATGTGGTAAATGGCTTTGGCCCGCCTCGGCTAATATTGAAGGTATTTGGGATTTGGGAAACGATTCGGCCCTAGGGCTTTTTGATTTTCCCAGACAAAGTTTTACTGAATATTCTGAGCGGAAGAGCCAATTCCAAAGAAGATATTTACGGATTGTGTGTTCACTAACAGCAACAGCAAAAGTAAGTGACTGCGTGTTTACTTTCTTTTGCTGTCAACGTACTTCAACTATAAACAAGGTATATCGTTCCAATGCCAATTTATTTATTGCTGCAGAACATGGTCGGAATAGTCATTATTACTACATAATGCACGCAAAAAAAACGAACAATTCAAATGCGAGAGCATCTTAACGTGCCACAATGAAACATTTGATATTGTTCCAGCTGGGATCCAAGACGAGTTGTATTCATCGTTTCACCCAATTTTCTGTTTTCCTCACTCCTGCGCTGGACTCCATATACTTCTTTGTTATAACTTATTGATCCAGCTAGCATTCAAGACGCGATTGATTCAGCGTTTCACCCAATTTTCAGTTTTCCTCACGGTATCCTCACTCCTGCTGAGTGCTGGACACCATATACTTCTTTGTTTTAACTTCTGGCGCTTCACCATCTTCATTGTCAGCTTTTTAAACCCAAAATAAGGGAAAGGTATGGAATTTCATCTTTCATTCTTAACGCAGCCCCACACTAAAAAAATACAAATATATTATAAACTGTTACGCCGGTACGGCATATGGTAAATCTCTTCCCAACATTAGGCTGTGAAAATGCAGTTTTATTCACCTCAGTTTTTCGCTACGGACCTCGTGCCTACCGGCACTCGGTCCTCCGCACAAAAAGGCTCGGTGAATAAAACGCGTTTTACCAGCCCCGGTCGGGAATATCTATTACCAGCCTCGTGTTCCTCTTATCAAAACGCTTCGAATGAATCAAAAGTTGATCTTTAAAGGTCATTTGAAAAATTTGGCCTATGTTCAAAGACATTACCTGACCAGAAATGGTCATGATGCATAGCAGGATATTGATATTAGATCCGTATCGTGGAACTTTACAAACACTTTGCAAATTTGCACACAATTACCCAGAAAGGCATTTGTTCACACAATTCCATGCATAGTGAAGAGCCGATTTTTAATGCACACGATAGTTATTAAATACTTGGCCAGCACAATTTGTAAGTGAAGGGAGAACATGGAACCGCGTGAAACCACAGGCGGCCCCCTTTGTGTATAAATATGAAGCGCAAAGTATTGAAACACGAGCGCCAGCTGCGCCGCGCTTCAGCGCAGCCATAACCTAGGATGATTTTCGGTATATAGTTATAAGCTCCCAGTTCTAGTCATTTTTCTAGATGATATAGTATAATTCTAGTATATACTAGGAAAACTTTGGAGTACCCCACTCTTTAGTGCCCTGCACCAGGTCAAGGGAGTGGTTCAAGCAGTGAACGTACACGGCCTTTGGCTGAGCCTCTGTGATGCTCGCTTGCACACCAGTAAAACGTCCACTCATGTTGCTGGCGCCACCATAGCACTGCGCCCAGAGCTTCTCTGTTCCTCCAATCAGTCTCTGAGCTACGTCGATCACTGCTTTAGCTAGCGTCTGAGGTAGCATCTGGATACTCATAGAGGCCAAGAAACTTTTCTTGTGGCCTGAGGTCTTGGTCAGTGTATTGCACGCAGGTCTTGCTCTTTCCTCGCAATATGTGTCGTCCCGTCCGCAATAATCGCAAAAATGGCGATTCCTTTGCAGTCGCTACCAGCTCTCTCTGAACAGCATTTGACATGATCCGGAGCAGTTCATTCTGACAGTCGTGTGACAAGAAGTTGACTGATCTGTTGAGCCATGCTTTGATGTCTGGGTTCGTGACTGAACGTTCTTCGAGCAGTCGCACGAGATTTCCGTCGTCGGTTGTCCAAATGCCCACGAATGGCCGTTCCACAGCGAGCCAGACCGCGAAGTGTTCCTATTATCTCCAGGAACGTGTTGCTGTTTTTCTCTTGTTCACATGAGTTAGCATTGGTGATGATAGCGTCAATAGGTCGTCCCGTTGCTGCCAATTTCACACATGACACAGCACTCGCGGTGAGTTTTTGACTGGACGTGCTCCCTGAACACCTCTGTCCCTTTCTTCCATTTGCGGAAGCCCCATGCAGGAACGCCTTTTCCTTGATGCTGCTCTATGATACGTAGCCCCCAGGACGGCATACTTGCATGTACGTGTATGGCAGTTGGTGGAGTCTGTTGACACGTCGTAGTGAAGGAACGGAAACTGAGCATACCACTCCTTTCGGAAACGCCGTCCATCTGTCACAGGGTATATGTTCATGATCGGCAGGTGAGGCACGTTTGGAAAAGGAGCTGCATCTGAAGTACTGGTCGCGGGAACGGAAGCTCCAGTGGTTGTACAGTCTGTCTTAAAGGTACCGCGCAAAGTGACTGGATCCATCATGCCTGACCGAGGAAGGGCCTACTAAATTTGAGTCACTGAAGCAATTGACATCCTCGTCCATTCACCAGGTCAATGGGTTCGGTGACTTTCAAATTATAGCAGGCCCTACCTCAGTCAGGCTTGATGGATCCACCGTCACTTTGCGCCGTACTTTTAGGACAGACTGTACGTCAGTCCCACGCACAAGGGGGAAAAGCTAAAAAAATTGAGCGCTCAAAAAATTGAGCGGGCCCCATTATGAAGGAATAGGCGAAACGATGGTATTTTACAATGCCTTTAGCGTCACACTACGGCAAATGTCGTATCCAAATAAGGTATCAATGGCAAGAGAGAGCAACAAGGTTTCTTCTCGAATACTCGCCGTGATAATTTATATCGGTGTTTTTGGAAAGAAAATGCCCTAAAGACGCTCAACTTTTTGAGCGCCACTTGTCGTTCGGGACCGCGATACTCAATAAATTGAGCGCCACGACAGACGACAGTCAGCTGGCGCTAAAAAAATTGAGTGCCGGCCAGCATCTACACTCAATTTTTTTAGCGTTCTCCGTGACAGGTGAAGCCGGTACTGGCTGCCATTTTTTGATGTTATGTTCGTTGAAATACGTTAAACTGAGTTGAAACAGAAATGCAGGAAGTTGAATGCTACGTGGTACCTAAACTTTTCACAAACCCATGGCATCATGTCACATTTTCTGCTAGTAGTTTTATCGGTCTTTCGGATTCGGCACACCTCAAATAATTATACAAGGCTTGAATAATCCGTATGAATACTGTAATTGATATTCTCTGACTGTACTGGGAGAAGGGAATGCGTGAATACAGAGATATCCACCCACCCTTGAATATTGGAGAATTATAGCAGGCAAAACTGTATTGCCACGGTTACAACTTACAAGGCCATCGGCCGCAAACAAACAAAAATACTATACAATGTGGGTTAGATTCACAAACATCATCAAGTGTGGAACACAGAGACGAGCAAAACAACATCACATTATCGCATGCCAGCCCGACCACATTGGAACCGGGTCCGGGTGACCTGCGACCGGAACCTGCGTCTTGCCAGCATACATCACAAAAGCAGGAGGCAGTGTCGTACTGCTTTGATCCAAAATATGCCATATAACAAATGATATAAACGACCTAAGCTCGGACTAAGCTAATCATTATCAAATCCTTAACATGTAAAAGACGAATGGAAACATCGAGTCTCAGACCAGCAGTAGCAACGATCACAGTAGCAACATCACAAAGAACACGCGGCATTATCAGACAGCCGTTTTGTTATCGGGCTACAGGCGGCGACGGCGTGGTTGCAGACCAGCTGCGAGGTACCTAGCGGCGTGCGGGCAAAAGGCGCGGGCACACCTCCATGTGGCCGTGCGGACAGTGCGCGGTCGGCGTCGCATAGTGGGCGGCATCGGGCTGTCCCGGGCCGTCGAAGCCGCACAGGTTGTCGGCGCATGTGGGCGCGCGCGGTCACCACGGCCAGCTGCTCACCGCCAGCAAAGACTGCGCAGCGTCGCCGCTCCGCCGGCCAGAACACGCAGACAACCCTTCTTGCAGTCGCACAACACGTCGCCAAACTCATTCACCTGCTCCACCATGTTGTTGATGTCACCGAGTCGTTCGAGTTGTGGCTCGTGCCGTCGAGCATGACCTGCCCGATCGGACACGGGTCAGCGGCTTCTGCTCCAGCGAAGTCTTCATCTTAGTGACGTCTTGCTGATCTCCACAAAGGCTGAGCAGATGACCTTACCCACAGAGACGGCCGACGTCCTCGCCAGCGACCGCTTGGTTGTGCAGACCTGCCAGAAAAAGAAAAGCTGTTTGGTGATCTCAAACGATTTTTTTCTTTATGCAGTGGAACAAAACGGAAAATATGTCATACAACAGGAACTAAAAAAGAGATGCAGCCTAGGTCGTCTAAGAAATGGGTGCAACATTGATAAAATTCTTCATTGAATGAATTCTGCAAATGCTTTTGATAAAATGTGTGGTGATTATAAGGAGACCACTTTACTATAAAATTGCTCAGGATTCCCTATCTGGACCTGTCAAAAAATTCTGACTGCACACCAACAATAAGCATTAAATCCAAAACCTCTACCAGGTACCTAGGGATAATTAAATTCTGATTCAGGAAAATATTTCACATCATACAAATAAAAACCTTTACTATATTGAAACTGAAAATGTGATGCTGATCCAGTGACCTAAGGGTCTCAAAGTATAATAATGAATTAATCGATTATAAATTTGGTGGTGACTGCCGACTGGCGTCTCGCGGCCTAGACCTTGAGGCTTGAAAGTGGCCTTCCTTTTCCGTTGACTCCGATCCTCCAGATGGAAATGATATAAAGGATCATTTTTATCTTATTTCATATGAGCGAGCCCGTCAGCAAAGTGGCTATCCTGTTTCAGCATTCACCCACACAATAGTTGACTGTCAGTCTGTCATGCTGTCAGTGTTGTGAAGTAATGAAGGAGTTGAGTTTTGTTGATTATACATTGTGATGTTATGTAAAGGACTGGAAAATGAATGTGAAAATTATGGAAACATATTTGCAGAGTATTGTCACTTACTATCAGGACATATGGATAGAGAATACATTCAAATTAATAAGAAATGCCAAATATCAAGGTACTCAATCACTGATAGCAGTGGACTATCATATGTTTTAATGTCAATTATATGAAAGTTAAGACTGAAACTACCTTTTACCTCATCATAACTAATGAAAAATTGTGTGAAGAAAACATTCACAGCCTCTTTGAAGCACTTAGACCACTAAAAAACAAAAATTTTCACGTAAATATGTTGTGTCTCCTTCCTTCAAAACATCATATTGGATGGCGCCACTTTCGTCGACAGTTACTTATCTGCACGCAAATCGAGGAAAACGTGAATTGATTGACGTTTACGTGTTTCCAAATTTAAAATCACAGCATATTCAAACTTTTCAGTGTACCTTTTAACATCTAAGTACAACTAAAACGATAAAAACTTACCCTCAACACAAGGACGACGACAACCACGCGACCGGAGACGTCGCGACGAAATAAACAAACGGCGCCGCCAAATGAAAAATATACTCCGATATGTGTAATGTGAAATTGAATCGCAATCATTTTGGGTAGTATGAAAAATGCTCTTTCCAACAGAACCCTAGTAAAAAACGTGAATGGACAAAAAATAACTTTTATTTCGACATAAATATTGGCCTGTTTTTAAGTCATCCTGGTATGCCGTAAGATTTCGACCTATAAATTGGTGTTCCCCCAATCATTGAAGCTTGAGCAGTGAAAAATATGAAAGCCTAATCTGTTTTGCATCATTAGTGATTCTTCTAGGGTGTTGCCATTTCTCCCTAGGTGTTGCGAGTTGCTTTTGCAAAACGTGTTCCTGAAACGGCTCAATTTTTTGAGCCCTCAGCATTACGCCTATGGGAGCCTCTGACGTCACACGCTCAATATTTTGAGCGCTCAATAATTTGAGCTTTTCCCCCTTGTGCGTGGGACTGACGTGCCATGGAGGACGAATCAGGATCAGCGACTTCTGAAGAGCAGAACAGGGCACTGGGATGTTTATGTGTTTTTCACATCATTCGTCTTGAAAAGAATGAACATACTGTTTTCTGTTTTATTATTCTGTTTTTATTCGCGCGCAATGTGTTCGCTCAGAATACTTAACAGGCGCCGCGAGGCCTGCCAGTTGTTTCCTATGACCATCTTCAGACTATCTACAAGATCGCTTTCCTGGAGTGGTGCCCGTACTAAGTCACGATCGATGTACCCAGCAGCGATATGCATAACAGCGCCGAAGTCCCCACCACACAAATTATACACATGGCCGATAAATGACCCGTCCAGCTGCTCGGGGTACATAGCAAGGTTGTGGGGTAAGTGGTTGTGCAGGAGGTCGGCCTGAAGCCAGACACACAACCACAAGTGTGCACTACTAGCTGCACACACATGTGTACATAACAATACATACAATACGTACTCACCTCTATCCTGGCCCGGCAGAGGAATAGCTGGATGCTGGAGTGGCGAAGAATCTGGCATCGACTCGCTGTTCCCGGGTGCCTTTGGCCTGTAGGAAAGGATTGCGTTGAGGAAAAGGATGTGGGACATCGACCGCACATAAACATAGCCCTTAAATACCGGTTTGGGCACTCACAACATCGAAAAATGCTTTTAATTCGGAGAATTGGAATTTCAAACTTGCAGTTTTCGGATTCTAAGGGGCTAATGCATTGGAATGCCCCCTTAAAATTTGTGACGTCAGCGGAGATCTCACGATTTTTAAATCTTTTACCTAAACGTTTGGTAGCACGCGGTGGTATATGCTGCTTTCCGCGCAACAAATGCCGCACTTTCAAATAGAGCCGCTAAGAACAGCTGAGATACCAGAAAGTAAACAAAAGTAAAAGTCTAATATCTTGAAAACCGGTGAATATTTTTCGATGAAATTAGGTAGATATTCGTTTTCGCTCTTTCTGAAGCGAGCGGCATCACTTTCATGCCAATTCATTAACTTTTTTGAAGGTGGGAGGGTCCCTTTAACCCTATTCCGGGCGGGCTCTGAAAGGTTCGATTCTGGGCGGAGGGGGGCCTTTTCGGCCCCCACCCTTCAGATCTAAAAAACTACACATCGGAGCGACTAACGGCAAACGGCGTTTGATAGGTCGTTCAAAGATCTACAACTTTAAAAAAAAAAAACATTTTCAGGTCAGGTCAATATTGAGGTCACCACAGGTCATCAACGATAAAATGTTTTGGAATTAGTTACTTATATAACTTTAAAACTTAGAAACATAGAGACATAAAATTGATGCATTTTTTGTTGCTCTCGTCGAGGCGATGCGAAATAAGTATGCGGTGACCTTCACAGGTCAATAAAGGCACCCGGGAAATCGCCGTCACAGCGCGACCTGAGACCACCGAACGCCGGCCGACGCGCCAGCAGCGGCGGCGCCGGGCCTACGACACGCCGGCGCGGCGACCGGCTCCGGCCGGCGCCAGTTGGGCGCCAGATGCAACTAAAGTCTAAACCGCGGCAGGCGGACACTGCGGGCTCCGCTGCAGACGGCGCCAGCGGGCGCCGACGGAAAACTTTGTACAGTTAGCGGCCGGCGTCAGCTCACTGAGCAGCCAGCTATGTACAATTGGCGGGGACATAAGCAGCACGGTCATATCCACTACACGGGTTGTTAAAGGGACTATCCCACCTTTAACATGGGGTTTGAGTTGAGATAGCCAAGTTTGCGGCGAGGTTCAGAAACCACTATCTATCTAGGTTGCAACCCCCGCGGCCTCTTGGTGTTGAAGAAATTCGTTCCCTTCATTTGAAAATGGGCCTTGTACAAGGCCCTATCTTCAACATGGAGCGACCGTTAGTGTGACGTCACCTCGTTTAGTCATTCTGATTTAAATGGGTTTGTTCGTTGAAAAATCGCTTAAAACTTGGTCTGAACTTTGTTGTGGTGCCTACAGAGTAAAAAGAATCAGCTTTATGACAGTAATGTGGCCTGGGGAATGAGGTAATTTTGGGCTGTGACGTCACATATTTGAAAGTTTGTGTTTGGAATATGGGAAGCCTAAGATGTTTAATGAAAAATAAATGCCAGAACCGTGTTCCTGGTCATCCAATCTATAAAGTCGGGCACAATTTAACTGGTTTTAACAACATTTTAGAAGGTGGGATAGTCCCTTTAACTAAATCACAAACACATCACATCGCTATTTGCATATTCATTTGAGTCGTTGCGTTGAGGTATTCTATCAGTCATTCTTAATTTTGATGCTACCGATATATTAAACAGTCTAGTATTCGATCAAGGCTATGACGGTACAATCGCGACTGCATGAAAACCCCAACTAGGCGGTATCTATTTCAGAAACTACACCAAACACATTGTGTGCCATCGTTCGTCCAGTGAGATCTCAGGAGTTCAGTTAGCTACCCGATGAAATTGCGGACATGCTCCAAAATGTGTAGTTCATTCAGCATTCAAAACGATCGCGGGAGAGCCACACTGCACAACGATCCAACTTATAACTCAATTTGTCCAAGGCGACCACAGCGTAATCTCCGGGAGCGCTGAGGCACTGAACCGGCAGCCCTAAAACCACGCCTGCGTTGGGCTCCTCCTAGCGAAACTGTGGAGGATCATTCATAACGTCTCTTCACTGGCAAAAGTAGCGAGCGGCGCGTGCATCTGATGACTGGCGGGGCGCGCGCGGCAAGACATTAAGCAGGGCAGTGGTCGGTGCTGCAGCCGCTCCCTGGTCGCCGGCCCGGCGAGCTGGCGGCTCACGGACGGCCAGAGGCGGGCCGCGGCCGGGCCGTCGCCCCTCGGACCGTTCCGAACTCAAACGGTCGCCCGATCAGCGTCCAGATGTAGTGGCGTCGGGCCGGCAGCGCGCCGGGTGCCTGCGGCCGGCCGCGGCGGTGTCAGTCTGCCGGCTCTCAGGCGGCCCATAGCCAAATGGCAGCTGAATGGACCAGCAACAAGGGCCAACCACACCAAGGAAGATGAAATGGATGAAATGGGTAACATTTCATATAACTAACATTTTCATAAACATTCAATTCCGAAATTCACGCTTGAGTGCATTTGTCTTTTGATATGGCGGGTAATTTTCGGAAAATAATTGAGATAGGCCTATTCTAATAAAGCAATAATAAATAATAAGTACATACACGTATTTCTCCATATGCCTTTTATACATATGGAAAAACATATGTATTACATATGTATTACATATACCTTTTATACATATGTATGCAATTTATATTTCGGACACAAACACGTACACTGTTAATAGTTAGGTAAGCACAGACACTCACAGGTTAATACAGCTGGCAGGCACATTGGAACACAAGTGTGCCTTGCGTGTAAAGTAGTGAGCCAGCTCTGGATCGGCCATATAGTCGCGGCTAGTCTCGACCTCGAGTCCTTGCGCCGCGAATTCGGATTTTATTTGTCTCAACAGCTCACGGTAGAATTCTAGACGAGCGGATATGATAGGATTGTCGACTGCTGGAGATAATGGTGAGTGACTATCAGTATGGCTAATGACAGTGGTGGGTGATGGTGATGTGTCAGTCTCAGAATGCATGTTGGGCGCCAAGGATGGTGGTGCTGTGTCGGTGATGGCGTTAATGGCTGAATGTGTTGGCAAATGGAAATGGGTGGTATGTGAGGCGACATGATTGTTGTATGTGTCATGGGTATATTGTTTTTGTATTTTTGTTTATTAAAACTAGTTTCATTGTTTAATCCTCGCAGGCACAAGGAGGGGGGAGTTTTTTTCGCAAATAACTCGCGTAAAAAGCGGCCGATCGCGAAGACACTTTTAGTACCCTCGCGTTGATCAATTTTACACCTGGGGCATTCCACGATAGATCGTACCACTTTTTCCAATTGGACACCCACATCTCTCGGAATTTGACGAGAATTGGTCTCAGGGGTAATCAGGGGCTCTGAATCCACCTGTAACAATTTCAGGCTTATCAGATAAGTATTTTTTGAGTTATGGTGTATAACATTTTTTGGATCTTGCTTTGCAGCGCTAAGTTTCGCGGGCTGTAACTCTAATGCCCGGTTCCGACTACGGTCACTTCAGGCCCAATCAGGCCAGATCAGGCCCAATAATTCCCAAAAAGGCTGGAAAAGGCTTACGGCCTGACGGCATGCTAGTGCGAACCGGAGCAACTGATCCGGCCTGAACTGGCCTGATCAGACCTTCAGGCCAGATCAGGCCAAAGTTAACTTCAAGTCAACTTTTTGCGCCTGATGCCTGATCTGGCCTGACGCTGCGCCCGCCATTTTAAATTTGCATTGGCGCATTTGCGACGTGACAATGCGTGGTATTCGAAATCGTGCCCTTTTTGACACTCTGCAAAATAAAAGTGCCTATTTATATAAATGCATAAAAAAGTATGAATTAGGCACGAGACGTTGCGCATGGTTCTTTTTTATTTGATTTTTATTGTGGCCTAATTTGTGTCATTTCGGGCTTTGAAGGATGAATAACTCCCATGGTTGCTACTGATTGCTGTTTTGTTTAAATTAATTATGAACGTTGGTTTCGACAAGTCCAACATTATTTCAACCAAATTAGCGTTTCTTTTAAAATTGATTCCGAAAAATAATGTGCTACTCTTCAACATCGTAGCAGGATAACCATTCAAGCTTACGAGAAATAAATCGGGCTATGGCGGAAGATCCAGGTTCAAGACAGCCTTTACAGCCGCCTGACCTGTCGAGCATCAGAAATCCAGCTCGTCCACCTTCCCCGTCTGAGCTCCCGGGCCTGGAGACCTAGCCCGGAACAGTAACGGATGGCTGCGCCTGATATGAGCCGCTCCAGCAAACACCAGGGAGGGATGAAAGTAAACTTTTGGAAGGTTTGCTCGAGAAGGACACTCGCTCTCGGTCGCCCTCGATGCCACGAACCTCTGCCGAGCTGTTGCGGTGTCTTCTGCGGCAGCTAAACTCATCGTCGCCGGCACCGAACAGGCTCCCGCTACCTCTCCTAGATCCCGTGACTCTCTGTCATGACTCGGACTGAATGGAACCAACCGCTACTCCATTCGCCCCGCTGGACCCCACGGCACAAAAGGACCTATCCTATATCGAATGGCAGCTTGGCCGGGGAGACTCATTTCCAGACCCAAAAAAAAAAATTGACAGGAAGACAAGAAACTAAACTCTTAAGTCGACATGTTCCATGTGCAAGATAAATTTGTGGCGGGAAACCACAGCGGGTACCTGTGTGAGCAAAAAACAAACCTTGTTTAGGTCAAGCTAATCGAGACCCTAAACGTGCATGACATTATGTATGGTCACTTTTCGGATTAATCTCTGGGATAATAATATCTAACTCACAAGTCCATATATTTCGGATGATATTGCTCACCCTTGGTCACTGGACAAAAATAAAAACAATTACATGTATGAAAAACCACACACCAAAATTATTCCCTAGACGGGTTACATTTTTCAAAAATATATCACTTGCCAAAAAACTGACACGGTCTTTTAGCTTGCATGTTCCTCTACATAACAAGTAGTGCAACCAATCTTCTAAGTTCTACATATACCTATGGATACCTACTACCTATACTTGTGTCTACAGAGATACATCGGACACAATAGATCAATTTGCACAACCGGGTGTATGTTTAGTTCCTATGGATGACATCTTATGCTCATGTCGACCTATTTCTAAGGGTGAAATCCCATATTGGACTAAGGCCAAATTTTCCTACATCTCGGTTCATGTATGGATCTTTTTCTTTTATTTCTATTGCTTCGCGCACGATTCTCTTTTTCCAGTTACTCTCACATGCCAAAGTTTTGCCTTCCATGGGGTGCATGTTTCTACCGCACTGCCTAGTGTGCCGAGCGGGTGCCGACTTTTGTACCCGCCCGTGCTCGATGTCTTTAGCATGCTCGTTGAGCCTGCATGTGCATGACATGAAAAGAGTCATAAACAAAGGGCTCTTATTTCTCGGAGTTGAGTTGCGTCAATGCTTATATCTTTGTTAGTGTGGTAATTGTCTGCAAAGCACATAAGAACCTACAACATAAGAACATGCATGTCTTTTCTGTTTTCTTTTAACCACTTCTTAGATTTTCGATAAAAATCATGTTTGTATTACTTAAAACCACATTAAAACATGTTACGCAGTATGATTAAGATTATCGGTTTAAGGTTTTCATTATATAGAGCGATTATACCAGTAAAACGACTTTGGAGCTGACAAACGGGCGAGCACGAGAGTTGAGCTCATCAAGCGAGGAAGTGCGAAACAATACCTATTCCAACTGACTTGTGCGGGACACGCTTCTAACCAGTCCGTAACAGTGTACTTTAAATTTGAGCGCAATCGGACCACCCGTCCCGTTCTCGAGATGTAGAAACAGCAGTCTGCACGTGCGCACGTGCATACTGGACCCCAACTGACTTGTGTGGGACACCCTTCTAGTCGATCTCTAACGGTGTACCAAATTTGAGAGCAATCGGCCCAGCCGTTCTTGAGATGTGGAAGCGGTCCCTGCACGACGCACGTGCGCACGTACGGCCCTCCAGGTATTTAGTGGTTGGTTGCCAACATCACAATAAGCGATCTGCATTGATGAATCCGTCTAATGGCTGTTGAAAACCATTGCCGAAGTGTGTGCACGAGCCCTCTTCTCATTTCTATTGACTTATTTTACAGGAGTGTCTCTGTCATTCAAAGTTATTACACCAAAAGCACATAGGCTAACCAACCACTGTTTTGCTGGAGGGCCGTACAGTAGGACCCCAAATGTGAAACGTTGAACTGCATTGTCCGGTGGACGCCTACCGACATATGAAGCTCCAGCGCAATCGGCCCAGCATTTACCTAGTTGTTGTAATGAGAGCGAATTTGACACCTCTTCATTTTGCACGTGGCACGTGCAGGGGAAGGGGCAACAAACATGCATCGAGAGTACATAGTCTGGTATGGGAAGAAGATACCAAAGAAGACTATGGGTTGATCGCCACAGATTTGGCTGAGATATGAGCCTATCAAAATCGTTACTTTGACCGAGCGAAACAACTATGAAACCCTTGACTTCACACGTGCCACGACAGTCACCTCGATGCATCATGAGTAGCCAATTTCGAGCTGGAAGTGATGGGGATGAGGCTATACCTAACAAAAAAAGACCATAGGTCAATCGGCCCAGCGGCTGCTGAGATAAAAGCCTCGCATAAGCGTTACGAGCCAGGGCCTCGGCTAACATGTTAACTGGTGGGCCAAATGGCCCACCAGTGACCCGAAATGGCCCACCAGCCTCAAAGATTTGGCCCACCAGTAATTTTCTGAAAAATCGAAGTTTTCACATTTTACATCACGACATACCTAGGTAACATTGTGATACAGACAGAGACAGAGGCCCTACTACATTGTTGCATTTATTAAAAGTAAGAACTTGATCGTCGTTGCCCGCATAATACCATCACCATTCCTGGTTTCTTGAGACAGCCGTAGGTTAAGCCCCGGTCACACTTCACATGTGAAGTGTGACAGGAGGTCCAATCCTGCAGGATTGGACCAAAGGACGAGAAACGGACGGCGTCCGTTGATGTCCGGGGGATGTCCGTTCGTTTCCGTTGGACGTCCGTTTCTCATCCGTTAATATCTGTTCCATGTCCGGTGGTGTCCGGTGTGCTCAACCGGACACCACCGGACATGGAACTGATATTAAAGGATGACAAACGGACGTCCAACGGAAACAAACGGACATCACCGGACGCTGACAGTTCTCGTCCGTTTCTCGTCCGTTGGTCCAATCCGTTTAAGTGTGACCGAGGCTTTAAATTTTATGCAATAATCGTGAAAGACGTTTGCCTCTGTCAATTACAGATAGTGTCGGCGGCTTCCAGCTGATCGAGGTCTGCGAGAGTTCTTGCAAGCTTTCCGATCGATCGAGTGGTTACAGTCACCTAAGCATCTGCCGCAGACCAGTCGGTTACAAGAAAAACTACGAATAAAGAACAGATCAGTTCAGACGGTCGGGGATAAGCCTGCGAGCGATCTCAGACGGCTCGCCGATAGACACGATGTAAAGCCCTTGTTACACTGCCGAATTTTGGTACACGAATGTGCACGAATATGCAAGTCATCCTATATCGCGGATCGATTCGGGATCTTTCTTCCACGGTCTTGGCATTTCGCAGACCAGTCGGTGCCCACCGCGCGACTTTTACGGTTCGTCACGACCGCCACGAATATTTCATGAAAAATGAAAATTTCGTGGCCGTTCGCCGAGCTTATAATAAACGAACATGATCGCCAAACACTCGCCGAGTCACCGCCGACATGTCGCTACGTGCGCCGACTTGTTGCCAAGGTATCGCCGACTATTCGCAACAGATTCGCCATTCATTCGCGATGTTCGCCGAATCATGGATCAGCTTCGACCCGCGCACGATTAGGGGGGCCCCCCACCCGTTGTCTGCAAATCGGGCTCTGTCGGCGAACCGTTCGCCTCTGTCGGTGAACTGTTCGCCGATTTCCTACACGACGTGATTCGGCGACAGGGTCGTGGCCAAAATTCGGCAGTGTAACACGGCCTTAAGCCAGAGTCAAACTAGAGGTAGTGTCGGCAACTTCCAGCCGATTGAAGTCTGCAAGCGATATTATATAGTATAATTTTTTGATATGGTGTATAACATGAGCGATATTATGCGTCTTCACGAACGGTATGATGCTTGCAGTCGCACATCTGACCATCACCAGTTGGACGAATTTCGAACCGTTCACAGTCAGCGTTCCAAAAATTTCTCATTTGGGCTGAAGATGACACTCAAGAATAAGAATGGATAATTTTCCACTCTCACATTTTGGGTGGCTAGAATTTTCCACTCAGACACCCAAGAGAAATCTGAAGTTGGGACACTGTTCACCAGAAGTGTACATAACTTAGTTTTTTTTTTTAATATTAGGGTTGCGCAGTGCGCTTGGGCTTTTGAGTGAATTCTTTTCCATGCGACACCAATAGGCTTAATGATCATCTTCAGAGATGTTGGGGTTGCTGCTACAACCCTCTTTTGGGGTTCCTGCTACAACCCCTTTTTGGGGTTCCTGCTAGTTGCTACAACCCACTTTATATATAAAGTTGCACTTGTGCTGTTCACAATTCCTCCCGATCCACCCGACAACGCCCGATCCCGTCCGACCGCTTCCGAATCTCCGACTAGTCGGCGAGCGATCCATTCAGGGCTCGCTGATTTTTAACATCCGACCGGCCGTAAGTTATCGTCCAAAGTTTTATAATCCGCGTCAATATTTTGTGCATACTTGTGCGATTTTATGTGCACCGCCGGAGTATCACCACTGAGAGGGTTGTGGGTCCCTACTAGTGGTGTCAATCGGAACTTGAATCTTCGGAATTCCTTTTGTCCAATGTCCAATTCGGAATTCGGTTGGACAATGACAACAGGCTTTGGACAACTTTGGACAATCGCTTGCTACACCTCAACATTTTCATAAAATTATCGTGTTTAACATTGATTGGCTATTAAAAAGCCCAGCTTTCGATATGATTAACACTTTTGAGAGCTGGTAACGATACATTAACAGCAAATTAAATAACGGTGTTGAGTGTAAACTATTGCACAAATGTCGGACATCTTTGGACAAATGGCTGGCTTGGATATTTTTGGACGGACAATCGACGCCAGCATTGGACATTGGACGGACATTGGACACATGTTTTCTGAAATTGACATCACTAGTCCCTACTCTCTCTTCTCTCTCTGAAGAGTCGGGGGGGGGGGGGGGGGGTCGAGCCCCGTATTTTTTTACATTTTTTATGCCATCCTGACGTTTTTTGCAGTGGCCGAAATCTGGGGAGAAATCGAAATGGGGGGGGGCTATGGCTACGAAGGTCAGTCCATGTCGCTGCCCAAGTGGCCCACCAGTCAAAATTCCTTAGCCGAGGCCCTGTTACGAGCTGCGCCAAACCGGGCCGGGCTGCTCATGCTCAGACTTGTAAGCTATTTAGAAAATCGCAATTCGCTCTCGCTGGTAAAAAAAAAACACGCACACATTTAAAAGATATTTGGTGAGGCAGACCGAAGGCCTGACGCCTGACGTCTGGCGTCTGGCGTCCCATACGGTCTGATCAGGCCGAGCGTCCGACGTTCAACTTTGGCCTGAACGCCTGATTGGGCCTGATCTGGCCTGATGTGGCCTGATGTGGCCTGAAGCAATCTCATAGTCGGAACCGGGCTTAAGACGGATTATTCAAATGCCAAATGTTATATAACATTGAACTTGCAATGAAACAGAGATTAATATGTATTTTTGAAATTTCGAAAAATACGCTATTTTTGATATATGACATCGAGTTTTCTTTCATTTGTATTTTTTGGACTTTGGGACCAAATTTTTTTGAATTTTTATTTCTTTAAAAAGATATTTGGCTCGTTGTTAAGAAGTATGCAAAAAATTAGGGAGGTGTTCTTTCTATAAATGTATTTATTTTACGTCACGATAACGGTTTCGAATAGTGATTTCGGGAGGGGAGCTTACAAATGGCGTGGTAAAGCTGCCTAGTGACATCACGGGTTACTGAAATTTCAATTCAAGTCTGAGTCATCAGAAAAAGTGAAAAGAGGGTTCACCGTTCATTCAACCCTCTTTCCTATAAGCGCGAGGGTGAAAAGGCTGCTTGGTTCTGACATTGTTTTGGACGCCAATGACCATAGCTGTCCGAGATGAAAGTTACAGGACGCATACCTACATGGTGTCCTCCAGAGGTCTCACAACTTGTATATCTGGGAATTTTTCAAGGTTACATGAGGTCAGGTCGGTCACGTGACATCACTGGTATAAATCAATGGGGAAATATAAAAACTGTTATTTTGGCGCCGAGAATGATCTAAAACTATCCCACGTACATGGTATCGTGATTTCATGCACTCCTTGCAAAGTCCAATGCTTTACTTTTGCATTGTTAACCTTGCGTGACGTCATTTATGACGTCACTAGGGTCGTACGAGTTTTTCGTCAATAACTCCCGATCAAATCAAGCTAGAGAGTCGGGAAAGCCACCAATGGACTCGGGAAGACCTTCCGAATCGAATGATATGCCATATGATACCCTTTGCCCAGCTTCGTGACCTGAGGGGCTCTGACCTGACCTTGACCCGAGGTCAACTACTTAAGTTGACTTCACCCTAGCAAAAAGTATACCATTCGATGCACCTTGACTAGACCAACACAATGATGCCAAAATCGCGGCTCTGCGGCCATTTTTTGCGAAGTTATTTACTAAAAACCGAACCCGTAACTTCAGTCACGTGACCTGACCTGACGCTACCGGTTAACCTGAGACCTTAAAATCGGGTACCAATCGCTGCGACTTGTAACGGCACACACGCTCGTTTTTTCCGCGAGGCTCTAGCTCTATTATAGCGAAACGGCGTGCTGGGGTCGTATCAACCCCTCCGAAACCCATTTTGTTTGCGGGAAAATGAGGAACTTATAGAAAGAACACCTTTCTAATTTTTTGCATGTCGATTTGCAATGACATGAAGATTATTTTGAAAAAGTAAAAATGTGAAAAATTTTGGTCCCAAAAGTCATTAGAGGCAAATGAAAAAAGCTTAAGGCTTTTGCTCAACAATGAAATTTTCTCTTTGGAATTTTTAAATAGTAATATTTAATGAGTAATATTAATAACTTGAGTAATATTAATTTTTGATTCATCGCAAGCTTAGTGTTGTTTACTTTTTGTTGGTTGCTTAACCCGTTCTTGAGTTATACCTAGGCCATCAAACTCACCGTTACATACCGAAGTGAAAAAATGTAATGCAATATAACTCAAAAAGTGTAATAAGATGGCGAAGTACTAAAATGAGCAGCATTATTGAATATCGTAGAAGAATAACCTTATGCTCACTATCTTTAAACAATCCAAAAATTAGCCTTAAATCAATGAATATATTTCGGAAACATTCCTTCTTCAGTTCAAAAAGTTAACTATACAAGCCACAGAAATGTACAAATAATTGAACGTCACAAAAGCGCCGAATACACTGATCCCACCAACGAATATTAGTCACATTCTCGTGCCATATCAATATAAGTAGAACGGCCTCTTTTAATCAACGCAAGACTAAAATAACAGGTATACATAAGGTAGCGTAACCAAATACAACTGTATGAGATCACTTGTGACCCAACGAATAACTATGCTAGTCATCTTAGAAACACACAATATAATTACAACTAACATGCAAGGTGTACACAACCAACTACTCGATAGATCGATTGTCTAGCCAACAAACTAGCCATTCATCCAATTGTTCAATCAACTAGTTACACCCATTACATTCAGTCATGGAGTCGACAAACCATTCAAATATCCATTCCAAATCATTCAATCAAACGTTTTATCATACAATCAAGCAGTCATTCAATCAAACAAACAACGATTTTATCATCCAATCAAGCAACCCTTCAACCATTAAATCAATCAGACCCACAGTCGTCCATTCAACCATCTATCAATCAACCATTCAATATTCCATTTAATCATACCTATAATCAACCATTCAATGATTCATTCAAACATCGGCATTTAATAAAACATCTAACTAAGCATCTCAAAAGCCAAAAGATCTAACAGTCATGAGGCTATCCCAACATGAATTATAAGTGGAAAACAATGGGAACGTTTTTGGTTATATTACTTTAAGTTGGCTACACATGTGTTTCGATATACATCTTTTTCAAGCCATAAAGACAAAATAAAATGTAAATAATTCGCCTAAACATCAAAGTTGTCAAAATAGTTTGCGGCACAGATTAAAATTCAAATAGCAATGCTTCACACCCGTCGCTTCTCACTTTGCACTTCTAGTTTTTAGATCGTGCAAAATAAGTTCAGCCGTAAATCTGCTCAGTTTCACTTTTCCTGCATTACCATTTAGATTGTCAAAGATGTGAATATAAGCTGCTTCTACAGCCTGCCTATGCTTCTTTGTCAAACCCCTACTTAACACAGACATATCATCCCAGTTGGGGAGATGTCCCGCCTCATCTACGTGTTGCACAAGGGCGTTGGACAGACGGTGGTACCTAAGGTCACTCTTATGCTCCTTTTGCCTGGTTTTAATGCCCCTGTATGTTTCACCGACGTAACATTTATCACATGCACCACAAGGAATTTTGTAAACGACACTATCCTCATTAGTAGAACCTTTCTTCTTCGTTTGCACAAGGTTTTTAATGGTCAGGCCCGCTGGGGATGAAATATTGATAGTTTCCCTTACAAAATTGTCCACAGTTTCTACTTCTTTTGATGCTGGGACTGAGAGATACCTCCTCTTGCTATTCCTTGTGGCGTTTGAAGCTCTAGCTCGTATTTTGACGGCCCTCTTCTCTAGCTGACATAAAAGACCTGGCGGGTACTTGAGTCCAATAAATACTTCTTTAATGTAGTTCAGCTCGTCCCTGATAAATTCTTCTGAGCAAATGCGAAGTGCTCGAAGATAAAATCCCAGCACGACTCCAGTTTTTGTTCGACTGCTGTGCGCCGAGTAGAAGTGTATCAGGTCATTCTTGTTGGTGGGCTTTTCCCGAGTGGGCAACCCGAGTCTCTGGCTGCTCGGTTCTGCACGAACCGCGAACTGGAGTCGTGCTGGGATTTTATCTTCGAGCACTTCGCATTTGCTCAGAAGAATTTATCAGGGACGAGCTGAACTACATTAAAGAAGTATTTATTGGACTCAAGTACCCGCCAGGTCTTTTATGTCAGCTAGAGAAGAGGGCCGTCAAAATACGAGCTAGAGCTTCAAACGCCACAAGGAATAGCAAGAGGAGGTATCTCTCAGTCCCAGCATCAAAAGAAGTAGAAACTGTGGACAATTTTGTAAGGGAAACTATCAATATTTCATCCCCAGCGGGCCTGACCATTAAAAACCTTGTGCAAACGAAGAAGAAAGGTTCTACTAATGAGGATAGTGTCGTTTACAAAATTCCTTGTGGTGCATGTGATAAATGTTACGTCGGTGAAACATACAGGGGCATTAAAACCAGGCAAAAGGAGCATAAGAGTGACCTTAGGTACCACCGTCTGTCCAACGCCCTTGTGCAACACGTAGATGAGGCGGGACATCTCCCCAACTGGGATGATATGTCTGTGTTAAGTAGGGGTTTGACAAAGAAGCATAGGCAGGCTGTAGAAGCAGCTTATATTCACATCTTTGACAATCTAAATGGTAATGCAGGAAAAGTGAAACTGAGCAGATTTACGGCTGAACTTATTTTGCACGATCTAAAAACTAGAAGTGCAAAGTGAGAAGCGACGGGTGTGAAGCATTGCTATTTGAATTTTAATCTGTGCCGCAAACTATTTTGACAACTTTGATGTTTAGGCGAATTATTTACATTTTATTTTGTCTTTATGGCTTGAAAAAGATGTATATCGAAACACATGTGTAGCCAACTTAAAGTAATATAACCAAAAAAGTTCCCATTGTTTTCCACTTATAATTCAATTTGTCTATCTATATCAACTATCCCAACATCTATCACGTCTCAGTCTGACAGTTCACACTAATCACAGAACTGCCCAAGATGCGATGTTGGTGTTTAGGGCTGGTCGGTATGTCCTTATCCATAGCGACTCTGCTATTTTTCTGTCTCTGCTGGTGTTGCATGTCTGTAGGATCTTGGCCGCGATGTGTTGGGGCTCTGGGCGACATCGAGGGTGGTCATCTCTGAAGTGGTCGCCCCACGGCGAGTCCATACGGTGGTTCTTCGCGTCCCGTAGATGTTCATTGTAGCGAAGTCGTATGTGACGTCCGGTTTCGCCGATGTAGCTCCGGTTGCACAGCGTGCAGGTAAGTTGGTATACCACTCCGGAACTGTGGCACCGGCCCTGTAGTCCTGCAGCACACGAGTGGCAGCGTGAGCCACCAGGACACGGAGGTGGTTTCAGGGCCGAGCGCACCAGCTGGTTCTTGATGGTCTGTTTGTTGGTCCAGGTCACTCCTAGGTTCTGTTGGCCACTCTTGTGTACGATGGCCTGTACGGTTTGGGCTAGCTTGTCATCGATGAAAGGTAACACGAGCCTTGTTACCGGCGTTGCTCGTCTTCTTGGTCTTGGTCTTGAGGTCTGGCAGCAACTGGTGGCTCTGCTGATGGTGCGCATGTTGTAGCCGTTGTTCAGGAACAGGTCTTTGATTTTCTCTATGCTGCGTTCACGAGCGCTGTTGTCACTGGAGATGTTGATGGCACGTCGTATTTGGGAGTGCAGCACAGCTCGCTTGGTTTTCCACGGGTGTGCCGAGTCAGCGTGTAGTATGATACCAGCCGATGTGGGCTTGATGTACAGCTCAGTGGTGTACTTTCCCGTGGGTTCGACTGTGATGCTGGTGTCCAAGAAGGGAATGGATGGCGTCTTGTCAGTCGATTCGATGGTGAACTTGATCGATGGATGTGCGTCGTTGATGTGACGGAAATACTCTTGAAGATTGGCAGAGCCATGGGTCCACACTCCGAGTACATCGTCGATATACCTCATGTATAGGTCGGGTTTGTGTGAGGCACTGGTGTTGAAGTCCCGTTCCAAGCTGTCCATAAAGATGATAGCAAGCGGTGGGGCCACACGACTACCCATGGCGATACCGCTTGTTTGGCGATAGTATTTTTCGCCAAATCTCAAGAAGTTGTTGGAAAGGCAGTGGTTCAGAAGGTGGATGATGTCTGTAACTTCCAGGCCGAAGGTGTTGATGTCTTGATGGTGAATTTCGAGCAGACGTTTTGCACTCTCAGTCGCTTCTTTGTAGGGGATGTTTCTGCGTGTTGCTGAGTGGGCTGGAATAAACTGAAGGAGTTGGCTGAGGATTCTCTCCAGTAGTTGGGATATTTTGTCCAGTGGGTCACCACACGCTGACACAATCGGGCGCAGTGGAATGCCCGGTTTATGATCTTTTGGCAGTCCGTATAATTCAGCAGTTCGTGAGCTTTGTGGGAGGAGCGCTTGGATCACATTCTCATCAAGTTTGCCTTTAAGCGTCTCCTTGATGATCCGCTTCGTGGCAGCTTCTGTCTTGTTGGTGGGATTCCTTGGTGGGATTTCTACCTTTCATCGATGACAAGCTAGCCCAAACCGTACAGGCCATCGTACACAAGAGTGGCCAACAGAACCTAGGAGTGACCTGGACCAACAAACAGACCATCAAGAACCAGCTGGTGCGCTCGGCCCTGAAACCACCTCCGTGTCCTGGTGGCTCACGCTGCCACTCGTGTGCTGCAGGACTACGTGTGCTGCAGGACTACTCGACGCTCCCTACCCCCTACCAGGTCCGGTATGTCGGTGGACCTGTGACCCCCCCCCCCCCGCAAAACTTTCGCCTAGAACCGCCGTTGAAGACCTCCAATACATAACGAGTCACCACCCCTCGCCCGGCCGAAAAGTCGGAGTTGTTCAGCCTATGAGAGCTTTACTATGCACTTCTCTCGAAGTTAAGTTTTTTTTTGTATCAACGTATTATTCAACCCATTCGAGATGTTCGTCAGTGATGTAATCCGCATCACCCCCTCTTTGCGTTCGTCAGAACAGAACCTCCGGACTCCGAGTAGTCTACTCTCACCAAGTTTCGTAGAACTATTTCCTTACCGGAACTCCTGCCTCACTGTCCTGCGAGGGTTGGCTTTTATCTTCGAGCATGATAGTTTCTAAATCCAGACCTAGTACATATATTGGACGTTTACCCGAGCAATGCTTCTTGAGGGACTGTTGTCCCGTTCTTACCTCATTTTACTCGTAGGGGAAGCCGGGGGAAGCCCGGCATAGTAAGCTCTTTTTCATTTTTATTACATACCATACGTGCTGTATAAAATGTTGATATCCTGCTAGCTAGCTAAGTTCATTGGCCGTGTTTTCCCAAAAATTCGGTTTCGTGGAATAAGTATAAGGTTGAGAAAATCGAGTTTTAAAAAAGTGCTGATTTTTCTGGGGTAAGCCCGGCATAGGGGTAACGCCGGCCACCTCCCCAGCGCTTTACCTGCAACGAGTTGATGAAACCATTATGTGTTTTCCAAATATTAACGGAAAGTGAAATATTAAGGTACTGATTAGCTCTGGACATCTTAGAGTTTATGTCATAACTGGTATTTTAGCTAGCGTCTACTACATGTACAGTACAGGTCGATGAAAATCGTGATGCAAAATTGACAAAAAATGTGTATTTCAAAATTCCTTAAAATTTATTTTTCTTTTTACCTTAATGCATCATATTGCATATCATTCGACTCGGCTGATGAAGAAGAACACAACGACACCATTTTTTGAAGCTCTAGCTTCATTGTCTGTCGCGTTATCTGCAAAAACGTAGTTTGACCCTAGTTGACCTTACGTGACATGACTGGCTTTGTCTATGATAACATGTTTATTTTCGAAATTTATCTTTGATCTAGGTGTAAACCAAACCTGCTCAGTACCTATTATCTCATGGAAACAGTGGTTTAGTGGCATTGCTCTCGGTTGGGGGTAAGCTTGGCCACTCGCCCGGTGTTACCCCAATGTGCTAATTTTTATTTTAGAACAGCGATATTCGAAAAAATGTCAAGCCAGCCTGCCTCGTCACCCCTCACTACAAACACTTAAACGGTCCTTACATAACATTTGTATAAATATTAGTACTGTATGGTATAACATTAACCCGCGCGGGGCTGGGGGGTAAATTTTACCCCCCCCCCTCGCGAATTTTTGCGATATCTCAAAAACGGCGGCGCGCAGCGCCGCCACACTTTCAGTACCTTTTCTTACATCAATTTGACACGTTCCCTGAAAATTTGAGCGAAATCCGTCGGAAATTTATTGAGAAATTGACGTTTTAGTGACGTCATGTTCGCCATTTTCGCCTCAAAAACGGCAAAAGTTCAAACGCCGCTAACATCTTCATTTTTAAAGGAATCAAGACGTAACAAAAAAGGTTATACGTAATTTTACTTTGTCTATCAAATGGTTATCTCGTTTTTTTTTTGAAAATTTTGGATTTTGGCCTAAATTTTTCAAAAAACTGACTTTTCTGGGAAAATCATTATAAAATCCAAAATTTTGAGTCTATCGAAAAAAACGGAATATATGTCAGCGAAGTGGTCTATGTGCACCTACATACCAAATTTTAGAAGAATCGGTTCAAAAATGTGGGAGTTATTCAAAATTTTATGACGTCACGACACACAATTTTTTTGAAAAAATGGCTTTTTTGGAAGTTCTAGACCTCGTACGGAAACAAAAATAGCACCATTCGATTCGCCGTGAAAAACTGCATCAGATAGACACCTTTTTAGGCCTTAACAGCCAACTTTAAAATTTGACCTCACTTGACCTGACCTTGACCTGACCTCGACCTGAAATTCATCCAGAGGTGGTCCATATCACTTATTGAGTGTGCCTATTGAATCCTATGAGTAAAATGACCCATAAAACATGTGTCGCACATGCCCTTTTCTATATTTTGTTTTTTGGTGACCTGACCTGACCTGACCTGACCTTGACCTTGACCTCTGAATGATATTGTATGCAACGGATATTGTCTTGGTAGCCTAAGAACACGTTTTGGGCGATCAGTCTCAGTCCATGACTCCATTCTTCGGCAACTACGGTGCAAGGCCGATACTGTAGAAACTTGCAATTTGTACCCTTGACCTGACCTTGACCTTGACCTCAAACTTTAAATTAAGTACATGTTTTTATTAGTTCGTGATGAGAGCTTTCGATTGGCGTTTGAATTTTCCAAATCGGACCATTAGTTCGGGAGATAACAGGGGGGGGGGGTAAAATTTACCCCCCCCAGCCCCGCGCGTTCGGCTGGAGACCCCAGCCCCGCGCGGGTTAACAGTGCAACATATCTCACTTTTTAGCTAAAAACCCTTAAAATATCATTTTTGCGCTATAACTTTAACAATATGCAATTTTTGTCAGTCTTAACTTTTTTGCTGGCGTTACCTTAGCTGCCACGCTGAAAGGACAAACAGTTGAGCATTTTATTGTGAATAATTTAGCCGGAAACGGGGTGGCCGGGCTTCCCCGCGCCCGGGCTTCCCCCGGCTTCCCCTACTCGGTACCTACTCGGGACGTGTTGGGCAAAATCTTGTCGGTGGCTGTGGCTTTCGTCCTGTTTGGATGGTGATGGTCTGTCTGTGCGAACTGCCAGGTATGCGCCGTCGCCGGCCGATGCCGTGCGGTTCGAGCTGGAGATGGCCGAGGTGCCGGCCGGCCGGCCGGCCACGCGGCCCATGGCAATCCCGCGCCGGCCGGCCGGCCTGGCGGCGCCCGCCGAGAGCGTGCTGCTGCGCCGGCGGTACCAGCTGAGTCGCAGTGCGGCCGCGGCCGAGCTGGTGCGGCGCCACCACTGCAGCTCAGAGGACGAGGACGAGCGCGAGCACCGCCGCCGCTTTGGCGAGGAGGGCGCCGCGGCGTGCGACCAGTCCGATGGCGACCAGGTGGACGGCGGCGAGGCGGCGCACCACGGGCACATCCGGCGCCGCCAGGGCGCCGAGCCGCCGGCCCCAGCTGCCTTCAATGGTGAGTCAGGGCGCCTGAGCCGCCAGGGCGCCGAGTCGCCGGCCCCAGCTGTCTTCAATGGTGAGTCAGGGCGCCGAGTCGCCGGCCCCAGCTGCCTTCAGTGGTGAGTCAGGGCGCCGAGCCGCCGGCCCCAGCTGCCTTCAGTGGTGAGTCAGGGCGCACAAAATGTGCTTTTTAGGGGAACGGGTACTTCCCTTGATATAGTTTTTGTTGTGCTTGTGTTGGCACTGGCGGATCCAGGGGGGGGGGCGGCAGGGGCTAAAGCCCCCCCCCCCCCCACTCGAAACTCGACAGGGACGGCAATATAAATTAGCCCCCCCCCCCCTAAATGTACCGGGATTGGTCATTTAAATGACTAATTGCTGGTAAGTTCCAGCCTTCGATAGTGAAGTTCCTGAGGTTCGGCCGGAGTAAGATGCCGCAGCTAGCCAGAGTAAAACCAAATACGGCCCAGACTTATTTTGTTGGCTGAGGCAGACCTTGCCAGTTCTTCGGCCAGAGTGAAAATGCTGGAGCCAGCCAGAGTAAAACCAGATACAAACCAATTTTGCTGGTTGGGAGGTATCTGATCAGCTAATAGAATGGATAAATAAAACTATTCCTTATCTTCTCAGACTCGCCTTTTCTTCAACCAAATTCTGTGTGAAACAGGTACGTTTCATCCTATGACAAAAATCAAGACATGTGAGCTGTCACAACTAAAAATTCATAAGTACCGCTGTCATATTTTTCAAAATTTGTGCGTCATTGAAGCACATTGGAACCTTACTATGCTCCGGCCCACCGGCTGTTTCTAAGCTCATATCCGGCCCGCACCCAAAAATGTTGCCAACCCCTGCTCTAGCTTGATCAGGGGCCAAACGGCAGGGGTGTCCAACAGACACCTCCCGGCCCGTGAAGGCTGCGCCAAGTACCGACCCGGCCGGAGTGGGCTAACTGGTCAACAAAAGCAATTTTAAGTGTTTTTAAAGTAATATAAAGCACGGGTCGGGTGGGCTACCATTTTGTTTTAGTTAAAAAGTATCGTTTCAGGGCTGTGACAAAAATAAGTGGCCTAAATCCGATGAGAAAACAGGATTTGGGGTACCCTAGGTTTGACTCCTGTCATGAGTTGCCCCCCTCCCCGCCCCTAAACGCAGGTCTGGATCCGCCAGTGTGTGTTGTTTTTTTTTCGACTGCCTCGTGCTGCTGACTGACGCGGCTACCATGTGTGTGTGGGCGCAGCCGAGCTGCCGGAGGAGGCGCGTGGCCCGGCGCTGGCGTCCAGCCTGCCCGTGGAGCTGGACGTGGGCCAGGAGCTGCGCCAGCTCGCCGACTCCCTGAGCCTCTCCCGCTCGGTGAGTGGGCCGCCCGCCGACTCCCTGAGCCTCTCCCGCTCGGTGAGTGGGCCGCCCGCCGACTCCCTGAGCCTCTCCCGCTCGGTGAGTGGGGATCGCCGACTCCCTGAGCCTCTCCCGCTCGGTGAGTGGGCCGCCCGCCGACTAGTCTGACCTGGCCGGGCCAGTGGGGCGCTCTCCACGGACCGAGAGGACCGCGCTGTCCGAGGATGGGGCTCTGTGGGACGTAGTTACGTACCTTGGGGTGGAGCTTCAAATAGAGTGTTGGTGAATCATTCCCTTTTCGAATAGTTTTATTTTTCAATCCATGCTATTTACCGTGACAGTTGTTATCGTCCATTTCATCTTCCTTGGTGTGGTTGGCCCTTGTTGCTGGTCCATTCAGCTGCCATTTGGCTATGGGCCGCCTGAGAGCCGGCTGACTGACACCGCCGCGGCCGGCCGCAGGCACCCGGCGCGCTGCCGGCCCGACGCCACTACATCTGGACGCTGATCGGGCGACCGTTTGAGTTCGGAACGGTCCGAGGGGCGACGGCCCGGCCGCGGCCCGCCTCTGGCCGTCCGTGAGCCGCCAGCTCGCCGGGCCGGCGACCAGGGAGCGGCTGCAGCACCGACCACTGCCGTGCTCAATGTCTTGCCGCGCGCGGCCCGCCAGTCATCAGGTGCACGCGCCGCTCGCTACTTTTGCCAGTGAAGAGACGTTATGAATGATCCTCCACAGTTTCGCTAGGGGGAGCCCAACGCAGGCGTGGTTTTAGGGCTGCCGGTTCAGTGCCTCAGCGCTCCCGGAGATTACGCTGTGGTCGCCTTGGACAGTTTGAGTTATAAGTTGGATCGTTGTGCAGTGTGGCTCTCCCGCGATCGGTTTGAATGCTGAATGAACTACGCATTTTGGAGCATGTCCGCAATTTCATCGGGTAGCTAACTGAACTCCTGAGATCTCACTGGACGAACTATGGCACACAATGTGTTTGGTGTAGTTTCTGAAATAGATACCGCCTAGTTGGGGTTTTCATGCAGTCGCGATTGTACCGTCATAGCCTTGATCGAATACTTGACTGTTTAATATATCGGTAGCATCAAAATTAAGAATGACTGATAGAATACCTCAACGCAACGACTCAAATGAATATGCAAATAGCGATGTGATGTGTTTGTGATTTAGTTAACAACCCGTGTGGTGGATATGACCGTGCTGCTTATGTCCCCGCCAATTGTACATAGCTGGCTGCTCAGTGAGCTGACGCCGGCCGCTAACTGTACAAAGTTTTCCGTCGGCGCCCGCTGGCGCCGTCTGCAGCGGAGCCCGCAGTGTCCGCCTGCGCGGTTTAGACTTTAGTTCCATCTGGCGCCGGCCGGAGCCGGTCGCCGCCGGCGCCGCCGCTGCTGGCGCGTCGGCCGGCGTTCGGTGGTCTCCGGTCGCGCTGTGACGGCGATTTCCCGGGTGCCTTTGTCGAGGTGCCGTGGACAGTGTCCGTCCAGCGCGGTACACAGCGGCCCCAGCGCCGCCTCGGAGCGGCCCGGTTCACCGCACAGTCTGTTCAGATCATGCGCGGTCCGCGGGTCTCCAGGTCTGAACGTTGGCCGAGTGTCCTTGGCCGCCCCGTCGTCGCCATACGTGGTTGGACCGTTGGCTCCCTCCGTGTGCGCCGCTGGTTCCCTCCGTGTGCGCCCGGCCGGCCGCCGTCAGTCTCGCGGCGCGCGCGCCTCTGCGTGCCGACGGCGGCGGTGCGCCCTCCCAACTGGGACGCCGCCGTGTTACGTTTGACCGATATCACCTGTCTATGCTGTTGGGCTGACCATACCATGTTGATGAAATAAACTCGAGCTGAGGGATCTCACCGCCTTGTCCCAATCGGACAGCGCTGTGCGCACAGGCCAGATAGGCGGCCAGATCCCGAAATACCGTTATAGTTCATTTTTCCCAAACATATCCGGCTTCAGAAGAACTATCGAAACTGTTGCGTGAGTTTCGGCAAGTTCTGCGTCTGGGCCCGTATTCACGTCGACATCTTACGATCAGTTTTCATCGTACGATCGATTTGGTATTCATGTTGACCATCTTAACTTTTTATCGTACGATCAGTCTGGATATTTAGGATACTTCTAATTCACGTTGACAATCTTAAGATAATTTGGTATTCATGTCAAAAGTCCTAGGATTCATCCTACGACCCAACTTTAAGATGTCGTAGCAGTTCCGAAGATTTGATTTTTAGCAGCATATTCCGGGACGACATAGAAAATGGATCCTCCGTCAAATGATACAGCAAACGAAATATATTCAAACAGTTATTAGTGAGCTATTCTTAACATTATAAAGGTACCACAGATTTAGTATGCTTCAAAGTTATTATGGAAATTATTTTACCATTAGGTATTATGGAAACTATATTATTATATTACAAATGATCATATGAAGAATAAATCGATAAAATATGCATTTTAACCCTCGCCGGCACAGGGGGGGGGGGTTGATGCAACCCCCCTAAAGTTTTTCGCGAATAACTCGCGTAAAAAGCGGCCGATCGCGACGAAACTTTCAGTACCCTCGCATTGATCAATTTTACACCTACCCTGAAAATTTTATGACCCTGACCCAAATGACCTTTGACCTGTGACTTCTTTTCCGAGACCATGTTTGGCCGGAATCGCGATTCGGCGTATGTCGGCTCGCATTAGCCGCGCGTTTGCAAGCTTTTCGTGGTTTCAAACGTTCAAACATGTGATTTGATGTTGCTCCCATGCATTAGGGTGGGTGTCAAGGTCACCTGAAGGTCATTGACCTTTGGTGACCTCATCCAAAGTACTCCAGGCCTTATATGAAGGATTGTGTACCGTTTTGACAGTTTAAGACGAGAGGCGCCCATTGCGAAGTCCTGAAGTCCATGCTACTGAAAGCCCGATTTCAGGTGTTTGACCTGACCTTGACCCGACATTGGCTGTATGCATTGGCTGTAAGCAGCATGCTGATTGGCTGACGATGACGTGGCTGCATTCCTGTGCAAGGCACGCATTCCTCGGAACGAGAAATGGAAGATCTTCGTCTAGGGTGATCGTTGAGCCGTAAAAGCTCCTGATTTGTGCTAGTCTCAGCTCAAGCTACGAAACTGCTATTCCAGTTCAAAACCCCATGTTAAAAGTGAACTATTTCCTTTAATATTTTTCAATGAAATTTGGTTGATATTCATTTTTGCTCACTCTCTAGGTACCATGCAACACTACTTGTATGCCAATTCATTAACTTTTTTGAAGGTGGAGCAGGGAGGGTCCTTTTAAGCACGAACCACCCTACTAGTCGGTCCCCAACGGTGCACCAAATTTGAGCGCGTGTGCAATTTTGCGCGTGCGCACGTGCCAATTGCGTCACAATTGACTTTTGCTCGGCACCCTCCTAAGCGATTCCTAAAGGTGTACCAAATTTAAGCGCAATCGGCCCACACTGAAAACTTTTTTACTCCCGGCTGGGGGGTAAACCCTCGAAACGGGGGTATATCTTTAGGGGTCACCCTTGAAACGGGAGTTACCAGTCAGAGTTCTGCAATTTACCCTTCCAATTACTCTCCAACTTGCTCACCTCCCTTTAACTACTCTCGATTCGAGGGTCACGTACTCCCTGATCTGGGGTATATAACCCTCAAAAAGCGGATCTGTCGTTTTTACTCTTGATTCGAGGGTCACGGGTTCAGGTCGAGCGGGTACCCGACCCTCGTTTCGGGAGTAATTTTGCCGCGCATGCGCGGGAGGAACTGCGTCGCCACGCCATATTGTGTCTCGAGAGGCGTTGGTTGTGCAGCAGTGCTCAGCGTGTTGGTGCGACAAAAAGCGGTGCAGCAGTGATTCAATAGCATCTAAGCAAAGGAAAAATGAAGGCTGATCGATCAATAAGCACGACAAATTCATCCCATCATTTCAAAATACAAAAGCTTGCCAAGAAGATGGAAGATGCTGAGGGGCCGTTGGAAGGACGAGAGGTGAGATTTTTAATGTGTATTGTATCCAATTGAAACTCTCTCTCCCTCTCTCTCTCTCTCTCTCTCTCTCTCTCTCTCTCTCTCCCTCTGTCCTCTATCTCTTCTTCTTTCGGTAGTTCTTTGCCTTTGTCTTTCTCGTTCTCGATCCCCTACGCAGACGTTTTTCTCCACGACAAAGGGTTACCCTTTCCATTTACCCCCTGTCGTTGGGTAATTTTTACCCCATTATAAAGGGTAAAGAACGGGGGTAACTCCTTGTCAGAGGGTTAACGCCGGGGGTAACTCCCTGTCAGAGGGTAAATGAAAAGGGTCTACCCTCTGTGCGAGTGTAATTAAAAGGGTTTACCCCTGGATCGGGGGTAAAATCGAAAGGGTTCACTCCCTGTGCGAGGGTATCCTAGAAGAGTTACTCCACGGTGGGGTGTAAAAAACGTCTGCGGAGTACGCTACTCCGTAACAGCGGGTTTACCCCCCAGCCGGGAGTAAAAAAGTTTACAGTGCAGCCGTTCTCGAGATCCGGATGCGGCCTATTGCGCGTGCACACGTGCGAAGTGCGAACAGGGTCACAATTGACTTTTGCTCGACAACCTCCTGAGCGATTCCTAAAGGCGCACCAAATTTAATCGCAATCGGCCTAGCCGTCCTCGAGATCCGGAAGCGGCCTGCTGCGCGCGCGCACGTGCAACCGGAGTCACAAATGACATTTGCTCGGCACCCTCTTAAGTGGTTCCTAAAGGTGTACCAAATTTGGGCGCAATCGGCCTCGCCGTTCTCTATATATGGAAGCGGCCTCCTGCACGTGCGCACGTGCAAACGGGGTCCCAAACGACTTTTGCCCGGCACGCTACTAAGCGGTCCCTACCGGTGTGCCAATTTTGAGCGCAATTGGTCCAGCCGTTCCCGAGATCTAGGAGCGACCACTGCACGTGCGCACGTGCAGTAGTACCCCTAACGTGACACATGGAAATGCATTGCCCGATGAGTGCCTACCAGCATGCCAAGTTTCAGCGCAATGGGCACGATAATTACATAGTTATTGTAATTGCTACAAACATGACATTTCTTTATTATGCACGTGGCACGTGCAGCCATGGTCACCCACATGCATCGAGAAAAGTCGTGTCCTTGGCAGAATGGATGAATATACCCTACAAAGATATTTCCTAGTAAATCGATCCTGTGCTTACTCAGACATAATCCTCTCAAAAACGTAAATTCAGCAGAACGACTTTGGGTTCTGAGGTGACTCCCTTGGCTTCGCAAGAGCCACATGACACGGCGATCACCCAGGTGCATCAAGAGTAGTCAATTACGAGGTAGGAGGGATGGGGCTACCAAACAAAAAAGACCGTGGTTCAATCGGCCCAACGGTGGCCGAGATAAAAGCTTCTCAAAAGCGTAATAGGGCGGGCCGGTCCGAGCTGTACCTACCACTCATACTGATATTTTCCCGTTACATTGAAAGCTCTTTTTCGTGCTCGCTCGCAAGAAAAAAATCATAAACAACAATTTCAATACCTAAATATACAATTCATAAGCATAGGTGACGTCTTACGACAGCTCAGTGAGTAGTCGTATCTTCCCAATACCTTCATCATTAAGGTCTTACGATCATCTTAAGATTCGAGTTAAGATGTCCCGACGTGAATCGCACTTACGATCGATCGTACGACAAATGTCTACGACCAAAATTTTGATCGTAAGATAAATCTTAACTGTTTGCGATGCCAACGTGAATACCAAATTATCGTACGACAAAGAGCGATCGTAAGATAAATCTTACGAAAAATTCCGACGTGAATACGGGCCCTGGTCAAGAATTTCCAACCGCTAAAATCCTCATTTTCGATTTGTGCTAGATGCCTAAAAATACATGGAGATTGTGCCTGCCAAAATGTGCATGCTATGTTGAAGCCACTAGTTGTAGGGGAGACCCGGGAGGTATGAGCCCCTGGGAGGAATGGGCCATCGTAGTTTTGAAGAAGTGTTGCGCATTTTTACACATTTGACCGAGTAGACTGGTACACTGAAAACAATTTAACCCAAGGCTGGCGAGTAAACCGGTGTTTTACGGGTACCCCTATCCGCAACCATTTTTAACCACCCTCCCAGGAGTAGTGCTAGGTCCCATTGCGGTGTAGTCGTACTTGCTCTGAGCGGATATAACCGCTGTCAGCGAACAAGTCCGCTGAGAGCAGGGACGACTACACTGCAATGGGACCTTACTGTACTCCTGGGAGGGTGGTTAAAAATGGTTGCGGATAGGGGTACCTGCAAAACACCGGTTTACTCGCGGGCCTTGGGTTAAATTGTTTTCAGTGTAGCAGCCATTTCGTTATACAACCCACGTGATTTCCAAAATCTTCCTCAGTCTTCTTTGGCAATGAGCGGTGATAATGAGTTTTTGCCCTCTTCAAGCAAAATACGGTACATACAGAAAATTCGTGATAAATTTGAACCAGGCTCGTTTTATTATATTATATAACCAAGCTCGTTTTATTATGTCAGACCATTGCTAACATAAAGTTTAAAGCATGCAAAGTAAGACTGGCATGGTGTGTCAGAAGTGGAAATAGCCGCACGGCTTTAGTTCTCTAGCCTTGTCAACAGATAGCAGTACCGCAATATGGGCGGCGGATCGTGCAATTGACGTCAACTTTTCGGTACCTGCTAAAAATTGAACGACGGAGCTTGTCATGTAAAAATGAAGTAAATCGGTCCACAACTTTTCGAACAACAGGGGTATAAAGTGAAACACCCTGCCAGAGCGGCGGCGCGGCGGCCGGCGGCGGCCGTTACGCGCCGCCTGGGAGACTGCCGGTGCGGGACGGTTCCGACTTTGCATTGCACTAAAACCTGTCAACTGCTTGGAATATTTATTATAGCAAAATTTTCAATCAACTGAGGAATAATCCAAGGGAAGGATGCATGTATGTTTGTGTGCATACTGTACAAGCCAAGGAGCTGCATTAGCAGATACTCGCTAATACCTATTAGATCCAGCCAAGTTCAAACGCATTCCGCGGGATGTGTTTCTGATGCGTCAACAATATTTATCGTTCGAGGACGGATACAGTTTTAACGATACAAAAAATATTTTTGCACAGCTCTATTCCTTGAATAATTCTCTTCAACGCCTTATTCCTAGTTAAGCGAATTAGTTCACCCTGGTTGAATAAGTAAGGCGATTTCGCCAAAAGGTCGCGGAAAACCGACCGAAAACGGCCGCGCTCAACGTTAATTTGGGCATGCAGACTCTTAAAAACCCGCATTGGGCGGATAGGGTTTCCCAGGTATTCGCTCCAAAACAACATATCTTTTGACCCCGTCTTGAGTTGAGATGTTCGTTTGTCTGGCCGCTATGTCTGTGTAGCGCGTGGAAATGAAAGAAATGTTAAAAATGTGGCAAAGAATAGTTTAACCTTCCAGGCGGTGAGGGGATATTTTTCCCACCCCCTCCTTTAGTTTTTTTTTTATATCTCCAGAACCGCTGCGCCGATCGTCACCAAACTTTCAGTACCCTCCCGAGAATAGCTATTGCACATTGTGACCAATTTTTTTTTCCAAAGGCTATGACAAGTTGGCCGCTAATGACGTCAGACTTACGTCATTTCTGCCATTTTCGACCCAAAAAACAAGTGTCGCAGGAAGAGCTGTCAGGCCTACAGCTTTAGAGATGCAGAAAAATGTTTCAGACATAAAAGGTGAAGAATTTAAAGAACTACAAAACCGTTATCTTGGATTTTTGAAATTTTTGGATTTTGACCCCATAAAATCAAAAAATGGATTTTTTTTTATAAAATAGCCGAAAAATTCAAAACGTTTTTTGAATTTCGAAAAAAAACGGAATATATGTGATAGGTCCTAACTCTTTCTATCTACATACCAAATTTGAGATCGATGCCTCTTTTTTTTGGCCAAGTTATAGCGAAAACACTGCTCAAAATTGATAACGTCAAATTTCCCAACTCAATTGTTAGCAATTCTAGACCTCGTTGCGCAAAAAAAGACCACCATTAGACTCCCCGTGACGAGCTGCATCGAATCAATACCCATTTTAGGCAAAACTATCAACTTTTAAATTTGACCTTTTTACCTGACCTTGACCTGACCTTCACCAGAAAGTGACCTAAACCGTACCTGATGGTCTTATAACCAACACCATTGAGCTGGAAATGAAAAACTGGCCATAAAACGTGCATCGCACAACCTTAGTAAAGTTGGGTTTATGTGGTGACCCTTGGTGACCTGACCTGTTACCTGACCTGGTATGACCAGTGACCTCTAATAGCAACATATGTACTGTTTTGTCTGTTTCGCAAAATCACCAATGGAAAGACAAATCATAATAGCACTGAGACGTATAACTTTATTCATTCATATTTCTTCGTTTCGTATTGTAAAAGTTTCAAAGTTTCAAAAGTAAAAGGTTTCATCCTGAAACAAACAAGCCGTCAGTAAGATAGGAAATCAACACCGCTTTTAATCAAGAAAGGATATAGAAAAATGTAAATGATCAAATATAACAACAAAATGATATAACTTACTACAGTGACGAATATGACAAAATCCTATTCAAATATGAAATCAAGAAAACGATGCAAGAGAATTTGAATTTTTGGCTCAACGTCTCGTGACGGAGCGAAGACGAGCTGTCGTACGAATATTCGTTATACATGTACTAGACAACTGACGCCCTATCGCAACAATTTTCGACAAAATGCGTTTTACTCGGTGTTATAGCGCATTCCCTAGAAGACCCGTGAACGTTGAAACATTTTATCGTTGACCTGACCTCTGACGTCATCGGTGACCCCGAGGTAAATGAAATTTGTTTTTTTTTTCGACAAATTTGACAGACTATCGAACGCCGTTTGAATTTAACGGATCCGTCCAGGAGTTTCGGAGATACGGGGGGGGGGGCCAAAAATGCCCCCTCCTCCCACCGAGCGGAAGGTGGCCGGGAGGCCCACCGCCTGCCGGGTTAAAATTGGGTATCATCGGCTTCCTTTCGTCACCGGCAACACGCTCGTTTTTATCCCGCGAAGTTCTAGCTCGACCAGGGGCCAAACGGCAAAGGGGGGTCCAACCGCCCCCCCCCTACACGCTAGAAGCTGGCAAACGCTGCACACATGCGAAGGTTAAGAATGGTCGAAAGGGGATATGTTCACCTTGAAAAAGTGGAGTGGATGGTTCCAAAACACTCGGAAATAGTCGATAATATCTAAATGGTTGGCTAAACGCCATTAATGGCCGAATTTTGATGAAAATGATGAAAAACTAAATTTAACACGCCCACCGACGGGGGGGAGGGGCGGATATCCGCCCCCCCCTGAGGTTTTTCGCGAATAGCGGGAAAACCGCGGCGCGAAATTTGGTACGACTATTCTCTCATCAGTTTTACACATGGTGTGCAAGGGAACCTCCTAACTTTTAAGGTCAGGTCACCAGGTCACTTTGAATGACCCAACCTCAAGTCACTTTTTTGCAAAATTGTCACCGTGCCAGAGCTACAATAGATGTCGGAGGCCTTTGAAAGTCGCAGGATGTTATTAAGTCATTAGTAGCTACAATTTGTATCTCTCGGAATTTTGATATCGATGACCTAAGGTCAGGTCAATTTCTCGACCTCCCCATCACAAGTCAATGGGGGGAAAATCAACTCCCTGTTTTTACCACTAAAACGGGTCGGAATGGCCCCACATATCATACATGACTTCATATACAATCAACCTTCACTACCTTGAGGTGTGTTTTGCTGTTGGGCAGCTGTAAAGTCATGTGACGTCATCAAAGGTCACCAAAGGTTTTTTGCAAATAACTCCATACAGGTACAAGATGCAGCCGCGCGGATGGTCTCATTGTGTTCAGCTCGTCAAGACGCATCGATTGTATTTGTATTTGTATTTGTATTTACATTTAAGAGCGATCCACATACAAAGTGCGTGGCGATTACTGCTCAGAATCCGTATCCGCGGTTGCTAATCTAATCATTCAAAACAGTTGCACATTCACTCACGTCAAAACAAGGACAAAACACTCTCAGGACAGCCTCATCGCTTTTACCCACCCCTATCCTATTGGTCAGCGACGATGTGCTGATTCATCGTCCACGATTGCGGCTTTAACAGCGCGGGCGAAGCGGGCGGGAGGCAGCTGCGACAGGTGAGGTGGCAGGCTGTTCAGCAGAGCTGCAGCTCGATAGCCAAACCGCCGCTTGCCCGTTTCCAGCCGTGGACGGGGAAGATGGAAGAAGTGATCTTGTCTGGATGGTCTCTCGCGGATAGCGCTATTAGCGACGAACAGGGCTGCTAGTTGCTCAGGTTCACGGCGCTGTATGATCTTGTGTGCGATGACAAGGGTGTGGAAATCGGACATACCGCGCGGGGACAACCACCCGAGTTTTGTTCGCAGGTCGGAGACATGGTAAAATTTACGGTGGCCGAAAATAACTCTAGCGGCGAAGTTAAGAATTTTTTGGAGTCGATCGAAATTTTTTTGGGACCCATTACCATAAACTGAAAGGCAGTACTGGATACGCGATACAACGAGTGCCGTCACGAGCGTTCGAATGATGCCATCTGGGAGACAGTGGCGCGCATGTGAAAGACCAATCAACAGTCCCGTACACCGGCGGCAGAGTTCAGAGACGTGTGCGTCCCATGACATAGTGCTGTCAAAAATGACGCCAAGGTTCCCGACTTGTGCGCACGGTTGCAACGCTGCGTTGCGGAATGGTACTCTAAAGTCTGGTAATTTACGAAGATTTTGACGAGTGCCAAATGCAATAAGCTGTGTTTTACTTGCGTTAACTTTGAGGGCGTTAGCGCAAAACCAGTCGTTGAGAGACGCGAGCGAGTCCTCCATGCGCGAGATGAGAACTTCGAGGTCCCGAGCTGGACCGCTAACCAATACTTGAGTGTCATCGGCATACTGAAACACTTTTGCGTCGCCCGCGTATAGCGATAAGTTGTTAGAGAAAATGGTGAAAAGAAGCGGCCCTAACGCAGAGCCCTGGAAGACACCCATGGCATTAGAAAGAGGCCTAGACAGCACTCTACGTCCGGATACATCTTTCAAAGACACGCTCTGAGTGTGTCCATGTAGATACGCGGCGAACCAGGAAATTTCAATGCCGTGTAACATCAGTTTTTGCATCAGAAGATCGTGGTCAATCACGTCGAAACATTTACTGAGATCGAGAAGGCATAGCATTGACAAATCCCCCCTATCAGTGGCGGCCAGGATGTGTTCAGTGACAGACAGCAACGCGGTTTCCGTGGAGTGCCGGGGGCGGAAGCCGTGCTGGGAGGATGCCAGAAGGTGATTATGGGAGAGGTAGGCGTAGAGCTGCTGATGGACAATGCGTTCAACTACTTTCATGATTACAGGAACTAGGGAAATGGGTCGGAAGTTTGCGGGGTCTGAAGGGTTACCAGACTTGAACAGAGGGTGATGAACTATGGAATGTTTCCATGAATCGGGGATGTCAGATTGGATTAAGCAGGTATTGATAATATGCAGGATGACACCACCAATAGCGGGGAATCCGAATTTCAGCATGCGGACACAGACGTTATCGGAGCCGCAGGCACTCGATTTACGCATGCTGAAAATAATCCGCTCGAGCTCCCCCAGTGTTTTCTCACGAAGTTGAAAACTGCATGCGCCGACACGGGTGAGACGCACATCCAAATCGGTGGGAGTGTTTTGGGCTCGGATCTCGTCAGCGACACGAGGACCGACAGATACAAAAAATGAATTTAAATCATCGGCAGATAGATCGGGCTGGACGTCTGGGCCGTCCTTCTTCGCGGCTACCACTGACCTGATGCACTGCCAAACTTTGTTGGGGCCCCGCTCCCCAATTTCCCTCCGTATCTCTATTCGCCTGTCTCGACGCACTGCCGCCCGGACTGAGCGGTTTAGGTCTCTGTATTCGCTCGAGTTGCGGCCTAGATGGCGAAGCGCAGCGCGACGTTGAGACATGAGGTTACGGGTGGCGGCGGAGACGGGAGGAGCGGTCGGGTTACGGATAGACACACGCTTGATTGGGGCATAGGCATCAAAAACAGGTACGAAGAACGACAAGAAAGCATGCCACTTGTCACTGACAGTTTCGGCAGAGAAGACATAATCCCAGTCGACATCGAGTAAGTCGTGATACAGTGCAGGGTGATCTAGGCGCTTAAAAGAGCGAGATGAGATAACGGCGGGCTTTTGACGCACTTTCGGCACATTGACAATCACGTCGATGATTTTATGGGGACTGAAGTGACAATAATTAACGCTGGTGTCACACACAAGTTCGCGTTTGTTAACAATACATACATCCAATAGAGAGCCGGAGGTAAAAGTTGGATTTGTTACTAGTTGATCTAAAGAATAATTCGATAAGAAGCTGATCAGATGTTGAGACGCGCGGAAACTCGGCCCCTTCAATAGGTCACAGTTGAGGTCCCCGCAGAGAACGAACGGAACTCTGGGGTAATCGATGAGGACCCGCTGCAGCTGGGCCTCGAGGTCCGTGAAGTCTGCTTCCGGACAGCTGACTGCTTCCGGCACTGGGGCCCCGAACGGGTCTCGCCGTGTAGAGTGCCAAACACCGGCCAGCGACCACCGACGGGACGATCACACTGCTGAATCTGCCAGACGTGCATACGACCGGGCACATCTGATGGCGGTGCGTGACCGACTAAGCAACGACACCACTCGTGAAGTAGCCGAGACCATCCGGCGCAGTCTTCCCGCGTATCTCATCCGCTGTCGATCACGCCCCCTCAGCCCTGCGGAAGCGGCATGTGGACCCCGCCCCGCATCGAGGACTCTCCAGTCCAGCCGGCCGACCGACCCGCCCAAATTGCTGATCGGCGCCCTAAATATTCAAAGTATCAAACCCAAGCTTCAAGAGCTGACCTGCGAACTCGCTCGTCGCAACTACGACGTAATGGTGCTTTCCGAGACCTGGCTACGTCCGTCTACCCCGAAACGCCTCCTGGTCATTCCGGGCTACTCGCTCAGTCGTGTGGACCGCCCAGATGGCAGCGGTTATGGCGGCGTAGCCATCATCACTAAAAACAGTTTGACGTCAATGACACTGAAGATCCCCGGCAGCGGGAGCTCCGAAAGCAAGCTGGAGTCGCAGTGGGCGCTGCTGAAGCTGGACAAGGGCCAACAGATAATCATCTGCTCCCTTTATCGGCCACCCCGACACTCTGAGGCTGCCCTGCTCGCCGATTGATATACATGATGACCTTGAGGTCACGTGATCTGAGGTCAACCTTTGACCTTGACCTTTCGAGCGTTCCGGCGCGTGCGGCTCTGACGGTATCTGCATTCGTACCTTGATGCTTTGTTTTGATGCCATCGGCCCTATTCTGCTCCACATACTACATAGTCAACACCTGTCTTACCTCATGTGATTTCCCCGATTCCTGGAAACACTCCCTGGTTCATCCCATCTTTAAATCTGGTGATCCTGGCGTAGTTTCCAACTATCGACCTATCTCTATTGTACCAACTATAGCTAAAATCGTAGAGCGAATAGTGCAGCGACAACTTTCTTCGTACATGCGTAGTAACCATCTTCTCTCCTCGTCTCAGCATGGTTTCCGACCCCACCACTCCACAGAAACTGCCTTGCTCTCTGTGACAAACCGTATCTTTTCTAGTATGGACCGTGGCCACGTCTCTCTTTTGTGCCTGTTAGACCTTAGTAAGTGCTTTGATGTCATTCCTCATTCCCTACTGCTCTCTAAACTCCAACTCTATGGCATAGATCCCGACTGGTTTACTTGCTATCTGTCAGCCCATACCCAATCGGTTTGCCTTGCTTCTCCTTCCGGCGAAAAAGTACATAGTCTCCAGTCCTCTACCAAACACCATGGAAGTGTTTCAGGGATCAGTCCTAGGTCCTCTTCTGTTCACCATTGTTGCCAATGACCTCAGCCTGCACGCGCCGGACGCTCATGTGACTCAGTATGCTGACGATACCCAAATCCTCATTTCAGATTCCAAACAAATTATTCCTAACCTCATCCAACGCATTGAGACTTCCCTATCTTCACTTGCATCGTGGTTCCATGCACACGGACTCAAGCTCAACATAACCAAGACGGAAATCCTTCTCCTCGGCACTCAACAGAACACCCGCAGCATCTCCCCTGTCAGCGTACGGGTCGGTGGCGAGACTGTGCAGGAGAGCCGATGCATTAACCCTAGAACGCCTAGGGGGGGGGGGGTTGTATCAACCCCCCCCTGAGGTTTTTTCGAAGTACACGCTAAACGGCTTGTCGTAGCGGGCTGAAATTTTCAATGCCCTCTGGGGCAACCTTTGCGCATCTTTTGCCGAAAAAAAATTGATCGGGTCATGTCAGGTCACGGAGTTATGACGTCATAAGAGGTACAGCCTCCGGCCGGATTTTCACAAACTGAGTGCCAACGCCCGAGGTTTCCTGCCGGTGGTACAGACATCGGTTGATGGATCGTGATGAAACTTCCCATGCATGTTGGGGCAAGTATTGGCTATCATATGGTATAAGAAATTTGACCGGGTCAGGTCAGGTCACGGAGCTATGACGTCACAAGAGGAACAGCGTCCGGTACTATTTTTGAAAAGCGCCCGAACCACTATTTTGCTAATTCTTGTCACCTCAATGGGAATATGCAGCAATATTAGCTTCTATAGGGAGCAAATGGACCTCCCAAATCCAAAAATACAATCAGATTTCAAAAATTTAAATTTTGATTTTTCGAATTTCTGCCGCCGACTGTGACCTTGCCGACTTCCGGCGCTCCCAACGCGCCATTTTTAGAGCTAGGGAAACGAAATACATACCAAACGATAGATAATTGATCAAGGAACACGATAGTGAAGGTTTCAAGTCGATATCTTCCACCGTTTTGCCGCAATCGCCGCCGAAAGTTGAAAAAAGTTTATTTTTCCGAAAATTTGACCTTTGACCGGTCAAAAGTAGGTCAAATGTTGACCTAGGACCAAAAAATATACCACCAATCGCGAGATCTCGTTGAGAGCAATCCGTTGGTTTTTTCCGCTAAGCTCTACGACCTTCCGTTTCGAAACGCCAGGGGGGGGGGTCGTAACAACCCCCCCCCCTGGTCGTTCGTGTTATGAGAAATGGCCTGGTCGTGCGAGGGTTAAGAACTTAGGCGTACTTTTTGACCATCACCTCAGCTGGGACGCACATGTCAACGACTTAGTGCACAAATGCGTCGGCCTCCTCATCGGTCTCCGTCACCTGAGACACTTCCTCCCGCGGCACGTCATGTCGACGGTAGTGCAGGCACTCGTCATCTCGCGCGTGAGATATTGCATCGCCGTGTAAGGCAACGGATCAAACGGAAACGACGCCAAGCTTATGAAAATTATTAACTTTGCGACCAGAGTCATTACAGGACATAGAAAATTCGACCATGTATCTCACGCGCGGGATGACCTGGGCCTGCACACGCCTCACCAGATGGGCGATCTCCAAACGGCAGTCGCTGCCCACAAAATGCTTGTGCACAGAGAGCCTGAGGAGCTCGCTGCCCATTCGTGACGTTTTCCTCCTCAAGAAACTGCGACAGAGTAACCCGTCAGGACCGACTTCTTCGCCCGCCCTCCGTGAAAACTGCGGCGGGGAAGAGGTCTTTTATGTATCGCGCCACATCGCTTTTAAACACCATGCCCATCGACCTGTTGCGGCTCCGGCCGACTGCATATAAGAGGGCTGCGAAGGCATTCATCTGTGATAACTGATAGTTTGACCAGTTCAGAGTGTGTGCGAGTTGTATGTTTCGAATGGATGTGTTGCTTGTGTGTGACGTGTGAGTGTTTTGCCTCTTGACTTTGCGTCCTGATTCATTTGCTTTTATCCTTTTTGACAATAGGCTCATAATAGCCACAGCTATTTATGTGGAGAGCCCGCAGACGTAAAATACAAATACAAAATACAAATACGAGGTCAACACATTCGATGCGGATTGACGAGAGGATCACGATGATGCCCTTACTTTGTTCCTATCTTGACTAATTCGAAATTTATTTGAGAAAAACTCTCGCCATATCTAGCGCCGCCATTTTGACTTTTTTGACCCTTGTGACGCCATCTTTGACCTGACCTGAAAATGACCTTTGTAAAAATTGTAGACCTTGTCCGTGCGTATCCGATGCCGTTTACCGCTTGTCGCTATCTTGCTTCGTTCTCGAGATCTCAGGGGGGCGGTCATCCGCCCCCCCCCCCCTGCCCCGTCGGTACGAAGTTGGCGCAGAATCCCCCCACCGCGCGGAAGGTGGCCGGGAGGCCCAGCGCCTGCCGGGTCGAGTGGGAAACTGTAGAGAGAAATGAACAAAACCGCCATTATTCCATCAGAGCTCCCTAGAAAGGCGGTCTACAATAAAAGGGAGCAGAAATCAGAAGAAGATATAGACAAGAAAGAGCAAGGAGATAAAGTTAAGATGGATATATATTAAATTTGAAAGTTAAGAAATTCCCCTCTGATGTTAATTATGCATCGGGTGATAGTCGATGCTTTATGTTGTTTGAGGCTGGTCAATCTTGGTTCATTGAATCGGCTTTGCTAGGTTGAATGACATATTAACCCGCGACCGCCTGGGGGGGGGGGGTCGGATCCGAACCCCCCCCCCCTCCGTTTTTCTTGAATAACTCATGAACCACTTTCGCTATCTACTTGAAACTTGGTATACCTTCTCCCCCATCAATTTGACGTCTCCTGTGCAATTTTTAAGAAAAATTTCCAAATTTTTTTAGATATATCGATTTTAGTGATGTAACTACATGGCGTTTTTAGTCAAAAAGTGGTAAATGTTTAAAAAATCGCCAAAAATCAGGGTTTGAAGCAAATTGCAAATTAAGGACATGAAAAGACGCAGCTAAATGAGTTCTTTAAAATGGCTACCTCGGATTTTCCATAAAATGCGTTTTGAACCCCTAAAAATTCAAAAAACTATATTTTTTGGAAAACAGCTAATAAAATCCAGAATTTTGGGAATTTCCAAAAAAACGTAATATATATTGTAGAGCTCTATTAGAACATTAGATGCCCCAAATTTCAACTTTCTATCTTGATTTTTGACCCCCAAATTGTAAAAAATAGCTCCAACATGCATATGGCATGGTGACGTCATAAGCATTTTCGTGAATTAGAGGCACTTCTGAACATTGCATGTAAAAATAAATGGCACCACTAGATTCCTGGGACAAAGCTCGTCTAGATAAGTGCATTTTTATGTCAACAATAAAAAGTTGAAAAATTGATTTTTTTTCTTAGCCCTCGTTAAGTTATGTATAGCATTAACGATTTTTTATGCTTTCAATGCACACTTATCACCAGCACAGTGACTTGGGGTCACATATACCCATTACCATCGGATTCGGCGTGAAAAATAAGCCATAAAACATGTGTCGCACGCCCATGTAGCAGAAAGTGAAAACCGTGACCTTTCGTGACCTGACCTGACCTTGACCTGTACTTAGTATGACCCCTATACGCACATGGTACCTTCACTAGGCCTTTGAGGTCATTTTTGGTGAGTTTCGAGCAGCAGCTATCGATTCCGCTGTCCGTAAGCCGATTCATGCAAAACCCCTGAATTTGACCTTTGACCTGACCTTGACCCGAAAGTTGACTTCAATCTTAAAATCTTAAGAGTGCTTTGGGAAGGTCTCGTAGAGACCTCTCGAACGCCGCCTCGCGGGGCTCGATACGACCATTGGTTCTCGAGATAACAGGGGGAGTCGGATCCGACCCCCCCCCCCCCAGGCTGTCGTGGGTACGGAAATAGCCCAGGCGGTGCCGGGTTAACCCGCGCCCCAGTGGCGGTCTCAGCCAACTTCGCCCTAGTGGGGGGGGGGCATATGTTACCACCCATCTCTAACTCAAAAACTAAGAGGGTTAAAAAGACGCGGTAAAAAGCAACCGATAGCTCTCAATGCGTACGTTTGAAAGTATTTAGGTCATTTTTCATCTTAGAGCAATATTGGGGTCACTGGAGGTCATCAAAGGTCAAAATTTGCCAAACGTCATTATGTTTTTCAGAAAACATGCATTTATCTCAAGAACTATGATAGCTAGAAAAATGCATGGAAAAGTAATCGACAGCTCTTGACATCTTCTTTCGATAAGGTCATCATCAAAACTGCCCTCAGGTCAACGGTTTAGTCTCCAGAGGGCAAAAACTCCAAAAAATAGCTGTTTTTACTAAAAGTGTTTTTCGACAATAACTTTTGACTAAAAAAAAGCCACGACATTTCTATTGCCAGAATCGTGTTCCTCTCGCCGAGACGCATCGAATGAACTATAATTTGACCTTAAAAGGTCAACTTAATTTGACCTCAGGTCAAGGTCATGACCTGACCGGAAAAGGTCATGTTACGTATCAGTCGATGCGTCTCGGCAAGACAAACACAATGAGACCATCCCCAGCGTTCTATCTCTTTCCAATCGAAAGTTATTGGCAAAAATCTGTTTGTAGCCTCAAATGACCTCGGATGACCTTTCTAGGGGCTATCAGCTAAAAAGACACCTTGGTCGTCACGGGTGGTCCAAATCATTGTGATTTTGAAATAGTTGGACTGTTCCTATGCGTACACACGGATCTATAGAGGCATTTTCATTTTTTCTCCATTGACTTATAATGGAAAGGTCACGTCACTGACCTGACCTTAGGTCACGGATATAAAAAATCCGAGATATACAAATTGTAGGCACCCATAACATCATGCAATCCACCAAGTTTAAAATCTCTCTGACAAACACTGCAGGCTGGACATGATTGCAAACTTTTTTAGGCTTGGTCAGTTAACTTGACCTGGTGACCTGACCTGACATGACTTGGGGCAAAAATTTCACACATTGTCCAAAATTGATGTACCAAAAGCTACCCGAAGCGACGCGGAGCTACGCGCCGCGGTTTTTATTTACACGCAAAAAACGCGACAGGGTGGTAACATATGCCCCCCCCCCCCCACTGGGGCGAAGGTTAATGCTTAAATTCCTTATGCCCTCGAGTGTCATTTTATCTGATCATTCCGACTGAGTTCAGCGCCACTCCTATTGGTCCTTAACCTAAGAGTCGTCCATCTCCATTCATTGTACCCCTTTCACGTCTTACATACTCCTATTATTTATTTGCGCTGCCCATAAAGTCTCCCTCCAGTAGTGTCGGTGATCAAAATAAAAGATTAACCCCCAGGCGGGATAAATGTCCATTGAAATGCAAACGTTCTCGCTAACAAGGTCTTAAGTGTCATCTTCTGTCTGCTATCCGCCATCTAACAAAGAAGCTAAGTAAAAAGTCACCGGTGGCTACCATGCAGTCCCATCCCAGGCCTGCCTCAATTTAGGGCCCGTCGGCCTGCCGAGTTACCACTAACACCACAACATACACTGCACCGACACCACGTCACTCGACGTCACCACATCTCGGCCTAACTTTTACGGGGGGAGCCCGTCGACTCCGAGGACTTAACGCTGCGTATCCCGCTGATTACGACTTACCGGCCTCACTAACTTTTACAGGGGCTCTCACATCCACCACCTCTCATGAATACCCGGCACCACTCCACGGATTGTCATTAACTTCCTTCAAGAACATAAATACTCTCAAACTATGGTCTCCTCAAATACCTCGACTGCCTCGATTTCAGAACTACTCTAATCTCAAAACTTAGGTACTCTTTACGTCTCTACTTCTTCCGGATACCTACTCCCTCTTTAACTCTTGATACCTCGTCTACTAAACTTCCTTCACTGTTACTCCAATTTAACCCTCGCCCGTATTGGTGTTTTTCCAGCCGCGAACGTATAAGGGAGGGGGGGGGGGTCCGTTGGACCCCCTTGCCGTTTCGCCCCTGATCGAGCTAGAGCTTCGCGGAAAAAACGGGCGTGTTGCCCGTGACGAGAGAAAGCCGATGATACCCAATTTTAAGGTCTCAGGTCATTGGTTGACCTTACAGGTCAGGTCAATGACCCAAAAGTCGGGTAAATCGGGACTGGAGCAGATCAAATAACATCGTTTTTCAGACTGCTTTAGAAATGGCATCGGCCACCCGAGAGGATCAACGTTCAGTGATACGATTCCTAGCTATCCAGGGCTAGCCGGCGGCTAACATCCACGCCAACTTCGTGAATGTGTACGGGAGCCATGCTCTTAGTGATTCCGCAGTTCGGAAGCGGAAGAAAAAATTTGGGGAGGGGAGGGAGAGCGTGCGCGACCTGGCACGTGCAGGCAGGCTGAGGACGATGGTCACAGCCACTAACGTTGCCAAAGTGGAGGAGATGGTGATGGCCAACAGAAAGAGTACTGTCCAGGCGATAACAGAAAGCCTATACATAAGCCTACGCCAGGATCATTAGAGACCATCTCCTGCCAGTAATCGCCAGTTGCCGCCCCGAGAAGGCCCGTGGTCGGTTCATCCTCCACCAGGATTGCGCGCATCCTCACCGTGCCCTCGTGGCGAGGGATGCCCTGCAGGCAGAGGGCATCGAGGTGCTCTAATACATTCCTGCCCGAGGCTGGGAAAATTTAATGGTGTCACCGAGGTTTTAAATCGAAAGTACCTCGGGCCTACCGGCCCTCGGTACTTTCGATTAAGGTCCTAGGTCATTGGTTGAACTTCCAGGTCAGGTCAATGACCCAAAAGTCGGGAAAATCGGGACCTGTTACAACGTCGTTAAGTGTGGCTGCCATTGTTTTTTGGGGTGCTGATGACGAATATAATGTTAATATATGTTATATATTGATAACGAATAATGTTAGTTTTGATCACTGATGCATTCATGCCTTTAGGCCAGGTCGGGTCAGGTCAGGTCAGGTCAACCAGTAAGGGTATTCGTAGTAGGTGGCAACCGCCTCTGACAGCTTCGTAACATTTTACGAAGGCACCAAAACTTCTTCGTAAATGTTCATATGGTTGCTAAATTCGAATTCAGCTCCAAAAACTGGCTTAGAAACATGTAGAACTCGAAAAAGTGAACCGAGGTCATCAAGGGTCAATGATCTCTCTCTCTCTCTCTCTCTCTCTCTCTCTCTCTCTCTCTCTCTCTCTCTCTCTCTCTCTCTCTCTCTCTCTCTCTCTCTCTCTCTCTCTCTCTCTCTCTCTCTCTCTCTCTCTCTCTCTCTCTCTCTCTCTCTCTCTCTCTCTCTCTCTCTCTCACTCTCTCTCTCTCTCTACCTCTACCTCTACCTCTACCTCTCCCTCTCCCTCTCCCTCTCCCTCTCCCTCTCCCTCTCCCCCTCCCCCTCTCCCTCTCCCCCTCCCTCCCCCCCCTCCCCTCTCTCTCTCTCTCCCTCCCCCTCCCTCTCTCTCTCTCTCTCTCTCTCTCTCTCTCTCTCTCTCTCTCTCTCTCTCTCTCTCTCTCTCTCTCTCTCTCTCTCCAGTTACATACAGTCGGGAGTGAACCGCTATAACGCCGACTTGTCTCGTATTTAGCATTCAAGAAAATACATTGACGGCTCAGAGCTGAATCTGTTATTCCGTGACCCGCCGCGATACTACAAAAACTTCATCATATGTGGGTAACATCCCTGTTCTTTAGGAATATCCTAGCAACTAAACTAAAACGAAAAATGGTAAATAGGTACGTAATTTTGCTCTACGGGTAAACTTCTGGCATTTGCCCACCCAGCGAAAATTCGTTATCCAAGGCCCTACAGTGAATTGTGCAGCCGTAGTTCACGCTTAGCACTTGCTATCTAGACTACCTCACTCATCCCCTCAGATGCTTGACTGTTACACATTTACGGTCGCAGCCGCGAAGACAGCATTTCTGACCGATTCTGCACTGTTTATCCGAATTACAGCTATGTTTCTCAAACTTGCAGATGATATCTGGATGATTAGGAGGACATTTTCCCGGGCGTGTCACCGGTCTGACTGGGACGCACTCGCGGCCGCAGCCCCTGGGGCAGCACTTCTGGTTGGACTGACACTGGGCGTCTGACGAGCACGAGCGTTCGGTGATGACGCAGAGCCCGGGTCGCCTGTTGGGCGGACACAGGGCCGGTCGGTCGTGCACGCAGCGCGCGCGCTGCCGACACGGTGGCACCAGACAGGGCTCCACCTCCACTCGGCACCTCCGGCCGGCACGGCACGGTGGCTGGCACGCCGGCCGACACTGCTTGTTGCAGCCGAGCGAGCAGCACTTCTCGCCCGGCCGGCACTGCTGGTCGGAGCGGCACGCGTCGTCCGTGATGACGCAGGGTGTGAGCAGGTCGGGGGCGGCCGGACACTGGCCGGGCCGCGGCGGCGGCGGCTCGCAGCGGCCCGTGCCGTTTCGCACCACGCACCGCTCGCCGGCGCGGCAGTCGACCACTGAGCACGGGTCGATGGGACGGCACGCCGGTGTGGGCAGCGGACAGTCGGCTCCCAGACACGGCTGCCGCGGCAGCACGCACTGCTCACCGGCCCCGCAGGCCGGCACGCAGGCGCTCACGCAGTTGAGTTTGCACCCATAGCTGCAGCACTTTTGGCCACTTGGACATTCAAAGTCGTTTGAGCAGTGGTCAGTGGCGTTCGCCGGACACAAGATCACCGGCAGGAGGTCGTTGATTGGACAGGTGCCGGGTTTCGGCTCCATTTTCTTGCACTTTGCCTCGTAGTTCTCCACCACGCACTGGAAGCCGGCGGCACATCGCACCACGGAGCACGGGTCCTTCAGCACACACTGGGGGACGGGCGGCGGCGGCGGCGGGCAGTCCAGACCCAGGCAGGCCGCCGACTTCCTCAGCACGCACTGCCGTCCGGGACCGCACTCCGGCAGGCAGGGCGGCGTGCAAACATCCAAACACCCGTTGTTGCAGCACTTCTGATCGCCGGGACATTTGACGTCCTCGCATTTGGTGAGCGGCCTCTGGCAAATAGCTCCGGCTGGAAGACGGTTCACGGGGCAGGTGCCGGGCTTCTTCAGCAGCTGGCACTGCGGCGGTGGCTGTGGACAGGGCGCCCGGACGCATTGGATGGTCGGCTGGATGCAGCGCTGGTCGGGGCCGCAGGCGGGCCGGCACACGGGTCGGCAGCGGTAGCGGCAGCCGTCCCTGCAGCACTGCTGGCCGCTCGGGCAGGCGCCGCCTCCACGGCACGTGTCATCCGACGGCGAGCCGTCACAGGCGATCGAAGACTCCTGCTCGTACGGACAAGTTCCCGCTGCCGGCTTAGTGCAGGGGAACAGATCACAGATGGCCGGACACGGCACATTCTTCAGACAGCATCTTTGGCAGGTCCGACTGAGGGAGAGCTTAGATGTGCCTGAAATATACGGTCAGACTCACGTCAGACTCACAGGTAGGGGAAAGTGGGGTAAGACAGTCAGGGATTACAGGGCCTTTTTTAACGTTAACTGGGGGGGGGGGGGCAAATGCCCCGCACTCAACAGAATTGCCCCCCAGTCGTCGAGATTTGCCCACTATAAAAATGGGCATTAACCCTCGCCCGCACATGGGGGGTTGCTACCCCCAGGTAGTCTTTCTGCTCTGCACTCAAGATTTTTAGAGCTAGAAGGCTGAATTTTCGTATAGCTGCTCCTCTATCCTTTTTTGATGTCCAATGAAAATTTCAAGTTTCTGTGATTTTTGGTTTCGGAGATATGACCTTGTTTTTCAGGTCATGTCATGACCCAAATGGCCAATTCTCAACATCTTGCGTTTGCCATGGGTCTTGTGAGCTTTTGACACCTTGATTTCGGACTTTTTGCCAATCTTGCCTCCCACCTATCATGGAACATGTTGTTCGACGATGTACAGATGTCAAGGTCAGGGTCAAGGTCAACCTAGGTCATCTAAGATAATTGCGTTTTAGGCAAGCTGAATTTACTTTTTGTGAAGTTTTTTGACTGCATTTTTTGGTAAAAGCTTCTCAGATCATGATTTCATGTAATATGGACACAAAACAATCAGTGCACACATCAGTATACACACAGACACACACAGACATACAAACACATATCATTGACCTTGACCTAACTTGACCTGAAATGACCTCAGCAGCAAAAATCTGGTCGGGTAGTGTGACAAAGAGGTTCTAGCTGGCTTGGCACCAGAAAACAGCATCGTCATCGGTATATGATAAGCAACGCACTTGATATCCAACCCCCCCCCCCATGTGCGTTCTAGGATGGGAAAATGGTATGTGCGGGCGAGGGTTAAAGGCCCAGATAAGGAGAACCGGATTTTTAGAACTTATCCATACCTTCAAAACTCATGGAAACGTCTTAAATCCCTCAAATTTTGAGTACCCCAGTGCGAAATTCGCCCCGACGGGTTGTCGGTCGTACCCCAACCACATTTCACACCACTATGAACAATAAATGCACACACTGAAATCGCTATTACCGATAGGCTCATCCAATCAAGTTTCGATAAACCCGTTCATCATCATCTCCTGCGGTTTCGAACACGCCTTGGGTGCGGTAGACCGCGCCCAAAGCCAGGGCCCCGGTAACGTGAGGTAGCCGAGTCGGGGCAGCGTGCGCTGACCCAAGCCGGGGCCGCGCGTCCTCCCGGTGTCATGTGATAGCCCGGGGCTGCCCGGGGATGCGGTAGACCGCGCCCAAAGCCGCGGCCCCGGCTTGGGTCAGCGCACGCTGCCCCGACTCGGCTACCTCACGTTACCGGGGCCCTGGCTTTGGGCGCGGTCTACCGCAGGTGGCTTCTGCTCATACTTTGTGGTGCGGTGGTGGTGCGTCGGGCTGCGCGCTCTGACTTCGGCCAAGAAAAATGCGTCAGCTGATCATTGTCATTTCTGCCACTTTCATGTGGTGAGATGGGGTCATAACTTTAGAGACGGCTGTTTCATTCAATTATTTTACATAAAATGATATTTCAAACCATAAATTAATGTTCGACAGCCAAATTAAAGAAACAATAACAATACAGGCTTACAGTTTAAATTCGACATTGTGTTGTCTACGATTAGACAGCTGATAACTCATTCCCGTACGTCGTAACTCTATAATGACCTTTGCTTATTGTCACATGTGCGCCGCATTCGCGATTGTTGCCGACGCCTGTTTGCAGGTCAGCCCACTACAGTTTTTTTTTCACTTTTATTGAATACACATTGTCATTCGTCATGTGCTACATTGCGGTGTAACCTTTCTTACATCAGCAAACCTCCGACACAGCACTCCATTTTTTAGCGTGTTTATCTGTTGTACCACTCCATTTTGCAATACAGAGGTGAATAAAACTCAAAAGCTGTCACCTACGCGATGTCTAGCTGTCACCAATTTTTTACAAGTAATCTTGAAACAGAAGGTACTTTTTGACGTTTTCTCATCACCTTTTTAGGCCTAAAAAATTGAAAATAAGGCTAGAATGCTATGAAACTGACCTTTCAAACTTCGGACTCTGGGACCTTTCAAACTTCGGACCTTTCAGATTTCGGACAACGCATGACCACATTTCAGTGACATAACACAACAAAAATAAATCACTACCATGCAACTTACCTATAGGTCTGATCGACGTCCTAGCTCGTCCTGGCTTCCTGATCCGACCAGTTCAATCAGAACTCACGAAAGGATTGTCAGTTGTCACTGATTCACTTGCCTTTGCTTCAGTAGTCAGAACCAATTATCAACGCTCCTACCAAGTTTCTGGGACCGATGGTCATGGACCTCACCCCAGTTGTGGCCCAGATGTGACGTCCCCCGTCCCAGTCGCCCGGTCCTTCCCTACTCCGGCGGCCGCGCCGGCCGCGCCGGTCCCCGCCTCCGTTCAACCGGCGACGAGCGGGGACGAGCTGTCGCGCTGTCGCCGTTTTTCCTGCGTTGTCTATGGCGCTTCACAACGCACCGGCTGTCGCACCGGCGGGATTTTTCAGCTCCAGCTGTCTACAAAGAGATGACGCTGTTAAATTTTTGTGCCGTGGTCCATAGCGGCCCTCTATGGGAAGACAGCGCTGATTTTAGCGGAAACGGACTAGTTATATATTTTAAATGCATCAACCGAGATGCTCGAATCTGTCTCTTTATGCCTATGGCTGTCACCTACGCACGCAGGCGAGTAGCAGGGTTTTTTCACCTCTGTTGCAATATCTAACTCAATGTCTCTCTCTATTCTAATACGCGCTATGAAGTGGTCCAGGCTAAGTCTGCCGTCCTTATTTATAATATCTTTACACACTACAACCACGTGATTCAGTAGGCTGTTTCGCATGCCACCCAGCAAAACCGTCTTCTTCGTTAACTCGCAATTAGCGTAAGCGCCCAGAGAGTCCAGCCACTGTTTGACGGTAGTCCAGAATTCTCGCACATGATAACATTCCCAAAATCTGTGTTCTATTGTATCTCGATAAGTCTTGCACCTCATACACATATCTGTTTCCCTGACCCCTATTTTACAAAGGAGAATGTTTGTGGCCACGGTCCGTGTCAGAATTCTGTAGTGTAGCATCTGCAGCCTAACCGACGGGGTTGACCTATACAAACAGATGTAACTTTCCCCCCAATCGACATCTCCAAGTTGTATCTCCCACTTAGCTTCCCAACTGTTTGAACTTCTCTTGTATTTACTGGCAACTAACCTATCATAGAAAAGTTTGGCACCACGATTAGTTTGCATAACAAAAGCTACGTATGGATGCCATACCGGCCTTGGGTGCTTAATTTTATTAGTTTGACTTCGCCACCTTCTAGTTAAGCTCTTTACTAGCCCCTCAAAATCTAAATACGTGCCTTTAATATGAAAGCTGGCCTTGAATTGATCATATGTCTGAATCTCGCCTGACGGTGTAAGAATATCGTCTACAATACGCAGCCCTTTTCTTCTCCACTCCAAAATCTCACTTTCGTGAAACTTAGTTTCATTTGAAAACCATAAATTGCAGCGACCTAACTCTTCACAGTCAATGTCAATAGTCGATGTCAGAGCCGCAAACGCGTTACATGTTTCCTTCCAAAAGGGATTTTTTATTCTAGCAGCCAGCTTTTGCATTGAACGAGCATTCCTATCCCAAATAAATTCATTGTTACTTATATCATGCTCGAACAATGTCTGCCACATATGAAATTCGGCAATATATCTTCTAACCCATGTTACTTTCAATGCCGCAATTGAAAGTAAGTTTATAAATGCTGCAAGTTTATAAATGCTCTTTCTTTTTATTTTATCCACCTTACTACCCCATATAAAAGCAAAAAACTCTTGCCTAAGCTTTTGAATGAATGCATCTTTTGGTTTTGGAAGGGACGTAAATATATGCGTAAACTTAGGGAGTAGTAAAGTTTTCACAATAAGTATTTTGCCCTTAATAGTTAGCAGTCTCCGCTTCCACTGTTTCATTGTAGCCTTCACCTGATTTAGCTTATTTTCAAAGTTTTCCTCGAAAACTTGTTCGTCGTCATTTGCGAAATACACACCAAGCACCTTAAGCTTTTTGACCCACGTGAAATGCAATTCATCACAAATTGTACTTTTATCTTCCACGTTAGCCCCGGCCCAGAATGCTTCAGTCTTGTCTATGTTTGGCTTGAGTCCCGAGTACTTTGCAAAAACTCCGAGGTCATGAAACAGAGCTCGACAACTGTTGACACTACCGTCGAGAAAACATAATGCATCGTCTGCATAGCATGATAACTTATATTCTGTATTGCCCACCAAGACTCCTATTATGCTTTTATTGTCCCGTATTTGTTCCAGCAAACATTCCATCATTAAAAGAAAAATATAACAACTCAACGGATCTCCTTGCCTACATGACCTTTCCAAAGCGATTTTGTCTGAAATATGACCATTGTACAGAAGTCTTGAATAAGCGCCGTTGCATAACAAGTCAAACCATTGCAATATGTAACTTGGAAAATTCCTCGCCTTGAGTGTTTCTCTCACGAAAGTCCAATTTACGGAATTAAACGCACCTTCATTATCAAGGCTAAGAAAAAGCGCCGACCGTCCGTTCTCTTTTAAGTATTGCAAGTATTGTATTGCAGCCCACTACAGTTGTTATACATATCGAAAAACCGATAAACTTTTAGGCGAAAAAAAGCCCTATTTTAGGCCCATTTTTGATTTTTTTTGCGATATTAGGTAAAAACAGAAGCTTCTTATCCTAGGAAAAATAAATGGGAAATCTTTGGAAGGTGGCACACTACCTTTAACCCGGCAGGCGGTGGGCCTCCCAGCCACCTTCCACGCGGTGGGGGGGGGGGGGCATTTTTTGCCCCCCCCCCCTCGTATCTCCGAAACTACTGGACGGATCCGGAAAATTCAAACGGCGTTCGATAGCCCTGTCAAATTTGTCGAAAGAAACCAAATTTAATTGACCTCGGGGTCACCGATGACGTCACAGGTCAGGTCAAAGATAAAATGTTTCACCGTTCACGGGGCTTCTAGGGAAAGCGCTAAACACCGAGTAAAACGCATTTTGTCGAAAATCAGCGATAAGGCGTCAGTTGTCTAGTACATATGTTGCTATTAGAGGTCACAGGTCATACCAGGTCAGGTCACAGGTCAGGTCACCAAAGGTCACCAAGGTCACCACATGAACCCAACTTTACTAAGGTTGTGCGATACATGTTTTATGGCCAGTTTTTTTTTCATTTCCAACTCAATGGTATTGGTTATAAGACCATCAGGTACGGTTTAGGTCACTTTCTGGTGGAGGTCAGGTCAAGGTCAGGTTAAAAAAGGTCAAATTTCAAAGTTGATATTTTTGCATAAAATGGGTATCGATTCGATGCAGCTCGTCACGGGGAGTCTAATGGTGGTCTTTTAAAATTTGTTAAAATTTGTTAGTCTAATGGTGGTCTTTAGCCCTCGCGGGCCCGGGGGGGGCGTTTTTCGCCCCCCCTGGCGAATATTTGCGATAACTCACGAACGCTTAGGGATAGGAAGGCGAAACTTTCAGTACCTTTTCTCCCATCAATTTGACATCTTCTGAAGTAAAAAATTTGGACCTAGCCCCCTTGATGACGTCACAAGGTCCATTTTTCTAGACCCCTGCACGGCAAACTTCGGCGTCACAGACGCAAACTTCAAATAGCTGCTAAAAATAGAGTTTTAGAGATAAAGACAAATTACGAGCACGGTTGTGTAGCGTTTGACCTTGAGAAAAATAGAAAAATAGTTTCGGTGACCTGAGGTCAGAGGTCAGGTCAACGACCCCGAAATGTGGTTTTAGTTTTTCGCAAATAACTTCGACAAAAATGGTCCTAGAGCTACGGCAGTGGTACCATCGCATTCGCCTTGTCAAGCCGCGTCGAATGATATATATTTTGTTCGGAAAAGGTCAAGTTTCATGTTGACCTCATGTGACCTCGAATGACCTCTGGTTGACCTTGACACATGAAAGGTCGTTTATGATGGATTTGTACCCGCTGATCACGAATCTGGCATCTATTTTCCTCTAAGCCTTCATTTAGAGCTTCCGGATGGCAAAATTGTCTTATTTGTTATTACTAACTTGAATCAGTGAAATAGCCTCTAGCAGGGATACTCTTCTGTGACCTTGACCTTTGAGCAGCCTTGTATCGTAAGATGAACCACAAATAGGGAACTGATAAGCCTCAAAACATTTCAAAACATCTTGGAAGTTAGCACGCAAGATGTGCGAAAAAGTGCCAAGTTTGAGGTCAATTTTGAGCGTGACCTTGACCTTGACCTTTGATTTGGAGGACATTTTCAGAATCCTCAGATTCTCTTCTTTCGTTTGACACCCAATTTTGCCGGTTTGATGCAGCCTGCCGTCCTCTAGAATGCTTACTTTGAGATCACTACACATGTGCCGGTTTTGGCCTTTGACCTTGACCTCTGACCTTGAAAATTGACCTGAGGTCAAAAATTTTGGGTGCATTAGAATCGTCTCGTAAGGACCTTTCGTTTGGTATCGCTTTTGTTTCCGTAGCTCCCTTATTTACGGAGTTAGACAGGGGGGGCGAAAAACGCCCCCCCCCCCCCCCGGGCTGCGGTGGTTGGGATTACCCCCCGGGCCCGGCCGGGTTAAAAATTAAAATTTTAAAAAAATTTAAAATTTGACATCATCAATTTTGAACAGTTTTTTCGCTATAACTTGGCCAAAAAAAGAGGTATTGATCTCAAATTTGGTATGTAGATAGAAGGCGGTAGGGACTATCACATACATTCCGGTTTTTTTCGAAATTCAAAAAACTTTTGGGATTTTTCGGCTATTATATTCAAACAATCTATTTTTTTATTTTTGGGGGTCAAAATCCAAAAAAAATCGAAAAACCGAAATAGTAGTTTTGTAGTCCTCTTGATTCCACACCTTTCATGTCTGGAACATTTTTCTGTATCTCGAAAGCTGTAGGCCTGACAGCTCTTCCCGCGAAACCTTTTTTTTGGTCGAAAATGGCAAAAATGACGTCACTCTGACGTCATTAGCGGCCAACCTATCATAGGCCTTGGAAATATTTTTGGTCACCATGTGCGCTAGCTACTCCCGGGAGGGTACTGAAAGTTTGGTGACGATCGGCGCAGCGGTTCTCGAGATATTTCGAAAAAACTAAATGGGAGCAAAAAAATGCCCCCCACCGCCTGGAAGGTTAAGTTTCCTCTCACTGTAAACGTCTTTTTGAACACAGCACGAAAATTCCTAGCTAAACTACTGAGAAAACTGATTGGCGCCATTGATTTCACCAGATTTCACAGACGATCAATTTCATCATATCTACTATACTATTTGTGAAATGAAACTCTGTATGTGTTTCTGTGTGTTTGCACCGTGCAGAGGGGTGCTTTGACGCCGTGCACAGGTCAAACGGTGCGGTCGATGGGGCTGAAATTTTCGCAGGGTGTCGATGACGTCACGGGCACGTGCAGTGTCGTGTTTCGAGTCCCGGGGGGTGGATGGTTCGCACGTGGCACGCGCTGGAAAAACGTGCTTTTTCTTCAAATTTTGCTCGGCTCTCAAGCTCGCTTCAAGGCATCGGCAGCCGGGTTCAATCGCCTTTGACAATAAAATGCATGACGATCGGCGGCGGGTGCCTCTCATTTGCAGATGGGCAGCTTATTTATTTTGCTAAACAGAGGCGAATGAAGGTGTTGATTTTCGGAAAATAAAGACAGTTTTCAATGCGCTTACACAAATGCACCGCGTTTGCCGTAGTGCGCCAAATTTGTTACGAGGTGTCATTTTTGCCGCAAACGCACAACTTTGTCAAATATGGTCCGATAAACGTGCAATTCGGTGGAAGGATGCATGACAAAACGACAAGTACAAATGCACCACTTTTGTCGCAATGCGCCACATTTGTCACAAGGCGCTATTTCTATCAAATACGATTAAGAAAAATGGAATTACACGAATCGGAGCAGGGTTAGGAACTATTTTTTTAGTTCATCAGTTTATCTGATAGTCTGTGACCTCACATGACCCAGTGGTAGTGGTATTATGGGTAGTGGTAAGGGTAGTAGTAGGGGTAGGGGTAGTAGTAGTAGTAGTAGTAGTAGTAGTAGGGTAGTAGTAGTAGTAGTAGGGTAGTGGTAGAGGTAGTAGTAGTGGTATGGGTATTAATAGGGTTAGTGGTAGTTGTAGGGGTAGGGGTAGTGGTAATGGTAGTGGTAGTGGTAGTGGTAGTGGTAGGGTAGTGGTAGTGGTAGTGGTAGGGGTAGTAGTAGTGGTAGGGGTAGTAGGAGGGGTAGTGGTAGTGGTAGGGGTAGTGGTAGGGGTAGTGGTAGAGGTAGTGGTAGAGGTAGTGGTAGGAGTAGTGGTAGTGGTAGTGGTAGTGGTAGGGGTAGGGGTAGTGGTAGGAGTAGTGGTATGGGTAGAATTAGTAAAAGTGTGGTACAGGCCGATCCAATGTGACGTGGTGACCTATACGACCTGGCCTCACCGAAGGTGACCTGGCCTGACCCAGTGTGACCAGGGATGACCGATTTGACCTGACTTGACCCCGTATGACCCAAATTTTATCCAACTAAGCCATCAGAATATTCCTTTATATATCTGCCTCCAGACGGCTCATCGGTATGAAGCAAACACCATTCGAAAGCAAACTGGCTGCTGCGTATTTTATGGCTACGCCGCGAAGCAAGTGGCGCAGCCGCTTGTCTACTATACTATTTGTGAAATGAAACTCTGTCTGTCCGTCTGTTTGCACCGTGCAGAGGTGTGCTTTGACGCCGTGCGCAGGTCAAACGGTGCGTTCGATGGGGCTGAAATTTTCGCACGGTGTTGATGACGTCACGGGCACGTGCAGTGTCGAGGTTCGAGTCTCGGGGGGTGGATGGGTCGCACGTGGCACGCACTGGAAAAAGGTGCTTTTTCTCCAAATTTTGTTCGGCTCGCAAGCTTGCTTCAAGGCATCGGCAGCCGGGTTCAATCGCCTTTGACAATAAAATGCATGACGATCGGCGGCGGGTGCCTCTCATTTGCAGATTGGCAGCTTATTTATTTTGCTAAACAGAGGCGAATGAAGGTGTTGATTTTCGGTAAATAAAGACAGTTTTCAATGCGCTTACACAAATGCACCGCGTTTGCCGTAGTGCGCCACATTTGTCACGAGGTGCCATTTTTGCCGCAAATTGCACAACTATGTCAAATATAGTCCGATAAACGTGCAATTCGGTGGAAGGATGCATGACAAAACGACAAATACAAATGCGCCACGTTTGTCGCAACGCGCCACATTCGTCACAAGGCGCTATTTCAACTAAATACGATTAAGAATAATGGAGTGACACGTGTAGGAGCAGTTTTAAGAACTCTTTTTTAGTCTGTGACCTCACATGGCCCAGTGGCAGTGGTAGGTGTAGTGGTAGTGGTAGTAGTAGTGGTAGGAGTAGCGGTAGGGGTAGTGGGAGCAGTAGGGGTAGTGGTAGGGGTAGTAGTAGGGGTAGTGGTAGGGGTAGTAGTAGGGGTAGTAGTAGGGTAAAGGTAGGTGTAATGGTAGTGGTAGGGGTAGTAGTAGTGGTAGGGTAGAAGTAGGGGTAGTGGTAGTGGTAGTAGTAGGGTAGTGGTAGGGGTAGTGGTAGGGGTAGTAGTAGTGGTAGGGGTAGAAGTAGGGGTAGTGGTAGGGGTAGTGGTAGGGGTAGTGGTAGGGGTAGTGGTAGGGGTAGTGGTAGGGGTAGTGGTAGGAGTAGTGGTAGGGGTAGTGGTAGGGGTAGTGGTAGGAGTAGTGGTATGGGTAGAAGTAGTAGAAGTGTGGTACAGGCCGATCCAATGTGACGTGGTGACCTATACGACCTGGCCTCACCGAAGGTGACCTGGCCTGACCCAGTGTGACCAGGGATGACCATCTTGACCTGACTTGACCCCGTATGACCCAAATTTCATCCAACTAAGCCCTCAGAATAGTTATTATGTTCACAATTTTCCTCTGCACGTTTCAGTCCATATCTCTGCTTCCAGACGACAGATCAATTTAAATCAAACACCATTCGAAAGCAAATTGGCTGCTGCCGCATTTTATGGCTACGCCGCGAAGCAAGTGGCGCAGCCGCTTGTCTATATTACTATTTGAGGTGACGTAGTTTCTGTCTGTAACCGAGGTCGCGACATGGTGCTACGTAGCGCGGGTTACAGATCACACCGTTGCACCTACCGCGCTGAAATTTGCGCAAGTTATAGAACAAGGATGGACAACGTGCCTTTGAGCGGTCTCGGCTCGATCGGATCGATAGCGAGCGCGTGGCGCGTGCCCAAAAAGTGCAAATTCGCGTCATAGACTTTACATGTATAAATCGGCTGGCAAAAACGGGCGAAAATGGCTAAATTTGCCCGACACGGGTCCGTTCCCCGTGCAATATCTCGGTAGCCGTGCGCCCGATCGGCACGGGGAAAACAGCATCGTGTAGAGAATCGAACGGGCAATCGAATAGTGTGTGGTGCAGGGGTGGCACGCGCCACGTGCAAGTGTGAGGGTAATTTCATTTCAAAAAGTGCCATTTTAAACGGATTTTGGATTTTATTTTATTTTCCCGTGACCATCAGACTGAGAGAGTTGAAACAACGTCAATTGGCAAGAGAAATGTACCGCCTCTCATGGAAAAATTGTGAACAGCTAATTGATCAAAAACAATGTGGAAAAAATCGCTGAATTAAATGGTATTTGTCCATAATGTGCCACTAAAAAGTTACACGGGATTTGCTGCTTAACCTGATACGCTTGACAATTGAAAATGCTATCATTAGAAAGAGCATTCAATTCTCTCCAAGATCCAATCATCACGTTTGCATGACAAGCAACAGTATTCTTAAAAATATAAATGTTTTAAACCTCTGCAAAACGATTTTTAGCGAAAATTATCTACGCCTTTCATTTGTCTTAAAACTACGCACCTCAATTATAAAGCACATTTGACAGATTCTGAAGTGGAAAGCATGCCTATCAGACACGGGCACCTCGATGCGGTGGATATTTTTTCCACAAACCGAAACATTTATCCGTCAAAAAGCAATCGACCGAAATGGATAGATAACCCAACCGACACAAGAACAACCGAACACCCGCCGATCGGAAATATCCCTTTTCGCGTTGCGGAGCACGCGGGTCACCCTAGTTTGTTTACTATTTCACAGACTCAGCTCGTATTTGCCCATACCTACAGTTCCACAGTGATAGACGACTTCTCAGGAATTATGTCTGAACTAATTAATAAATTGCACGACGTTTAACATTGCCGTTACATCGTCGGTGTTCAAAACTTATTTTGAAAATATTATTCATATCTCCAATACAATGTGCGCCAACAGGGGCGGTCGCAGACTTGGCGTTTGGGGGGGGGGGGCAACTTGGCAAAGGGGCCCCTGCACTGACCCGGGGGGCCCGGTGCTAGCTTAAAGGGGCCCACAGGCGTAGGATGCAGAAATCCAGCCATGGCCAGTGAAGCGGGGGGGGGGGGGGGGTAGGGAGCGGCACCCGAGCGGAGGCTCATTGCCAAGCTTTGAGGGTGTACCATGTCGAAAAGGTAAGTTCATTTTGTTTTGAAGCATTGGTAATGTCAATAATTTACGCAACTGTGAATTGACTACCGCAAAAAGTAAAACCGGCTAACTTAGCCATTTTCGAAGATATCGTGCTAAAACTTTTGACAGTGGGCCATCGGTATGTGTTCAGTCACATGTGTTCCGTTTATTTTTTACTTGAGCACAAATGTAAGTTTTGAAGACCATCACAGTAGCAAATGCATCGAAAGATGGATAGTAGTGGGCAAAATATCCTGAATTTGTCGTGCTGCATCGAAAGTAGTGTAGTGTTAATGAGAAAAGGTTTTTTTCCAGATTATTGTGGGTGCAGAACACCACGGTGACTATAAATACAGAACACATTGTCTGCACCCACTGGAGAATTATTGTTGGTGCAACTGAACCCACTGCACCCATGGTTCCTACACTTATGCCCATGGAATGGATAACGCTTCGGCAATGCCTATCGCACAGAGGCTGCAATGTGGCCCTTAGAGTACAGTGTCAGACCCCCAGAGGCCGGCGTTGGACCCAAGGGTCAGCGAAGGGCCTCAAAGGCCCCAGAGGGGCCCCAGAGACTGATGTGAGCCCTCCGAGGCAAGTGCGTGACGCCCAAAGGTAAGTCTTGGGCCCCCATAGAACATAATAGGGCCATCAGTGGCCGGTGTAGAGACCTCATAGGCCAGTTGGGGGCATATAGAGGCCAGTTTGGGGCACCTCAGAGGCTAGTGTGGGGCCTCAGATGTCGGTGTGAGGCCCTTACAGACCGGTATGGGTCCTCAGAAGCCGGCATCGATCCTTTAGAAGCCAGTATGGGGCCCTCAGAGGCACATAAGGGTCAGTTTGGGTCCCAGAGACAGAAATGGGACCATCAGAGGCCGGTGTGGAACCTTTAGAGGCCCGTTTGGGCCCTTAGAGGCCAGTTTAGGGCCCTCAGAGACCAGTACAGGGCGTGCAAAGGGCAGTTTGAGACCATCAGAGACCGACTTGGGCACTCAGATGCTAATGTGGGTCCTTACAGGCCAGCATGTGGCCCTCAGAGTTTAGCGTGGGGCCCTAAAAGACCGGCATGGGTCGGCGTTGGACCCCGGAGGCCAGCCTCAAAGGCCAAAGATGGGCCCTCAAAGGTGATGCGGGCCCTAAGAGGCCGGCATCAGGTGTTCAGAATCCAGTGCGGGGCCCTCAGAGGCTAATGTGCGCCCTTGCAGCCCAGCATGGGCCTCAGAGGTCAGAATGGGGCCTGAAAGACTGGCATGGGCCGGTGTTGAACCCCAGAGACCAGCAGAGGGCCCTCAAAGGCCAAGATGGGCCCTCAGAGGCCGATGCGAGCCCGTAGAGGCCGGCATCGGGTCTTCAAAATCTAGTGCGGGGCCCATAGAGGCTAATAACTATGTGTCCTTACAAGCCAGCATAGGGCCCTAAGAGGTCAGTGTGGGGCCCTAAAAGACCGGCATGGGCTGGCGTTGGACCCCAGAGGCCAGCGGAGGGCCCTTAAAGGCGATGCGGGCCCTTGGAGGCTGGCATTGTGTCTTCAGAATCCAGTGCGGGGGCCTCAGAGGCTAATGTGGGTCCTTACAGGCTAGCATGGGGCCCTTAGAGGTCAGTGTGGGCCCTAAAAGACCGGCATAGGCCGGCGTTGGACCCCAGAGACCAGCGGAGGGCCCTCAAAGACCAAGAGGGGCCCTCAGAGGTCGATCCGGGCTCTTAGTGGCCGGCATCGGGTCTTCAGAATTCAGTGCGGGGCCCTCAGAGGCAATTAAAGGCTAGTCTTGAGACATAAATGAGGCCACCAGAGCCTGTGTGAGGCCCTCAGCCACGGGTTGGGCCCCTGAGACCGGTTTAAGGGCCCTCAAAGGCCAGTGGAGGGCCCTCAGAGGTCAACGTGGGTCCTCAGCGGTCAATGTGGGCACTTGACCGCCACTGAAGGGCCCTTAGAGGTCAGTTTAGGACCCTCAAAGACCGGTATGGGGGCTGTTAATAGCTGGCGTGGGTTTCTCGAGCCTCGTGACAATCGAATACGGGCCAGGGCCCCATACGCCCATGGGGGCCCATCGGTTGTTTGGGGGGGCCAAATGATATGATGCCCCCCCCCTAACTTGCCTTTGGGGGGGGGCATGGCCCTGATGGCCCCCCCCCCCTGCGACCGCCACTGTGCGCCAACCAGTTTTCTCAGTAATTCAGCTAGCAATTCTCGTGCTGTGTTCAAAAAGACGTTTACAGTGAGGGGCAAACTTAAGAAAAGCGAACTATAGTGAAAGAACTGTTAGTGAACGGAAAAAAAATTATCTTTGACCTGGCCTGTGACATCACAGATGACCCTGAGGTCAATTAAATTGGATTTCCCTTGACAAATTTGACGGCTTTCGAACGTCGTTTGAATTTTGCGGATCCGTCCAGTATGTACTTTCAGACTAGAGATACGAAGGAAAGGGGGATAGCCCCCACCAGATGGCGCTATAAATAGACCCCACAAGGGCGCGGGCTAACCCTTGCCCGTATTGGTGGTCGCGGGCCGCGAACGTATAAAGGGACCCCCTTTTGCCGTTTGGCCAATGACCGAGCTAGAGCTTCGCGGAAAAAACTAGCGTGCTACCCGTGACGAGAGGAAGGATGTTTATAAACTCATGAAGTGTGCGAAGGAAGAACTTGTGTGCTAAAACACATTTAAGTCACTTTTATATCGAAGTCGATTTCTGAAGGAACCGCGGGCCGGAACACGATGTAAGTCGCTGATACCAGCCGCGGACGTCAGATGATCGCGGGCCGGATCCGGCCCGCGGGACGTATGACGACCCCTGACCTAGAACATTAAAATCGGGTAATAATATCTGCGCCTCGTAACGGCGCACATGCTCGTTTTTTCCGCGACGCGCTAGCTCCACCAGGGGCGAAACGGTGATGGGGGGGGGGTCATACCCGCCCCCCGGAACAAATAGGTCCGGCGAGGGTACAGGAGATTATATTGTCATTCAACGACCGCGAAAAAAAATGTTCGGGACATAAATCAAATGATATGAAATGTTACAATTGTCGGCTCCCAAGTACAATAGCTTCACATGAATGACCTCATCTATCTGACTCCAGAAGTTTCGATCATCCATTCCATGCATAAAATTCGTCATTCACTTGATGGTCTGAGATTTCTCCATGGTTTTTTTGAACCACATTTGTGAATGTTTCAGGAGACGAAGATAGCGCAAACAAAGACTTGCGGATGAAGATTTGCGGGGGCGAAGATTTGCGTGGACGAAGAAATGCGGACGAAGATTTGCGTAGACGAAGAAATGCGTGGACGAAAAAATGCGGACGAAGAAATGCGCCGACGAAGAAATGCGGAAACGAAAAAATGCGCTACGAATATTTGCGCCTACGAAGAAATGCAAGACGAAGTAATGCGACACGAATACCTAAATGCGCCGACGAAGATTTGCGGACGAAGAAATGCGGACGAAGAATTGCGCGACGAAGAAATGCCATACGAAGATTTGTCCTGGAATCGTCCATATGGCATTACCTTAGGAAAAATTATAATGCCCGTCATAGCTACACAGACTAAACTCGGTTTAAAACGTGCAGCGATTGATAAGATAAACTGAGTATGAACGTAGAGTACCTACCTACCTCTACCTCGAAATTTCAATATCACTGACCTAGGGCTCTGTTGATTTTGCGACCTCAGACCACCAGCACTGCAAATCATTTATTTTGTCAAATTCAGGCTCCTAAACTTTTTGCTACCCAGCAACGCAAATTTAAGCATCAATCGGCGGCCAGCGCAGCATAGGGCATCTTTGTTATCCACGTTGTTTGCGCCTGCAGTGATACTGTACCGCAATAACCATTATCTTCATCTTTCACCCATAGATGGCAGTAGCAAAGCACCTGCAGCTATAATGTTCCGCAGTGCTCTTACAATACGAGGTGAGCATTGAGCGAGCGCGGTGTAATACAATTGTGGTGGCCTGGACCGGTGACCGCGGCCAAGAAATGGTTCGAACTTGACTGAGTAGCGGTATCTGATATCTCACGAGACCGTGTTGGGTTAGAATCGTGATTCGGCGTAAGTCAGCTCACATTTTCCGCGCGTTTCCAGTCTTTCTGTGGTTCTACGTTCGAACATGTGGAATGTTGTTGGCCCCATGCAATATGAAAGGTGTCAAGATCACGTGAAGGGTAGGTCAAGGTCACTGACCTTTGATGACCTTGGTTCACTTTTTCGAGTTTTACATGTTTCTAGGGCAGTGCTTGGAGCTGATTTCGAATTTAGTATTCATTTGAACATTTAAGAAGTATGTAGTGTTAGTGTCTTCGAAACATGTTACGACGCCATCAGCGGTAGTTGACACCTACTATGGATAACCCGTAGGAGTGACCATCGGAGTCAAAATCCGAACAATTTCGAACACTTCAACTCCGACTCTAGCCAAAACTATCAACTCCGACTGATTCCGGCGCCGAGCCCACAGTCTGCAGTCACACGACACTAAATTTCCAGCTTCTAAGAAATAAGCTATACGGTTGAGAGGACAACAAAACTTTGAGGCGACTTGACTGGGTGACCTGACCTAAGGTTTTCTGGTGTCAAGCTTGTTACACGGACTGCAAAATCCGTATTTTGGAGCAGTTTTGCCTGATGTTTTTTGCCAATTTTCGCGGCGCTTCGCGCCGATTCATGCACAACCCAAAAAGAGAGATTGTTACTATACAACGCCCCCTCCCCCACGTGGGTATGCAATATGCATTTCCTATGCAATATGCATTACCGATCAGACTAGTGGCATACATCAGCAATTATAGCCTGATAGAGCACTGGAGGTTTTGCCGTGTCAAATTGAATCGGACATCGGATGTGTATATAGGTAGGTACTTGGTGGGAAATCGGTCTATAACCATAAAAACTAGTTTCCTCAAACCAGTTGTTTTGCCACAGTTATGAGTTGTTATGTTTAAAATGGTCAGAAAATAACATAATGAATATTTGCAAAGAGGATTTTATTTTATTTTTACATAAGAACTGTTTTCCATCTTTCGTAGAGGCTACTTATATTGCAGCGGAAGCTGATTACGCGTTGACCAAGCATACTCGTATTACGTAGTTCAAACCAGCTGAATGCTGATTGGCTAGCATTTTTCCGTAAGGGAATGGATTCCTCGGTAAAGGAATGACAAAGTGTAGTCTATGGGAATGACTTCAGTCTTCAAACCTAAAATCGATACCGATATCTTTGGCTAGGGTGATCGTTGGGCCATTAAAGCTCTTGATTTGTTAATTCTTGTCTCAGCTCAAGCTACAAAACTGTTAGGCTTCAGTTTAAAACCTTATGTTAAAAGTGGCATATTTGCTTTAAACGTTCAATACATCGGACCGAAAAAGCCACGGTAAGAATGCCTATTTTTGGGTTTTCAGTCGGTCAGTCCGTCCCCTCCAGTCAAAAATCTGTGGCGGCGCCCCTGCGTAGGACGCCTACTGGTTGACCTGACCTGACCTGACCTGACCCGACCTGGCCTAAATCCATGAAAACATCAGCTTTGATCAAAACAAACATGACATTCCTGATCCAGAACCCGAAAAACTCACAACCTCAATTTACGAAGTTGAACTAAACATATCAAAAGTGTTTTCAGCGCTCTTAGGTGTCGTTACCAAAGGTTACTGTCAACAAGTTATGGGGGTCCATCATTATCTGAAATAACCCTAGGACATAAAGATAGGTCATATGTGCAATTTCCCAATTAAGTTCGTCACGTTTCCCTGCCACCTGTGTCCCGTTATTTGAGTGCATTATTAAGTATGTTTATATGAGTTTCGTGCAACAGAAGCGCAGTTCAATTGTCTCCCATTGACTTAGGTACCTCAAAAATCGCGAAATCAACAGAACCCTAGGTCAGTGATATTTAACCCGGCAGGCGGTGGGCCTACCAGCCACCTTCCGCGCGGTGGGGGGGGGGGGCATTTTTTGCCCCCCCCCCCGTATCTCCGAAACTACTGGACGGATCCAGAAAATTCAAACGGCGTTCGATAGCCCTGTCAAATTTGTGAGGGGAAACAAAATTTCATTGACCTCGGGGTCACCGATGACGTCACAGGTCAGGTCAAAGATAAAATGTTTCACCGTTCACGGGGCTTCTAGGGAAAGCGCTATGACACCGAGTAAAACGCATTTTGTCGAAAATCAGCGATAAGGCGTCAGTTGTCTAGTACATATGTTGCTATTAGAGGTCACTGGTCATACTAGGTCAGGTCACAGGTCAGGTCACCAAAGGTCACCAAGGGTCACCACATGAGCCCAACTTTACTAAGGTTATGTGATGCATGTTTTATGGCCAGTTTTTCATTTCCAACTCAATGGTGTTGGTTATAAGACCATCAGGTACAGTTGAGGTCACTTTCTGGTGGAGGTCAGGTCAAGGTCAGGTCAAAAAAGGTCAAATTTCAAAGTTGATATTTTTGCATAAAATGGGTATCGATTCGATGCAGCTCGTCACGGGGAGTCTAATGGTGGTCTTTTTTTTGTGCTACGAGGTCTGGAATTGCTAAAAATTGAGTTTGAAAATTTGACGTCATCAATTTTGAACAGTTTTTTCGCTATAACTTGGCCAAAAAAGAGGTATCGATCTCAAATTTGGTATGTAGATAGAAGGCGGTAAGGACTATCACATATAGTTCGGTTTTTTCGAAATTCAAAAAACTTTTTGGATTTTTTGGCTATTATATTCAAAAAATATATTTTTTTAATTTTTGGGGTCAAAATCCAAAATATTCGAAAAACCGAAATAGCAGTTTTGTAGCTCTTATGATTCCACACCTTTTATGTCCAGAACATTTTTCTGTATCTCTTAAGCTGTAGGCCTGACAGCTCTTCCCGCGAAACCTTTTTTTGGGTCGAAAATGGCAAAAATGACGTCACTCTGACGTCATTAGCGGCCAACCTATCATAGCATTTGGAAAAAATTTTGGTCACCATGTGCGCTAGCTGCTCCCGAGAGGGTACTGAAAGTTTGGTGACGATCGGCGGAGCGGTTCTCGAGATATATCGAAAAAACTAAGGGGGGGCAAAAAAATGCCCCCCCCCCCACCGCCTGGAAGGTTAAATTCCGAGGTAGAGGTACTCTACGTACATACTGTTGCTCTTATCAATCGCTGCACGTTTTAAACCGATTGTTTAGTCTGTATAGCTATGATGGGCATTATAATTTTTCCTAAGGTAAGGTCACTTGGACGTAGCCTGATGACCTAACCCTGAGTGACCTAAGTCTGAAAGTTACGCAGCATGTGTGAAAAGGATGTATGAAAAGGTGTGCTAAAAAACGACGGCGCTCCACAACGCCGTTTTCGAGACATTTACATAATCCACATGGGGTGTCCAAGCATCCCCACCGCCCGGCGCGGATTATTTTTTGCACCTGCAGAGCGCACCTTTGGGGTCCACCAGGAGATTGATATGCTCAATAACTATGCTGGAATGCATTCTGGGTGGCCTGTGTAAATTTGGCACTTTGAGCTTGCCAGCGCCCGCCCGCATATGTGACACAGAGTGCAACATCAAAAGGTTTGCACGTGCACCGTGTACCTCAGCACGCCTATTTGTACAGCACCTTAACCCTCGCCCGCACATGCCATTTTCCCATCCTAGAACGCACATGGGGGGGGGGGGGGGTGCCACCCCCTCCCCCGCGCCATTTCGTTCCTGTTGGAGATAGAGCTTCGCAGTAAAGACCAAAAGATTCTTTGGGAAGAGACAAATCCAATGATACCCAGTTTTACCTTCTCAGGTCAGTCATTGACCTTCCAGGTCAGGTCAAACTAAAAAATGATGCTGTTTTTGGGTCACCGTTGGATATCAAGTGCGCTGCTTATCATATACCGATGACGATGCCGTTTTCTAGTGCCAAGCCAGCTACAACCTCTTTGTCACACAACCCGACCAGGTTTTTGCTGCTGAGGTCATTTCAGGTCAAGTTAGGTCAAGGTCAATGATATGTGTTTGTATGTCTGTGTGTGTCTGTGTGTATACTGATGTGTGCACCGATTGTTTATGTGTCCATGTTACAGGCAAAGTGAAAACTCGGGCATTTTGCAAAATGCCTAGGCAATTTGCAAAATGCCTGACCGGCTAGGCATTTTGCAAAATGCCCAGGCAATTTGCAAAATGTCTGACCGCCAGGCATTTTGCGAAATGCCTAAGCAGTTTGCAAACTGCCTGACCCACCAGGCATTTTGCGAACTGCCTAGGCAGTTTACAAAATGCCTGGCGGGTCAGGCATTTTGCAAAATGCCTGAGTTGTGATTGATTTATTTTACCGTTTTTGTTACCACAGGCGTTGACCATGTCGCTCCCATGTGCCTGAGCCCCAAACACATTCAATGTTTACGAATATACCCACGTCTTGCGCCACTTCCGTCGAGATGGAACCACTACTGAATGGTGTAGATTGAGCCAACGTCTCCCTATAATTTTCGTATACGGAGTTGAAGCCGCTCGTGTGTAGGAATGCTGCGATGGGGCGCGGAGCATGGCACAGAGAAACATGGGCGCGGAAAAACGCGGCGACCGGCCGAATATTGACCCGACATTCTTCGTTTCACGTGCTTATTTACATCACGGCAAGAGAGGGCCGCAGCGACACGGGGTTGCCAGCGATCGATAGAACAGAGACAAGCGTATCCAATAAACATTTTTGTTAATCACGTGTCACGTGGAAAGAAATGGTCTATATCTTGAGAAATCAGCCATTTTTGGTACATTTCAGGAAAAACAGCATTCAAAAAACAATGGCAATGCATTGGAATGAGATGAGATACATTCCATAGACAACAAGAACATGTGGCTTTTCCGCTTTTCCAGAAAAGCAAGTTTTTGGTCATCCACGACCCATGTGCACACCTTTGTAATAAAAAGACGCTTAGAAATTACAAGTTTTACATGCAACAGGCATGTTCATCTTTACACAGTCTGTCACAATACATTGATAATGTAGACGTGTGGCTCGCCAACCAAGCTACCATACAACGAAAGAACATTCTTTTCTGATCAATATCCACACAAAGTATTTCCAGAGTTATCAAGGCTCTTAGATTAGAAACATAACCTGGTTTAACGTGTGTTTACCGATAAAACCGCGCCGGGCGCCCGGTAGCCGGCGCGGCGGCCGGGCCGCTCGCGCTGCCTGGGGCCCAGTGACATTGAACTCGGCAGCGCTACCCGGAGAATGTCTCACTGTGTGTCCTCCCACTTGGTGCGTATCGCTTGTGATTAACCCCTGTTGGCGGCACTTACAATGATGCTTACGCATCGTCGCTGGTGTGAGTTCGATGTCAGGCATTTTGCAAACTGCCTGAGAAAATAATTTCAGGCAGTTTGCAAAATGCCTGGTGGGCCAGGCAGTTTGCAAACTGCCTAGGCATTTTGCAAAATGCCTGGCCGGTCAGGCATTTTGCAAATTGCCTGGCCATTTTGCAAAATGCCTAGCCAGTCAGGCATTTTGCAAATTGCCTAGGCATTTTGCAAAATGCCCGAGTTTTCACTTTGCCTGTAACATCCATATTACATGAAATCATGATCTGAGAAGCTTTTACCAAAAAAAGCAGTAAAAAAAAACTTCACGAAAAGTAAGTTCAGCAAACACTAAAACGCAATTATTTTAGATGACCTAGGTTGACCTTGACCCTGACCCTAACATCTGAACATCGTCGAGCAGCATGTTCCATGATAGCTGGGAGGTAAGACTGGCAAAAAAGGCCGAAAGCAAGGTGTCAAAAGCTCACAAGGCCCATAGCCAACGCAAGATTTTGATAATTGGTCATTTGGGTCATGACATGACCTGAAAAACAAGGTCATATCTCCGAAACCAAAAACCACAGAAACTTGAAATTTTCACTGGACATTAAAAAGGATAGAGGAGCAGCTATATGAAAAATCAGGCTCCTGGCTCTAAAAATGTTAAATGCAGAGCAGAAAGACTGCCTGGGGGTGCTGGGTGCCGTGGGGTGGCAACCACCCCCCCCCCCATGCACGGGCGAGGGTTAAAGCGCGTATCCAGTAGTGTCAGTGTGCCAAATTTGGTGTGCCTAGGTCAAGGTTTTCCGGAATCGGAGGATGCCTCCGCAAAACATGTTTTTCACCCCTAGCAGGTGCATTCCGCACCCCTGATACCGAGCATACCATTATATTAGTGGTCGAACACTGGGACATGTGACCTGTGAGTTTGGCACCTGTGCCGCCCTTCGTTTGATTTTGATTGTCGCTTAAAGATTTTTGCCCTTTGGAAATTTCTCGGCACGTGGCACGCGCCACGTGACACTACATGATCTGGGACATGCACCATCACCTGTCTCAAGGCATTACGCGTCGAATGGTACCGCCAGCATCTTGATCCGATCATCCGTTTAGACGCAATTCCAATTGTATTGGCTCGATGACCCTTCATAGCACGTTTTTTGGCAACGTAAAATGGCGCCTTGTCGGCTTCACTATCTTCTATATTGTAGTTATAAATGGACAAGTATTGTATCGAGAGTACATGAACCTCCAGGCTCCACGAATCAAACTGGGATTGGATGCCAACCATGCCGCCGTGTAGTGGGTCACTGGGATTGGACCTGGACTGACCCAGGTCCATTAGGATTGTCAGCCCAGTTTATTTATACGTCCGCCTGGTTGACGCTGGGCTGAAAGCGCTTTAAAAATGCTTGGGCAGGCTCAAAAAGTCCTACTATATTTTGGCAACAACTTTCGAAAAACTTCAGTCTGTAAATCACAACTTCCGTGCACTCACACTGCTTGGAGAGACCGGACAGGGACACTCGGTACTCACGCTGTGTGGAGGGGCCGGGCTGGGACACTCGGTACTCACGCTGTGTGGAGTAGGGTGGGCTGGGACACTCGGTACTCACGCTGTGTGGAGTAGGGTAGGCTGGGACACTCGGTACTCACGCTGTGTGGAGTAGGGTGGGTTGGGACACTCGGTAGGTACTCACGCTGTGTGGGGGGACCGGGCTGGGACACTCGGTAATCACGCTGTGTGGAGGGGACCGGGCTGGGACACTCGGTACTCACGCTGTGTGGAGGGGACCGGGCTGGGACACTCGGTACTCACGCTGTGTGGAGTAGGGTGGGCTGGGACACTCGATACTCACGCTGTGTGGAGTAGGGTGGGTTGGGACACTCGGTAGGTACTCACGCTGTGTGGGGGGACCGGGCTGGGACACTCGGTAATCACGCTGTGTGTAGGGGACCGGGCTGGGACACTCGGTACTCACGCTGTGTGGAGGTTGCGGACTGGGCGGCGCTGGCCACCAGCAGCGCCAGGCCCAGCACAGCCGCCGTCCCCGCGTATCGAGCCATGGTGGTGCGGCGTCGGTCCCGCCGCGAGGCCGCTTTATACCCAGCCATGTGACAGATCCGGCCCAGCGATGTGACAGATCCGGCCCAGCGATGTGACAGATCCGGCCGTGTGCGGCTCAGTCGTCACAAGGAGTGACAGGTCGCCCGGACCGCTCCGTCAGCGGTCCGGGCGGCCGTCACAGAGAGCAGGGGTGTCAATGGCCGTCACAGAGAACAGGAGGAAATGTCACGGGGCGCCACAGAGAGCAGGGCGAGGTTGGAGTGTATCAGGGTTAACCCTCGCCCTGGCAGGGGGGTCAATGCGACCCCCCTAAGGTTTTCAAAGATAGCGTAAAAACGGCGGCGCGCAGCGCCTCCAAATTTGGCACAACATATGGGACAACCTTTTTACATATCACCTTAAAATTTCAGATCCGGGTGACCTTGGGTCAGGTCAACAGGTCAGAAAAACTGGTACAAGGTCATGGTCAAATTTATATTTCTTATGCACCTGTCTAACTCACAGTTTTGGACTGATATCCTTCAAACTTGCAGGATGTGCTAAGTTCACCGAGTTGTATAACATATAGTTGGTTAAAAAGCTTGAAAAATAATATCATTATGTTCCTGTCGAACAGCCGAGTCAAATGCTATGCAACATTAAGCCTTTCGACCATGCTTAACTTTCGCATGTGTGCAGCGTTTGCCAGCTTCTGGCGTGTAGGGGGGGGGGGGGGGTCGGTTGGACCCCCCTTTGCCGTTTGGCCCCTGATCGAGCTAGAACTTCGCGGGATAAAAACGAGCGTGTTGCCCGTGACGAAAGGAAGCCGATGATACCCAATTTTAACGCGGCAGGCGGTGGGCCTCCCGGCCACCTTCCGCTCGGTGGGAGGAGGGGGCATTTTTACCCCCCCCCCCCCTGTATCTCCAAAACTCCTGGACGGATCCGTAAAATTCAAACGGCGTTCGATAGCCCTGTCAAATTTGTCGAAAAAAAATAAACTTCATTTACCTCGGGGTCGCCAATGACGTCACAGGTCAGGTCAAAGATAAAATGTTTCACCGTTCACGGGTATTCTAGGGAATGCGCTATACCACCGAGGAAAACGCATTTGGTCGAAAATCAGCGATAGAGCTTCAGTTGCCTCGTACATATGTTGCTATAAGAGGTCACTGATAACACCAGGTCAGGTCACAGGTCAGGTCACCAAGGGTCAGCAGTCAGCACATGACCCAACTTTACCAAGGTTGTGCGATGCATGTGTTATGGCCAATTTTTTATTTCCAACTCAATGCCATTGGTTATAAAACCATCAAGCACGGTTTAGGTCACTATCTGGTGGAGGTCAGGTCAAGGTCAGGTAAAATAGCTCGTCACGGGGAGTCCAATGGTGGTCTTTGTTTTGCGCTACAAGGTCTAGAATTGCTCAAAATTGAGTTTAAAAATCTTACGTCATCAATTTTGAACAATTTTTTCGCTATAAATTGGCCAAGAAAAGAGGTGTCGATCTAAAATTTGGTATGTGGATAGAGGGTGGTAGGCACTATCACATGTACGCCATTGCTTTAGAAATTCAAAAAAAAAAAAAACTTTTTGTTTTTATAGGCTATTATATCAAAAAAAATCCATTTTTTATTTTTTGGGGTCAAAATCCTATGTGGGGAGAAGGCGGTAGGTATTATCACATATACACCGCTTCTTTGGAAATTCAAAAAAACTTTTTGTTTTTAGGTTATTATATTTAAAAAATCTATTTTTTGATTTTTTTTTTTTGGGGTCAAAATTCAAAAAATTCAAAAATCCGAGAAAGTACGAGGGAATGAAGCGCCATGCTATGAAAAATAAATGATGGTGGGGAGGAAACAAAACATTGGAAAGAAACAAAGACCAGTTGTTTGAACGCGTAATGCAGCCCAGTTCGTACAGCATAACTAAAAATGATTATATAATTCTCATTTCACTGTATATTTACGTGGTATTTAACAATAAACAAAGGTCACACTTGGTATGCTTATTGCCTATTGGGTGAAACCTCTGACGGTGAAAGGATTTTGTCATATGCCCTCGGGCTACAGAGATACAAGCCGCTACACTTCTGTTTTTTTTTTTAGCAGAATTGGGCGTGTATTGCAATCTTGAAAGATCTATAGCTTGAACATTCCTGAAGGTATTAATTTCAAACTGGAACGTATACATAAGGAGTTATACTGGTAACATTGGGCAGTTTTTATTGTTTTGTTATTGTTTTGTTTTGTTTATTGTTTAGTTTTTATTGGGCAGTTTATATATATATATATATATATATATATATATATATATATATATATATATATATATATATATATATATATATATATATATATATATATATATATATATATATATATATATATATATATATATATATGTTACAGGCAAAGTGAAAACTCGGGCATTTTGCAAAATGCCTAGGCAATTTGCAAAATGCCTGACCCGCCAGGCATTTTGCAAAATGCCCAGGCAGTTTGCAAACTGCCTGACCCACCAGGCATTTTGCAAACTGCCTAGGCATTTTACAAAATGCCTGACCCGCCAGGCATTTTGCAAAATGCCTGGGTTTCCATATATTCCACCGTTTTTGTTGACTACAGGCGTTGATCATAAACGTTCCACTGTGACTGACCCCACAACATTTCGCATGTGTTGTGGGCACATGTGACACATTCCACGGTCACGAATACAGGGTGTCACGAAATTGTTGCGGGATGTTGTACTTGTGTCCCGAAATGTATTGCATCGTAGTTGCGTCAGTGTTCTCAAGCACCTCGCTGACAAGTTATCAGCGGCCACATGGTCTGTCCCGGCGGCACCTGGTGAAGCTCAAATAGGTCTCTGTAGCCCATCATGCCCCAAACGAGAATCCCCAGTGCCCAGTGGGTGCTTCACCGTCTCGACGGTGCAGCGCCTCTGAGCTGCTGTTGGCCCAGAACTGCTTGTCGGGACGGTTAGTGACTAAGAATAGCTCTAATAGCTGTTTTCACGACGGGCTATCCGGTGAGTGCACCTAATTTGACCAAATCTGCACCTAATCTCTTTTACAGCAAAAATCTTTATTTTATGAATTTATTTCAGTGTTTTAACCGATGATGCTCTCTGATAATATGACAAAGGAGGCATATAAGCAATTAGTACAACCCTAGCTGATACTACTAAGAGACACACTGAACCTAATTTGACCAAAATGCACCTAATCTGCACCAGATGTGAACCAAATGTGTACCAGATGGCCGTCGTTAAAACAGCTAATATCGCCTCACGGCCTCATCATTGGAAAGTCTGAATCTCTAGTTCTGAATGGTCCAGATTTGGTGGGTTTTGTCGAAATCCAGCTGCACCACTTATGGATGACGGTAAATCAGGGTTGCAGCCTGAGGTTGACCGGCTTCAGCTTCAGGGTAAAATCTTCAGATACCGGGGGATGGACGATTTAGACGCCGAGTGCCCTGGTCCAAATGTCCTGGTGCTGGACCCGTTCAAATTACATCCCGGCACTCAGGAGGGGCATGAAGGGACAAGACCGCGCCAACCGCGTATCAAGATCGTGACACTCTGTATACCTACGTCTTGCGTCAATTCTGTCGAGATGGAGCCAACGCTGAATGGACTTGAGCCACCGCCTCCGTACCTTTCGTATATACGGAGTTGTAGCCGTGTGTATAAAAGCTGCGATGTCCAGTATTCTGCCCTGGTGGGCAACTGTTCCGCCAGAGACGATTGATAATGTAGGTACCTAAACATGTAACAATCAAGTTTTCGTAAATTGGAAGAGTATTCTTTTCTGATCAATATCCACCCATAGTATTTTCAAAAAGCCACCAAGAGCTCTTAGAAACAGTACACTCATTATACCGAGCGCATGTTTACCCACGAAACCACGCCCGGTGCTCGGCACCCGACGGCCGCTGGGGCTCAGTGACCTGAACTCGGCGGCGCTACCCGGAGAACGCAGTGTCCCCTCACTTGGTGCGCATTGACAGCGATTAACTTTTGTAAGCGGCAGTTACAAATGATGCTTACCTATACATCGTCGCTAGTGCGAGTTTGATGTCAGGCATTTTGCAAAATGCCTGGGAAAATATTTCAGGCAGTTTGCAAAATGCCTGGTGGGTCAGGCAGTTTGCAAACTGCCTGGGCATTTTGCAAAATGCCTGGCCGGTCAGGCATTTTGCAAATTGCCTAGGCATTTTGCAAAATGCCCGAGTTTTCACTTTGCCTGTAACATATACAGACATGTGCATGGATCCGAGAGCTGGATCTATGATCTCAGTGGATCTCTCGACAAAATAGAGGGGTTGGATCTATGATCCGAGTGTATCTCTCGACAAAATTCAGGGGTTGGATCTATGATCCGAATGGATCTCTCGACAAAATTTAGGGGTCGGATCTATGATCTCTGTGGATCCAGCGGGCAAAGTTACGAAGCTGTCAGATGCGGTTGACACGTATTACGAATACCCGTCACGACCCCTACCGGTTGACCTGACCTGACCTGACCCGACCTGGTTTAAATGCTTAAAGACATCATCTCTGATCAAAACTAACACGATATTCGTGATCAGCACCCCGGAAAACCCCATAGTAGCCACACTTTACGACTTTCTAACAGGTCCCGATTTTCCCGATTTTCGGGTCATTGACCTGACCTGGAAGGTCACCCGATGACCTGGGACCTTAAAATTGAGTATCATCGGCTTCCTCTCGTGACGGGCAACACGCTCGTTTTTTTCCGCGAAGCTCTAGCTCGATCAGGGGCCAAACGCGATCAGGGTCGTACCCCCTTGTGCCGTCGAAGGACGCAAAATGACCTGTGCCGGCGAGGGTTAAAGTGACCATCCCACCTTAACATTAGTTTTGAGTTGAGATAGCCAAATTGGTGGCCATGGCCTGCAAATACCGATTTGAGCACTCACAAGTCACAACATCGAAAAATGCTTTAATTCGGAGATATGGAATTTCAAACTTGCAGTTTTTTTATTCTAAGGGTCGGAGATATGGAATTTCAAACTTGCAGTTTTTTTATTCTAAGGGGCTAATGCATTGGAATGCACCCTTAGAATTTGTGACGTCAGCGGAGATCTAACGATTTTTAAATCTTAGACTAAAACCATCGTTAACACGTGGAGGTATACGCTGCTTTGCGCGCAACGTCTGCCGCACTTCAAGGCTGCCAAATTATTGCTTCGAAATAGGGTCGCTAGAAACAGGAGATATCCAGAAAGTAAACAAAAGTAAAAGTCTAATACCTTGAAAACCGGTGAATATTTTTTCGATGAAATTTGGTAGATATTCGTTTTCGTTCTTTCTGAACCGAGCGACATCACTTTCATGCCAATTCATTAACTTTTTTGAAGGTGGGAGGGTCCCTTTAACATTAGATTTGAGTTGATAGAGGGGCATTGACACGTCAAGTGGGCAAAAAATGACGATTTTGAGCCTCACCTCCTCCGATTTTTGTGAAGCTTTGTGAGCCTACTCATCTATCACTACGTTTCCATGACACGTCTAAATCGATTTAGCGAAATTTCACGTGCGTTTTTCTCGGACACTATTTACCTTATGCAAAAAATGAGCGTATATATGGTTTTAGCTAGCACCTAATCCTATATTTACATTTTTAAAGTATGCCTAAATGCTATGATGGAGCAAATCCATTTTTTCAAAATCGGCTTAGCTTGTGCCATGGAAAAGTAGCCTATATGTGAAAAGAAAGGAGACATTTTTTTCAAGATATGACGTCACGTTTCCGAGATACACGTCATCAAACATTGACTTTGGCAAGGCACATTATCATCTTAAACCCGCGCCCCAGTGGCGGTCTCAGCCAACTTTGCCCTAGTGGGGGGGGGGGGGGCATATGTTACCACCCACCTCTAACTAAAAAACTAAGAGGGCTAGGAAGACGCGGTAAGAAGCAGTCGACAGCTCTCGCTCTCGATGAGTACGTTTAACCCGCGCCCTGCTGGGGGGGGGGGGTGTTTGAACACCCCCCTTGTGGTTTTTCGCGAATATCTCAAAAACGGCGGCGCCATCAATTCTACACATGTTGTGAAAATTTCAGACCAAGGTCATTCAAGGTCAGGTCACCAGGTCACTTGAAGTGACCTCACCTCATAAAAAGTTTCAATGTCTGTCATAGCTACACCGAGTGACCGATCGCTTTGAAACTTTCAGCGATTGCTAAGAGCAATAGCATGTACAAAATGTATATCTCAGAATTTTGATATCGATGACCTAAGGTCAGGTCAATTTTGCGACCTCCCCATTATAAGTCAATGGGAGAAAATTGAAATGCGTCTCTTTTGGACAAAAGACATTATAAACACTCCCAAACACTGAATTACAAGTGGTTTAGACACACTGAACATGAAAATGGTGTCCGTGATCCCTGTTTATGCCCTGAGGTCATCTTAGGTCACGAATGGTATCTAACAGTTTTTCGCAAATAACTTTTGATAGAGGCATGCTAGAGCGATGAAAACACCTTAGATGTGTTCAGCTCGACGATACGGATCGACTGATATGCAACATGACCCTTTCCGGTCAGGTCATGACCTTGACCTGAGGTCAAATTTTCAAGTTGACCTTTCAAGGTCAAGTTATAGTTCATTCGATGCGTCTTGACGAGAGGAACACGATACCGGTAAAAGTAAGCTCTAACAATGCTTGGGTCAAAAGTTATTGCAGAAAAACTGTTTCCGAAAAAATCGGCTATTTTTGCAGTTTTTGCCCCCTGCAGGCAAAACCGTTGACGTTAGGTCAAATCTGAGAAAATTACTCAGAAAGGGCGTTAATAGGGCTATCGAATGCGCTTTTCCGCGGCGCTGTAGCTCTATTGGTTCCCGAGTTATGCGTCGGCTTCTTGGAAGTTTTCGACATTCGACCTGGAAATCGGCGAAATTTTGCCTTCAATGACCTCTGGTGACCTGACCTTTGACCTGACCAAAAAATTGACTGAAGTGATTTCGTCATTATTTTTTACGCTCTTTCGAACGCCGCCTTCCGCGTATCGCTACGTGGCCCAGGAGCCGAGTTAGAAGGGGGGGTGTTCAAACACCCCCCCCCCAGCAGGGCGTGGAAATCCAGGACCCCCAGCCGGGCGCGGGTTAAAAATACTATAGTCATTTTTCATCTTAGAGCAATATTGTGGTCACCAGAGGTCATCAGAGGTCAAAATTTGCAAATTGTCATTATATTTTTCAGAAAACATGCCATTATCTCAGGAACTATGATAGCTAGAAAAACGCTTGGAAAAGCGATCGATAGCTTTTGAAGTCTTCTTTTGATAAGGTTATCATAAAAATGACCTCAGGTCAGTGGTTTAGCCTCCAGAGGGCAAAAACTCCAAAAATAGCTGTTTTTACGAAAAGTGGTTTTCGGCAATAACTTTTGACTAAAAAACGCCACGACATTTTTATTGCCAGAATCGTGTTCCTCTCGCCAAGACGCGTCGTATGAACTATAATTTGACCTTGAAAGGTCAACTTGAAAGTTTGATCTCAGGTCAAGGTCATGACCTGACCGGAAAAGGTCAGGTTGCCTATTAGTCGATGCGTCTCGGCAAGACAAACACAATGAGGCCATCCCCAGCGTTCTCTTTCCATTCGAGAGTTATTGGCAAAAATCTGTTTGTAGCCTCAAATGACCTCGGATTACCTCTCTAGAGGCTACCAGCAAAAAAAGACACCTTGGTCGTCACGGGTGGTCCAAATCATTGTGATTCTGAAATATTTGGACTGTTCCTACGCGTACACACGGATCTAGAGGCATTTTCGTTTTTCTCCATTGACATAATGGAAAGGTCACCCTACTGACCTGACCTTAGGTCACGGATATAAGAAATCCGAGATATAAAAATTCTAGGCGCCCATAACATCATGTAATCCACCAAGTTAAAAACCTTTCTGACAAGCTCTGCAAGCTGCACATGATTGCAAGCTTTTTTAGGCTTGGTCAGGTAACTTGACCTGGTGACCTGACCTGATATGATCTGGGGTCAAAAATTTCACACATTTTCCAAAATTGATGTACAAAAAGCTACTTTAAGCGGCGTGGTTAGTCATTGGCCAAAAGTAACGGCCACGGGCCGTAGGTTGACCACCCCGAAATTTAGTGAAATGAAGTGTAGGTTCAAGCAGCTTAACCCTCGCCCTGGCAGGGCATTTTTCATAACACGGCCTGGCAGGGGGGGGGGTCGATGCGACCCCCCCTCGCGATTGGCTCCTATGGCACCTAGAAACACCAAATTTGGTAGGTAGGTGGACCCCCTAAAGTTCTCGCCCCTGTGCAAATATGGTTGCTCTAGGTCAATATTTAGGGGGTTTTTGGGGGGTATAAATATAAAAATTTCGCTAAAAACAGGTCAAAAGTTTTTCGCTCATAACTTTTGATCTAATTAAGATAGAGCAAAAAGAAAAGCACCAGTGAACTCAGCACGTCAAGGCGCGTCGAATGATATACTTTTTAGCTTGCTTAAGTGTACTTAAAGTTTTTCTTAAATTTAAGTAAACTTAAATTAATAAATTAAGTGAAAGTTAACCAAATTGCATCATATCGCATATCATTCGATTCGGCTGATCACCAGGAACACAAAGATACCATTTTTTAAGCTCTAGCGTCATTATGATCGCCCCCTTTTGAGGCGATCGTGACGCCCTTTTGAGGCGATCGTGACGCTGTGGAATTGTGGAGTCTTTTCCTGTTCCCTGTGTCCGGTGACCTTAGTCCGGTGCTAGAGTGATTTTGTTGATTTCTGTAGTAATTCTTTAAGTTTTCTCGTCTTCTTTCTGCTGATAAATTTGTCTGTGCCTCTGTCTTCATTTTGGTACAACTGTGCCATTGTTCCTTGGTGACAATCCCTGCGCTCTTGCGCTTTTGTCTTCGTGGTCTGAAAATCTATTATTTCCGTCTTTTGTGTGGACTAATTCATTCTCTTGACTGATTTTTCATTAAAGTTTTCTTTTCTATCTCTGAATATCAATACTAGTGTGTCTGTCCCTATATCTTGAGTGAGTGTTGTTTGGTTGTTGGTAAGATTGTCACTTGTCTACCCACTTTCCTCATTTTGTATTGGCATCAACGTAAATTTCTTGCTGCTCAAGCTTTCTTTTTCTGTTATTTGATTTAGTGTGTGTGTTCTGTGAGTTGAGGGATGGGTGTCACTATGGAAAATGTCCAAGAACTGGTTGAGAAGGCTGTTAAAGGAAATAGTTCACTTTCTTGAAATTAGTATTTCGCTATGGATTTATGTTTTTTATGCTCAAAATGATCAGAAAATAAAACAAAACGTTTTTGTAAAAAGGATTATTTTCTATATTTTAGTATAAGAAGAACTATATTCTATATAAAATAATGTTTGACGCGGAAGCTTATTACGCGTTGACCAATCATATTGCGTAGGACAAACCCATCGGCTGTAAGCAGCGTTCTGATTGGCTGACGATGACGTGACTGCATTCCTCAGCAAGGCACGCATTCCTCTGCAAGGCACTCTTTTCGGAACGAAAAATGGAATATCTTCGTCTAGGGTGATCGTTGGGCCGTAAAAGCTTCTGATTTGTGCTAGTCTCAGCGCAAGGAACAAAACTGCTATTCCAGTTCCAAACCCCATGTTAAAAGTGAACTATTTCCTTTAAGGCTGCGACTGAGTCTCTACGCACTGAGCTCAGGGAGGTAAGGGAGGAGAATGCCAAACTGAAAGAAAGGATGATAAACCTGGAGAGGAATATTGAGAAAAATGAGCAGTATAGCAGAAAGACGTCACTTATCCTCAGTGGTAAGTCCATCCCTGCTCCATCACCTGACCAGACTGAATCCCCACATGAGACCAGAGCTATCGCAGCTGAGGCTATCAAAGAGAAACTCAAAGTAAACATGCAAGGATCTATTGTCGCTTGTCATCGCCTAAAAAACAAAAAGAGGATTCTTGTCAAGTTTCAGGATCTCTCTGACCGAGATGCAGTGTACCAGGCCAGGTTTGAGCAGGAAGATAGTGCTGACCGCATTATCATCCATGAAAATCTTACAGAGCCGAGAGCAAACATGATCAGGATACTGAGTGACATGAAAGAGAAAAACATAGTGGTTAACTACCACACCAAAAATGGGACCATATTTGCCAGGGACACCAGGGACAAAAAGTATGCAGTCATTGAGCCGTGGTTTTCCCAAAACCAGGTAGTCAGTGCGATGGAATCGGCCCCCTTGAAGCAGACAAGGGGACCTCGGCAGGCAACCAACGGTGAAACCAACAGGCTCCTGAGATCACAGACCCTGGCCAATATTCCCCCTGGTCATGTCGCTGGACGGGCTGCTGACCTGAGTGAGTTTGTGGTGGACAAACGTCAGAAGCACCAGAGACAAACTTCAAAGTAAAAAATATAAAAAGTTAAAAATATAAAAAAGATAAAAAAATGTATATTGTATACTGTTTTTTTTTTTTGCTGTTTTTTTTTCTTAGGTAGTGGGCTGACGGGGGTGTGGGGAACTTTCCATGTTTGCACCTTAGTTCCTTCCTGCCATGATGGTTCCATTATTTATTCCTGGTAATTGGGTTAATCCCCTTTTGTGTTGACTTCCTTTTTTTTGTCATTATTAGTTGCTTGATGTTTCATCCTGATACCACTTATCCCACTAATGTGCTGATACGGCTGATGTGCTGACATGACATGTGCAAATGATGAAAATCATTCTTCATGCTAATGCTTTCTGTGCAGTCATGAATGGACTGCTATGTTTGACCACATTTTTGCCAGCCTGGACCCAATTGGCTTATAATTGGCAGCTGACAGTGGTCAGTTATTGCGTCTGGTGCCGGTGAACTATTGTGCCTGGCCTCCATAAGGTCATTTTAATCAGTTTTAACCTTCACAATTGTGTGTGTGAGCACCTGGCGCCTGTGGGCTCCATGTGCCTGGCCTGGCAGAAAGGCTGTTTTACCCAGTTTTAACCTCTGTATGATTGTGTGTGTGAGCACTAGGTGCCTTGGAGCTCCTTGTGCTTGACCTGGCAAAAAGGTCATTTTACTGTTTTAATCTGTATGAAGTGTGTGTGAGCACTGGTGCATGCTGCCCAAGTGCTTGACCTGGCAGATGGGTCATTTTACCATGTTTTAACTTGTGTTTTGTGTGAGTGGGCACTATTCCTTGCTTACTGGCACCTTGATGCGTTATCTGACTATGGTGTTCTGTTTGGGCTGCGTGTTCAACTTGCTTCTCTTAATTGGATAGGTTCACATCAAACCTAATGATAAAATCCATGTTCTGGGTTGCCTACAATCATGCAATATTTACCTATTGCAAATTACATATAATAAGCTTGAAAGCAAGTCACACAGCCATTGCTTACTTTCTTCAACATTCATAATCTCATTTTTCTTTTTGTGTTCTGTATCCTCGAATTATTTTCTTATAAACTTCTACATTCATAGCCACTATGCTCTCATCCTGCACCCCCCCCCCTCCCCACATCCCTGTCGGCCCGCCCTTAGATCTGATACATAGATTGCAGTAACTATGTAAGTTGTAACACACATTGTGACATGTCACTCCCACAGACACGCGTGGGCAGCAGCCTTTGTCTGGCTATGATCGTGAACAAAAGCGGCGCCTTTGCCCTTTGTTTCTGGACTCGCTGCCGTGGCTGGTTTCGGTCGCGGTGGCTTGAGTCCGGACTGGCCCGTCCTCCGTCCTCCGACCCTAATAGGCATCTGACCTGCCTCAGCGCCATCTACCTGAAACTCCCTAGATGTCGCTGTCCTCTCGGCCTCGCGGATTGTCTCCCATTCGTGTGGAGGCCTGTTGAGGCCTGTGTGTAACCGGCGATAATGACTGCATACTTGCCTACGCCCACTACTTACCTTGGTTTCCATTTATCTATACTGAGGAGTGCTAAACGCCTTCTGGTGTTACTTGGTAACATGGTTAGCTCCCTTCATGGAAATTATTTCATGTCACCAGCTTACTACTGCACATACCACTTCGTAATATGTGCTAACTTACATGCATCAACGTTTTGATATATGTAACAAATGTGTCCTGGTAATTATATCAGGCATTGTTTGGTAAATTTGTTATAGCTTATTTTAGTTACACCCAATCCCTAAATCACCTGATAGGGTTTCCTTCCAGTACCTTTCATCACCTTTCACTCAACCTTCTTTGCATAATACTATATGCAAGCGCAACCACATGAAACCCTTCCACCTCTCCTTAATAACAAAATATTTAACCCGTTTCAAAGTGTTGGCCCTACGAACCTTTCCTTTTTACATGAGCAATACGAACACCTGAAACGTAACTGCAAATATTATACTCCTTTTCAACCGGAACTGTTTTCCCATGAGCATAGTGATGGGCTTTCTATTATACACATCAATGTTAGATCCATTCTCACCAATGAAAAGTTTGATGATTTTCAAACTTTCATTTACTCAACCGGCAAACACTGGAGTGTTATTTGCTTAACAGAAACCTGGCTAGATCCTTTCACAGAGCAGTACAGGCATCTCCCAGGCTATACTTCAATTTTTAGTAGTCGTCCTAATAAAACAGGTGGAGGTGTTGCGATGTATATATGCAATAAGTGCATAAGCTCAACATCGCCTCTAAAAATCAATAAGATTGATGAGACAGAATCTTTATTTGTTGAAAGTACTGTACAATCCAAACAAATTGTACTTGGTGTTGTCTACAGGCCCCCACGTCTATGTTCTTCCCAGTTTATTGACCAAATGACTGAGGTACTTGAACACACAAGTATATGTCATAAGGATGTTATTATCACCGGTGACTTTAACTATGACCTTTTCCAAGTTGCAACAGATAGCTCTGTTGAAAACTTTCTGCACATGTTTACCACGAATGGTTTCTTTCCATGTATTTTTAGACCTACACGACTTGGTGTCGACAGTGCATCACTGCTTGACAATATATTCTCTAATAACCTTTCAATCTTGAATGACCCAGGTCTTATTTTGAGTGACTTATCAGACCATTTCCCAGTGTTTGTCGATCTTACTCTCAGAACAGACAATTCTCATAAACATATGAGGCAAACCATCACTTCTTTTAACTATAACATGATTCCTCACTTGCAAACTCGTTTGCAGTTGAAACTAAGAGACTTCTGTAATGAAACTGATGCGGAACACGCATGTACAACATTCATAGAAGCCTACACTTCCGAGATATCTAGGTGCAGCCACACCTATACTCCCACTCGGAAAAAGACACCTATTAAACCATGGATTACCCCTGGCTTATTGATTTCCATTAACAGAAAAAACGAGCTTTTTCGTATAAAGAATAGACACCCGTCTCCCTTCAATATCAACAACTACAAACGTTATAAGAATTTGTTCACTCATATACTGAGGAAAGCCAAGCAAACTTACTATCAGAACGCACTAAAAGATTGTGGCCCGAGGGAAACCTGGCGGCTACTGAACGAGATAACGAAAGGAAACATAATTAAACAAGAAAGTCCACCGTCTTTTAAGATTGGTGATGATGTTGAAAATGACCCAAAAATAATCGCCGAATCTTTTAACTCATACTTTGCTAGTGTTGGCAATGACTTAAAAGAGCGGATACCTCCTTGTTCCACCGACCCTATTGAAAATCTTCCTAGAGGACTAGGAAACTCACTATCATCATTCACCGAAACTAATGACATTGAAGTTACTGAGATAGTAAATAGCACCAAAAAAGTTGGTGGTGGAATAGACGGCATTAATGCACGTATTTTTAAAGCAACTTACCAGACTGTCCTAAGAGAGCTTGTCTTTCTCTTGAATTTATGCTTACGCCAAAACGTGTTTCCTCGCCCTTTGAAAACGGCGGTTATAAAACCAATTTTTAAAGCAGGGGATAAGCAACGTTTTACAAACTATAGACCAATAAGCATACTGCCTTTTATATCGAAAATACTAGAAAAACTAGTACATACCCGACTTGAGCATTTCTTTGAACATAACAAAATCATCACCGAATTTCAGTTTGGTTTTAGAAAAAGCATGAGCACTTACATGCCCCTTCTTTTGGTTCAAGAAAAGGTAAACCAAGCATTTGAAGCAGGCAAAGTTGTCTGCGGCTTATACCTTGACCTCCGAAAAGCATTTGACACTGTGAACCAAACCATTTTACTTAAGAAACTGTATGCTTACGGTATACGTGACAATGCACTTATGATGCTGAAATCATATTTAGAAGGCCGCACACAGTGTGTTGAGGTAGAGCATGTTCGCTCCAGCCTTGCTTCGGTTGATATCGGTGTTCCCCAGGGCTCCATCCTTGGGCCACTTCTGTTTTTAATTTACATCAATGACTTTCCCTCCATTTCTGATGATATAACTGCATATCTGTATGCAGATGACACAGCCATTTTCATTGAAGGCAATGATGAAGCCCATTTGCAAAGAGTCATCGACGCCACAATGCCCAAGATAGCTGTTTGGTTTCAAGCAAACCAATTATCTTTAAATACAGACAAAACTTTTTGTCAGCTCTACAATAATTCTAAACGCGCTGTCAATGTGTCTGTTTTGCTCTCTGGTGCACATATTAAATTTGTTAAAAGTTAAAACAGTTAAGTACTTGGGCATGTACGTAGATGACGATCTGAAATGGAAATCACACATTTCACACCTTTCTACAACGCTGACTCGTAACGTTGGACTCATAAGCAGAGCTAGGTATATATTGGTACCTAAACAGCTGCTTCTTTTATATAACGCACTTTTCCTTCCGTATATCAACTACTGCTGTATGCTTTACAGCAACACTTATATTACAAACGTAGATAAGCTCGAGAAATTACAAAAGCGTGTGGTCAGAATGATTGATGGCGAACATAGACTCGCACACACAGCACCAATTTTTAAGAAACTGAAAATACTTAAGTTGAGAGACATTGGTAAGCAGCAGATGCTTCTGCTAATGCATAGAAAGTTGAAAGGAACTTTGCCTTCATCTATTGACAGACTTTTTACGATACTCGAACCGCTTCGAGATACTCGCTCGACCCATCATTTCCACGAGTTCTTCTCAGAAAAAAATTATCGCAGCTACACTACTAGGTGGTCTGCACCTAGAATTTGGAACTCAATAATTGGTCCTAAGTTCACAGATATGGAAGCAGTTCCACTAACAAAGAGAGAAATCAAGGATTTCTCAAAGCAGTTTTTTATCGATCAATACTGATACCATTGCCAACACTGACATTTATGTTCTTGTGTTCCACCTGCGTTCGTAAACATACGAATACCTGCCAATGTCCCCCATTTTATTTATTGTGGGTATGTACGTACATTTACCTGATAATGTATTTTTTACCCGCTCTCTCACAGGTACATACTTGCACAGTACATAGTTATATGTACACAATTACAGAATTTGTCTTTAAAGCATATCACTTATGCATACCTAATTTTGGAACATTGTACATCTCTGTAACTGGGTAGGTATGTTCTAACTGGGTACCTAGATCGCCACAAGAGGTGGTGGTATTTAGTGGTCCTTATGTCTTTTCCCTGTTTGTCTTTTACTTCTTCTCGAACTTTTATCCCACATTTTTGTTTTGCCCTTTTCTTTTTGTTAAGCTTTGCTTTTTCTCCCTATAAACATCATACAGTACGTACAGTACTAACTGTATGTCTTTGAATCATCGCCATCGCTCAATGACCTAGCTTTCTGTCTATTTACATTACTTGCTATTTGTATACCGGTCGTCTCGTCTTGTTTTGTGTACTTACAAGTCACACTTAAGTTCTCCTGGATACGTAACAATACGTAAATCAGCCCTACGATACTTCCCACCGAACTGGGTTTACCGAGCAACAAGCTTGCTTAGCTCGGTATCCCTTTTCGGTTAGGATCTGACTCCTCCGGGTGTGACTAGGCTCTGTCCCTCTTCTATAATGCAAGCTTTGCATGCGCTTATTACCACTAACCCCTGGATCACTCTCTCCTTCTCACTATCTTCTTTGGGAATGGTGTAGCGGCCAGTCAAGCTACATTTAGTCTTGACTTCTTTGCCTCTTCTTATGACATTTTACTAACTTACTAAGTATTGTATTTAGCTTTGTTTTGTTTGCTTTCCTTTTTCTTAGCAGGGAGTGTCGCGACTTTCTTCATATTTTTGTCTTGGGAGGTGTTAACGTAAGGTGCTGTTGTCGCGTGGGTCAGTGGGTGGACACTCCTGGTCGTCTGATCATGGGCGGCGGCTTAGAAAAAAAAAATATGTGCGAAGTTATTGCCAAAAACGTCATTTGACCTCAGGTGACCTCATTTGACCTGACCCATGGATAAGTACACCAAACAAAGAAGCACCAAGTGACCTGCTGTTAAGTACTGTGGTTTCAAAGCACAAAAGTGATAGAACGAAGCGGATATCTCCAGTATTTTCCGAATTGAGTATTTTCCCATAGGATATTATGATGGTAGAAAATGACCTTATGCTCATGATACAATGAAATGATATTAAAATAAGTCCAAAAAGTATTATGATATATTTCGACTTGCGTCGTCTTCAGAATGTACATTTTCAGAATTGTCGACGAGCAAATTCAAATCCTTTCAAAATAGCGTGCAACATTTTTGTGAGATCTCTGGCTAACAAATTACAGTCAGGTCATACCTATAATAAATTTTAACAGCGTACAATACAATGAATACAATATCACTGAATAATAATTGGATAAATATTGTCAATGCTACACAATACCTAAAAGTAACACAGGCATATGTTATTTGTGCAGCACGCCAAACTCGCGAAAATGCATAACCTATGCAGAGTGATTGACAGGATAAGATGCATTCATACACTTAATTACACATGTTTCAGGTGCGTACAACTAATACATACACACAGCAAACATGACACCAGTGTAGAGCTCGCTGAGGTGGTGTACGAGTGGGGGGGGGGGGGGCGCTGTCAACTGCGTCTACCCTAAATCAAATTAGTACAAATGGCGATGAAAGACGCACCTAACAAGTACAAGTACTTCAGGTGAGACAAATAAAAAGAATGGATAAGCCAATAGAGACATGCTGACAAAAAAGAGGACGGAAGGCCAAGCATAGAACATTGCCTATGTGGGAGTGTAGGGAGGGGGATGGAGAAGGGGCCAGGATGAGGTTTGTGTGTTTAGGCATGGTTTTTGGTTTCTTATTTCAACAGATTCTGCTATTTTCAGATCAGCCACATCTTTACATACTCTCTCTATGCTAATTTTGAATGAGGATGACGATATACTACATGATGGGTGGTTGAGGTTGACATGGTCTCCGAGAGGGGTGTTTTTGGTCTTGTTTTTAGCATCCCGTAGATGCTCATTAAATCTTTCGCGGACTCTCCTTTTTGATTCACCTATGTACACAGCGGGTTTCTCATCACACAGGTTACATGTGATTTTATATACAACATTTTTGGTATGACAGCGGCTACGAAGGCCTGCTTCACAGGTGTGACATCTCTTTGATCCAGCAGGGCACGGAGGACTTTCGAGACCTGACCGTATCATATGCTTGGACACCGTTTTCCCGCTGACCCATGCGACCTGTGCCTTCAGACCAGACGAGCGCACCGCACCGTTCACTCGGCGCGCTAGTGTTTCGTCAATGTACGGGAGCGATATGTAGGTCGTGTCATTTTTGTTGCGTCCAGTGGTGTTGTGTTTGTGACCTTTCTGTGTGTGGTGCATGATCTTGTGCTTAGTTCTCTGTATGAGTTTGTTGGGGTATCCGTTGTGTCTGAAAAGTGTCTCTACGACCTTCATTCCTCGCTCTTTTGCCTGTTTGTCTGAACCTAGCCGTTTAGCCCGCAAGAGTTGTGAGTGGAGTACTGATCGTTTGCATTGCATTGGGTGTGCTGATGTGTAGTGAATGATGATAGGTGCAGCCATAGGTTTGATGTACAACTCTGTGCTGTAGGTGCCGTCTTCTTGTACTGTGATGATGGTGTCTAGGTAGGGTATGCTTCTATTTGGTGTTCTGTCAGTTCTTTCGATAGTGAATTTTAGCGCTGGGTGGAAGTCGTTCATAAACTGGAAATACTCGTCAAGCCTGTCTGCCCCATGGGTCCAAATGCCTAGCACATCATCGATATAACGCATGTAGGTCACTGGCTGGTACTGAGAATTTTGAGAAGTCAGGATCAGGGATTCTACAGCATTCATGAACACTATGGCTAGTGGGGGAGCAATCCTAGAGCCCATCGCTACTCCTACTGTCTGTTTGAAGAACTTTTGACCGAACCGAACATAGTTATTATTAAGACAGTGCTGTAGGAGCGTTTCGATATCTTCAACAGAGAGTCCAAAAGTGTCAATTTTGTCCAGATGCTTTTTGATGAGGTCCAGGGTGGCTGTGACAGCTTCGCTAGTGGGGATGTTGCCGTAAAGGTTCGTCACGTCTACAGAAAATACTATGGCACCCGCTGGGAGTCCGTGGGGAAACTGTGTCCTAAGTTTCCTCACGGAAACTGTGACCTAAACTGTGTCCTAAGAAACTTAGGACACAGTTTCCCCACGGACTCCCAGCGGGTGCCATAGTATTTTCTGTAGACGTGACGAACCTTTACGGCAACATCCCCACTAGCGAAGCTGTCACAGCCACCCTGGACCTCATCAAAAAGCATCTGGACAAAATTGACACTTTTGGACTCTGTTGAAGATATCGAAACGCTCCTACAGCACTGTCTTAATAATAACTATGTTCGGTTCGGTCAAAAGTTCTTCAAACAGACAGTAGGAGTAGCGATGGGCTCTAGGATTGCTCCCCCACTAGCCATAGTGTTCATGAATGCTGTAGAATCCCTGATCCTGACTTCTCAAAATTCTCAGTACCAGCCAGTGACCTACATGCGTTATATCGATGATGTGCTAGGCATTTGGACCCATGGGGCAGACAGGCTTGACGAGTATTTCCAGTTTATGAACGACTTCCACCCAGCGCTAAAATTCACTATCGAAAGAACTGACAGAACACCAAATAGAAGCATACCCTACCTAGACACCATCATCACAGTACAAGAAGACGGCACCTACAGCACAGAGTTGTACATCAAACCTATGGCTGCACCTATCATCATTCACTACACATCAGCACACCCAATGCAATGCAAACGATCAGTACTCCACTCACAACTCTTGCGGGCTAAACGGCTAGGTTCAGACAGACAGGCAAAAGAGCGAGGAATGAAGGTCGTAGAGACACTTTTCAGACACAACGGATACCCCAACAAACTCATACAGAGAACTAAGCACAAGATCATGCACCACACACAGAAAGGTCACAAACACAACACCACTGGACGCAACAAAAATGACACGACCTACATATCGCTCCCGTACATTGACGAAACACTAGCGCGCCGAGTGAACGGTGCGGTGCGCTCGTCTGGTCTGAAGGCACAGGTCGCATGGGTCAGCGGGAAAACGGTGTCCAAGCATATGATACGGTCAGGTCTCGAAAGTCCTCCGTGCCCTGCTGGATCAAAGAGATGTCACACCTGTGAAGCAGGCCTTCGTAGCCGCTGTCATACCAAAAATGTTGTATATAAAATCACATGTAACCTGTGTGATGAGAAACCCGCTGTGTACATAGGTGAATCAAAAAGGAGAGTCCGCGAAAGATTTAATGAGCATCTACGGGATGCTAAAAACAAGACCAAAAACACCCCTCTCGGAGACCATGTCAACCTCAACCACCCATCATGTAGTATATCGTCATCCTCATTCAAAATTAGCATAGAGAGAGTATGTAAAGATGTGGCTGATCTGAAAATAGCAGAATCTGTTGAAATAAGAAACCAAAAACCATGCCTAAACACACAAACCTCATCCTGGCCCCTTCTCCATCCCCCTCCCTACACTCCCACATAGGCAATGTTCTATGCTTGGCCTTCCGTCCTCTTTTTTGTCAGCATGTCTCTATTGGCTTATCCATTCTTTTTATTTGTCTCACCTGAAGTACTTGTACTTGTTAGGTGCGGCTTTCATCGCCATTTGTACTAATTTGATTTAGGGTAGACGCAGTTGACAGCGCCCCCCCCCCCCACTCGTACACCACCTCAGCGAGCTCTACACTGGTGTCATGTTTGCTGTGTGTATGTATTAGTTGTACGCACCTGAAACATGTGTAATTAAGTGTATGAATGCATCTTATCCTGTCAATCACTCTGCATAGGTTATGCATTTTCGCGAGTTTGGCGTGCTGCACAAATAACATATGCCTGTGTTACTTTTAGGTATTGTGTAGCATTGACAATATTTATCCAATTATTATTCAGTGATATTGTATTCATTGTATTGTACGCTGTTAAAATTTATTATAGGTATGACCTGACTGTAATTTGTTAGCCAGAGATCTCACAAAAATGTTGCACGCTATTTTGAAAGGATTTGAATTTGCTCGTCGACAATTCTGAAAATGTACATTCTGAAGACGACGCAAGTCGAAATATATCATAATACTTTTTGGACTTATTTTAATATCATTTCATTGTATCATGAGCATAAGGTCATTTTCTACCATCATAATATTCATAATTATGCTCAAACTAGCCATAGCTCACCTCCAACGAATCGAACAAGACTTTTCCCATAGGCTTAGCATTACGACGTAATGACCTCTAACTGACCTCAGGTCAGTGACCTCAAAAAACCCGAACTATATGTTATACAACTCGGTGAACTTAGCACATCCTGAAAGTTTGAAGGAAATCAGTGCAAAACTGTGAGTTGGACAGGTGCAAAAAGAAAATTGAAATTTGACCATGACCTTGTACCGGTTTTTCTGACCTGGTGACCTGACCCAAGGTCACCCGGACCTGAAATTTTCAGGTCATATGTAAAAAGGTTGCCCATAGGCTGTGCCAAATTTGGCGGCGCTGCGCGCCGCCGTTTTTACGCTATCTTCGAAAAACCTTAGGGGGGGTCGCATCGACCCCCCTGCCAGGGCGAGGGTTAAGTAATGCTGGTGCATGGAGTTGAATAGTGATGTAAATGTGATCACAGACTAATGTAAATATGCTTTTTAAAAAAAAGGTTTCGAAAATTGCAGCAGTTTTGCGAGTCAAAAATTGCTGTAAAATAGGCCTGTACGACTTCAACAACAGTGCGCCGAAAAACGTCTAAAAACACCTAAACAAAAATAAGATGTAGAAAACTAACTGCACCCGTTCCGCTCCATCCCACTTACAAATCAAATTCCGTTTTTTTCTTTTTTTATTAACCCTTAGAGCTGGGAGAGTCAGGCGTATTTCCTTTTTGCAACCAAAGAGAGGCGCTGCACGGAGAATGCTCAATTTCATCATTAAAAACTGGCTTACAGTACAGCTCAGCGATGACCAGAGCTATCTTCGTTGCTTAGTAGTTAGTGTGCCGAGTGTACCCACCTCGTAATCTAAAGGTCGCTGGCTCGCTGCCGGTCAGCCTCAAGTGTTTTAACACGCATTCATTTTTAAGTAGCATTTGGCCAGCCGGCAACTGTCGTGAGGGCTAGTGTTCGTATCTAAGTAGCATTTGGCCAGCCGGCAACTGCCGTGAGGGCTATACATATTTATGCGTGTTAGATTAGATCAGATCAGGTCAGGTCACACCTGACCTGATCTTATCTAACACGACAGGTCTAATCTAACACAAACAGGTCAGAATGTAGAAGTTCAAACAATCTTACAATCTACACCAGAGAAAATCTTTGAATTAGGTACAAAATTATGCCACAGAACTAAAAACAATGCAGTTTTGCAGAGCATTGCTCAAAAGATCATTGTAATTCAGCCTTGTTCCCATTCTAAGATTGAATAAATACAAATTATGAGGTGAAATTTACTAAAAAGCAGTTTTTTCAGAAAACAGCTTCAAGCCATGTTCCATGTTTGCCTGATTCCAAACTCAAGTCAACACATCATAGTTTTGACAGCATGAATTTTCATATGAAACCATATTGAGGTTACAATTTCAATAATCTTGTCACAAACAGTGCACTTTAACCCTCGAGGTAGTCTTTCTGCTCTGCACTCAACATGTTTAGAGCTAGAAGGGTGATTTTTCTTATAGCTGCTCCTCTATCCTTTCTTGATGTCCACTGACAATTTTAACCCGCGCCCAAGTGTGGGGGGGGGGGTGTTTGAACACCCCCCCTGCGGTTTTTCGCAGATATCTCAAAAACAGCGGCGGTCCGCGCCGCCGTTTTTGGTACACCTTATCATACATCAATTCTACACATGTTGTGAAAATTTCAGACCAAGGTCATTCAAGGTCAGGTCACCAGGTCACTTGAGGTGACCTCACCTCATAAATAGTTTCAATGTCTGCCATAGCTACACCGAGTGACCACGTCGACGTCGAGCCGAACACATCTAAGGCGTTTTCAGCGCTCTAGCACGCCTCTATCAAAAGTTATTAGCGAAAAACTGTTAGATTCTGTTCGTGACCTGAGATGACCTCGGGGACATAACAAGGGGTCACAGTTACCATTTTCCTGTTCAGTGTGTCAATTTTACCTACATCTCGATGTTTGAGAGTGTCTAGAATAGCGTTCGTGCAAAACAGACGCTTTTTAATTTTCTCCCATTGACTTATAATGGAGAGGCCGCAAAATTGACCTGACCTTAGGTCACCGATGTCGAAATTCCGAGATATACATTTTATAGATACTGTTACCCTCATCAATTGCTGAAAGTTTCAAAGTGATTGGTCACTCGGTGTAGCTATGGCAGACATTGAAACTATTTATGAGCTGAGGTCACCTCAAGTGACCTGGTGACCTGACCTTGAATGACCTTGGTCTGAAATTTTCACAACCTGTGTAGAATTGATGTATGATAAGGTGTACCAAAAACGGCGGCGCGGACCGCCGCTGTTTTTGAGATATCTGCGAAAAACCGCAGGGGGGTGTTCAAACACCCCCCCACACTTGGGCGCGGGTTAAAATTGTCAGTGGACATCAAGAAAGGATAGAGGAGCAGCTATAAGAAAAATCACCCTTCTAGCTCTAAACATGTTGAGTGCAGAGCAGAAAGACTACCTCGAGGGTTAAAGTGTACTGTTTGTGACAAGATTATTGAAATTGTAACCTCAATATGGTTTCATATGAAAATTCATGCTGTCAAAACTATGATGTGTTGACTTGAGTTTGGAATCAGGCAAACAAGGAACATGGGTTGAAGCTGTTTTCTGAAAAACTGCTTTTTAGTAAATTTCACCTCATAATTTGTATTTATTCAATCTTAGAATGGGAACAAGGCTGAATTACAATGATCTTTTGAGCAATGCTCTGCAAAACTGCATTGTTTTTAGTTCTGTGGCATAATTTTGTACCTAATTCAAAGATTTTCTCTGGTGTAGATTGTAAGATTGTTTGAACTTCTACATTCTGACCTGTTTGTGTTAGATTAGACCTGTCGTGTTAGATAAGATCAGGTCAGGTGTGACCTGACCTGATCTGATCTAATCTGACACGCATAAATATGTATAGCCCTCACGGCAGTTGCCGGCTGGCCAAATGCTACTTAGATACGAACACTAGCCCTCACGACAGTTGCCGGCTGGCCAAATGCTACTTAAAAATGAATGCGTGTTAAAACACTTGAGGCTGACCGGCAGCGAGCCAGCGACCTTTAGATTACGAGGTGGGTACACTCGGCACACTAACTACTAAGCAACGAAGATAGCTCTGGTCATCGCTGAGCTGTACTGTAAGCCAGTTTTTAATGATGAAATTGAGCATTCTCCGTGCAGCGCCTCTCTTTGGTTGCAAAAAGGAAATACGCCTGACTCTCCCAGCTCTAAGGGTTAATAAAAAAAGAAAAAAACGGAATTTGATTTGTAAGTGGGATGGAGCGGAACGGGTGCAGTTAGTTTTCTACATCTAATTTTTGTTTAGGTGTTTTTAGACGTTTTTCGGCGCACTGTTGTTGAAGTCGTACAGGCCTATTTTACAGCAATTTTTGACTCGCAAAACTGCTGCAATTTTCGAAACTTTTTTTTAAAAAGCATATTTACATTAGTCTGTGATCACATTTACATCACTATTCAACTCCATGCACCAGCATTACTTAACCCTCGCCCTGGCAGGGGGGTCGATGCGACCCCCCCTAAGGTTTTTCGAAGATAGCGTAAAAACGGCGGCGCGCAGCGCCGCCAAATTTGGCACAGCCTATGGGCAACCTTTTTACATATGACCTGAAAATTTCAGGTCCGGGTGACCTTGGGTCAGGTCACCAGGTCAGAAAAACCGGTACAAGGTCATGGTCAAATTTCAATTTTCTTTTTGCACCTGTCCAACTCACAGTTTTGCACTGATTTCCTTCAAACTTTCAGGATGTGCTAAGTTCACCGAGTTGTATAACATATAGTTCGGGTTTTTTGAGGTCACTGACCTGAGGTCAGTTAGAGGTCATTACGTCGTAATGCTAAGCCTATGGGAAAATACTCAATTCGGAAAATACTGGAGATATCCGCTTCGTTCTATCACTTTTGTGCTTTGAAACCACAGTACTTAACAGCAGGTCACTTGGTGCTTCTTTGTTTGGTGTACTTATCCATGGGTCAGGTCAAATGAGGTCAACTGAGGTCAAATGACGTTTTTGGCAATAACTTCGCACATAATGACGCTAGAGCTTAAAAAATGGTATCTTTGTGTTCCTGGTGATCAGCCGAATCGAATGATATGCGATATGATGCAATTTGGTTAACTTTATTTTAATTTATTAATTTAAGTTTACTTAAAATTTAAGAAAAACTTTAAGTACACTAAAGCAAGCAAAAAAGTATATCATTCGACGCGCCTTGACGTGCTGAGTTCACTGGTGCTTTTCTTTTTGCTCTATCTTAATTAGATCAAAAGTTATAAGCGAAAAACTTTTGACCTGTTTTTAGCGAAATTTTTACATTTATACCCCCCAAAACCCCCCTAAATATTGACCTAGAGCAACCAAATTTTCACAGGGGCGAGAACTCCAGGGGGTCCACCTACCTACCAAATTTGGTGTTTCTAGGTGCCATAGGAGCCAATCGCGAGGGGGGGTCGCATCGACCCCCCCCCCCCCTGCCAGGCCGTGTTATGAAAAATGCCCTGCCAGGGCGAGGGTTAAGCTGCTTGAACCTACACTTCATTTCACTAAATTTCGGGGTGGTCAACCTACGGCCCGTGGCCGTTACTTTTGGCCAATGACTAACCACGCCGCTTAAAGTAGCTTTTTATACATCAATTTTGGAAAATGTGTGAAATTTTTGACCCCAGATCATATCAGGTCAGGTCACCAGGTCAAGTTACCTGACCAAGCCTAAAAAAGCTTGCAATCATGTGCAGCCTGCAGTGCTTGTCAGAAAGGTTTTTAACTTGGTGGATTACATGATGTTATGGGCGCCTAGAATTTTTATATCTCGGATTTCTTATATCCGTGACCTAAGGTCAGGTCAGTAGGGTGACCTTTCCATTATGTCAATGGAGAAAAACTAAAATGCCTCTAGATCCGTGTGTACGCGTAGGAACAGTCCAAATATTTCAGAATCACAATGATTTGGACCACCCGTGACGACCAAGGTGTCTTTTTTTGCTGGTAGCCTCTAGAGAGGTAATCCGAGGTCATTTGAGGCTACAAACAGATTTTTGCCAATAACTCTCGAATGGAAAGAGAACGCTGGGGATGGCCTCATTGTGTTTGTCTTGCCGAGACGCATCGACTAATAGGCAACCTGACCTTTTCCGGTCAGGTCATGACCTTGACCTGAGATCAAACTTTCAAGTTGACCTTTCAAGGTCAAATTATAGTTCATACGACGCGTCTTGGCGAGAGGAACACGATTCTGGCAATAAAAATGTCGTGGCGTTTTTTAGTCAAAAGTTATTGCCGAAAACCACTTTTCGTAAAAACAGCTATTTTTGGAGTTTTTGCCCTCTGGAGGCTAAACCACTGACCTGAGGTCATTTTTATGATAACCTTATTAAAAGAAGACTTCAAAAGCTATCGATCGCTTTTCCAAGCGTTTTTCTAGCTATCATAGTTCCTGAGATAATGGCATGTTTTCTGAAAAATATAATGACAATTTGCAAATTTTGACCTCTGATGACCTCTGGTGACCACAATATTGCTCTAAGATGAAAAATGACTATAGTATTTTTAAACGTACTCATCGAGAGCGAGAGCTGTCGACTGCTTCTTACCGCGTCTTCCTAGCCCTCTTAGTTTTTTAGTTAGAGGTGGGTGGTAACATATGCCCCCCCCCCCCCCACTAGGGCAAAGTTGGCTGAGACCGCCACTGGGGCGCGGGTTTAAGATGATAATGTGCCTTGCCAAAGTCAATGTTTGATGACGTGTATCTCGGAAACGTGACGTCATATCTTGAAAAAAAAATGTCTCCTTTCTTTTCACATATAGGCTACCGTAAAGTGGGGCTATTTGAGACAGTGGGGCTATTTGAGACAGTATTTAAAATCGCTATAAAATGTAGGTCGTTTGATTTTTGTGTGATGTTTTTGCTCAGGGAGGTGTGGAATCGAGCAGTAAATCGCCTGAGCAAAAAATCAAGCATAAATTTTAAGTGGTTTTTATTTTATAGCAATTTTAAATACTGTCTCAAATAGCCCCACTGTCTCAAATAGCCCCACCTTACGATACTTTTCCATGGCACAAGCTAAGCCGATTTTGAAAAATGGATTTGCTCCATCATAGCATTTAGGCATAATTTAAAAATGTAAATATAGGATTAGGTGCTAGCTAAAACCATATATACGCTCATTTTTTGCAGAAGGTAAATAGTGTCCGAGAAAAACGCACGTGAAATTTCGCTAAATCGATTTAGACTAGAGTTGCAAAGTTTTCCCCAAAGGCTGCTACCGGCACCGCCCCGCCCCACAAAAATTTTCTGGGATACCGGCATGCTACCACGCCCCAAGCAAAAAAAACCGCCAAATTACCGGCATACTAAAAACCTGCATTCTTGATTCTAGCTTACCCCTACAAGAGGTGCCACGTTTTTGCAATTTCATTACCCGTCCGGCGTCCCACCCAGCAGCCATCCATTGTCCAACCACAACTACCAACAGGCTGATTTTGTTCAACCCAACTACCAGTGGGGCCAACTAGTTATATTCTATATAACCAAGCCTGTGAAATGTTAAGGTCCATGTATTACCTCTACCATTAGCAATGGAACTTCTACCACAAAATGTATCTTGCAGTGGCTAATAGGAATTCTGTTACTACAATTTGAGAGCCTCTTAGTGTTCAAGGTTTGAATCATATGCTAATAATTTATTTTTTTTTGCACAAAATCAAAAATACCGGCATGCTACCGGCAAGACATGCCAGATACCACGAAAAAACCTGCGGTAGTGAAAAATTACCGGCATGCCGGTAGTGCGGTAGGGAAATTTTGCAACTCTAATTTAGACGTGCCATGGAAACGTAGTGATAGATGAGTAGGTTCACAAAGCTTCACAAAAATCGGAGGAGGTGAGGCTCAAAATCGTCATTTTTTGCCCACTTGACGTGTCAATGCCCCTATATCAACTCAAATCTAATGTTAAAGGGACCCTCCCACCTTCAAAAAAGTTAATGAATTGGCATGAAAGTGATGTCGCTCGGTTCAGAAAGAACGAAAACGAATATCTACCAAATTTCATCGAAAAAATATTCACCGGTTTTCAAGGTATTAGACTTTTACTTTTGTTTACTTTCTGGATATCTCCTGTTTCTAGCGACCCTATTTCGAAGCAATAATTTGGCAGCCTTGAAGTGCGGCAGACGTTGCGCGCAAAGCAGCGTATACCTCCACGTGTTAACGATGGTTTTAGTCTAAGATTTAAAAATCGTTAGATCTCCGCTGACGTCACAAATTCTAAGGGTGCATTCCAATGCATTAGCCCTTAGAATAAAAAACTGCAAGTTTGAAATTCCATATCTCCGAATTAAAGCATTTTTCGATGTTGTGACTTGTGAGTGCTCAAATCGGTATTTGCAGGCCATGGCCACCAATTTGGCTATCTCAACTCAAAACTAATGTTAAGGTGGGATGGTCACTTTAACCCTCGCCGGCACAGGTCATTTTGCGTCCTTCGACGGCACAAGGGGGGGGGGGGTACGACCCTGATCGCGTTTGGCCCCTGATCGAGCTAGAGCTTCGCGGAAAAAACGAGCGTGTTGCCCGTCACGAGAGGAAGCCGATGATACCCAATTTTAAGGTCCCAGGTCATCGGGTGACCTTCCAGGTCAGGTCAATGACCCGAAAATCGGGAAAATCGGGACCTGTTAGAAAGTCGTAAAGTGTGGCTACTATGAGGTTTTCCGGGGTGCTGATCACGAATATCGTGTTAGTTTTGATCAGAGATGATGTCTTTAAGCATTTAAACCAGGTCGGGTCAGGTCAGGTCAGGTCAACCGGTAGGGGTCGTGACGGGTATTCGTAATACGTGTCAACCGCATCTGACAGCTTCGTAACATGTTACGAAGGCACCAAAACTATTTCGTAAATGTTCAAATGGTTACTAATTTCGAATTCAGCCCGATTCGATGCAGCTTGTCACGGGGAGTCTTATGGTGGCCTTTGTTTTGCCCTATGTGGTCTAAAATTGCCAAAAATTGAGTTTGAAAATTTGACGTCATCATTTTTAAACAGTTTTTTCGCTATAACTTGGCCAAAAAACGAGCTATCGATCTGAAATTTGGTATGTAGATAGAAGACGGTTGGTCGTATGACATATACTTCGTTTTTTCGAAACTAAAAAACTTTTTGCATTTTTTTGGCTAATATATCAAAAAAGTATTTTTGATTTTTGGGGGTCAAACCTCAAAAATTGAAAAATTCGAGATAGCAGTTCTATAGCACTGTCAAATCTACACCTTTTATGTTTGATCATTTTTCTGTATCTTCAAAGCTGTAGGCCTGACAGCTATTCTCGCGAAGGTCTTTTTGGTTGAAAATTGCAGAACATGACGTCATTCTGACGCCATTTTTGGCCAACCTATTGTAGACATGGCCGTGAGTTAAATATCAGGCATGATATGCAGATATATCGTGAACACGAGTGACAGTTCCAAAACCAAAGTCAAAGTTCAAGTTCCAAATCCAATTCCCAGCTCCAGTCTCAATGCCCCCGGCTCCAGAATGACCTTCAGACGACCTTCAGGTACAGAAGGTTCCCGAGGGGAAACCAATCGGCGGCTGCCCTGGCGTCGCAGCGCCAGCCAATCAGCAGCCGCCATCACTCTGCACACCAGTCGCCGCCAAGCTCGGCATATAGCCCACGGCGCGTGACCTGCGGCCGCGGGCGCTTGCGGCGGCGAAGTCCCACTTCCGACACAGTCTCGGAGCGGCAGTCCATTGTCAGCATATAGCCGCCCGAGCAATAGGCGGCGGCACGGGAGGAAAAGCCGCCCTCCTACACTCCTCCCCGCTTACAAAGAGGCGCCAGCCGCATGAGGCGCACCGGCTCCAGCGCGCGTCCCCTGGGAACCAGAATAAGACGACTGCGTCACAAAGAGTGACGCCAGCAACGCGATATACACAAACGACAGAAAAGGTCAGCTCGGGTCATCGGGGCACGAGACAGGACACACATCAGCCGGTAAGGTAAGACGAGACCCACTGCCGTACTTTCCGCCACTTACGCCACGCGCTAGTCGCTCGACGCATCTGGGCTCTGCTGGCCAGTCAAAGCACAAGATAAAGCGCGCTAAAGGCAGATGCGGTTGGGCAGTGTTGCGATCAGGTGTCTTACATTACGGCTACATATCGGTCAGGGGGCCGACGCTCACGCGTAGAGCGTCTCGGAGCCACCGGGGTACCGCAGTGCGAGGCAGCGGTATCGGCCGGAAGGTCACACGGAGACCAACCGACTGCTCTGCACCTTGTGAAACGGCAGCCTCAGCTGAAGGCTCAGCTGCAGAACGCATCGTCACCTCAGATGCGCTCCCTGGGACAGGACAGAGACTAGTCCCCGCGACAGGCGGTGACCCAGCGGTCTCCGCCCGTGTCGCACTCGTCGACTGACCGGCCTGCTCAGCAGAGTCTGAGCGGCCACTTACCGGGTCTACCGCGCCACTGGCGGCTGGATCTGGCTCTGTCGTGTTACTAGAGGGCACGGTACATGGCTTTAACCTATTGTGGTGCACACACAACATTTTCCCGTCCTCCAGTCTAACACGATAGTTAAGATCCCCTCGCTTGGCGACAATTACCACGGGTTTCCAGGGCCTCATGAACTTGTGATATTCACCACGCTTGGCAACACCACGAAACAGCATGGCCCGATCACCCACACTGTAATGAAATTCATTCATTTTCCGCTCATACAGACGCTTGTTTTGAGTGTGCCTCCTATCTGACACGCTGAGGGCCTCTCGGTACGCGCTACGGAGACCGCTACACAGCTCGTCTACGTACTCCGCGGCGGACCGAGCACGGGCCGTGGTAGGGTAGTCAATCTCAGCGTCAATGGGCAGGTTCGGCTCCCGACCGAACATCAAAAAGAAGGGACTATACCCCAACGACCTGTGAATCTAGGCACGGTAACCGAGCATCAGCAGCGGCAGGTGACGGTCCCACTCGCTGTGATTATCCGTCAGGTACTTCGCCAGCATCCCTAGGATGGTCCGATTGACCCGCTCGCAGCGGCTGTTTCCCTGTGGATGGAAAGCAGTGGTGCTCGTTTTCTGTATGCCCATGATTCGGCACAGCTCCGACATCACCTGGCTTCTGAAATTAGCGGCACAGTCAGAGTGAAGACGCTTGGGACACCCAAAGCGAGAAAACACTTGTGACGCCAGAGTCTCCGCGACCGTCACAGCCAGCATGTCAGGAAGCGGGAACACCTCCACCCAGCGGGTGAAGTGATCACAGATCACCAGCAGGTGTCTGTTGCCGCGCGCTGTAGTGGGAAGATCGGTCAAAAAGTCAATGGACACCACCTCCCAGGGTTCAGTTGCGTACAACTCGCCCATAGACGCTCGGGGTGGCGGGTTGGGGGAGCTGCGGCCGGCACAGCGGTCGCACTGCTGACAGAACTTCTCCACATCTGTATACATCCCCAACCAAAAGAATCGTCTCTGAGCCTGTTTGAATAGCTTCTCATGACCGAAGTGTCCTCCACACGGGCCTGCATGCAGAGAAGTGAGCACACCTGCCACAAGCTCAGACGGAATTACCACCTGCAGCGCCTCAGGGGCCTGCGGACGGCTGCGGTACACTTTGAAAATGACGCCGTCGAGGAGGCGTAGCCGTGACCAGTGTCTCAGCCACGGCCTCACAGCGCTCGAGACGCTGTGGCGAGAGGGGCACGAGCCGGTCGCAAGTAACCGTGCCAGCTCGGCCAGCACTTCATCCTTACCCTGCTCACTCTGAATGAAACTGAGGGGCCAATTGAACGCAGAAATGTGCTGGCAGCTCTCCGTCTGACAGCCCACATCTTCAACCTTCGGCGGCCGCCTGCTCAGGCCGTCGGCTGCTGAGTTCTGCGCACCAGGACGATACACGATCTGAAATTGGAAATTCCCGAGAATCTCCAGCCACCGGGCCAGCATACCCGAGGGATTTTTGAAGTTGTAAAGCCACTGAAGACTGCTGTGGTCCGTACGCAGCGTAAACTCTCGGCCCTTCAAGTAATGAGAGAATTCCTGAACAAAAACGACACACGCTAATAGCTCCTTCTTCGTAGTACTGTAATTTTTCTGAGACTTTGACAACTGATGACTACCGTAAGCTATCACTCGTTCGACACCATCCTGCTCCTGTAAAAGAACAGCGCCGATTCCCAGGTCGCTCGCGTCACAGTCCAGACAGAACTTTCCAGCTCCGTCACCGAACCTGGGAAAGCTGATCACTGGGGCCTCCGTCAGAGCTTTCTTCAAGCTTACAAAGGCTTCCTCAGCTGCCGTCGACCACTGAAACGGGACATCTTTGTTCGTGAGACGAAACAACGGAGCCGCGATGGATGCAAAGTTCTGCACGTACTTTCGAAAATACGAGCACAATCCCAGGAAACTGGACAGCTCCTTGGCCGTCCGCGGCTGTGGCCAGTCCGTCACCTTTCTCACCTTTTCTGGGTCAGTCGCCATACCATTACCCGAGATCACATGTCCGAGGAACTTCACCTTCTTCCTGAAAAATTGACACTTCGCCAGATTGAGCGTCAGTCCGGCAGCGCGCAGCCGGAAAAGCGCATCGTCCAGAGCTTTCAAGACTTCCGAGAACGACTTACCATGCAAGATGATATCGTCAAAGTAATGAAGACAAGATTCAGATGGCATGTCACCCAGCACAATGTTCAGCAATCGGCAGCACGTGAAAGGGGCTGAACTCAATCAAAAACACATACGCTTGTACAGTCTGTCTTAAAAGTACCGCGCAAAGTGACGGTGGATCCATCAAGCCTGACCGATGAAGGACTGCCAAATTTGAGTCACCGAAGCAATGGACATCCTCGTCCATTCCCCAGCTCCATTGGTTCGGTGACTTTCAAATTATAGCAGGCCCTTCCTCGGTCAGGCTTGATGGATCCACCGTCACTTTGCGCGGTACTTTTAAGACAGACTGTACAGGTCACCGCTGAAGTAATGTGGGGTATCCGTAGTGGTTAGAGTTTGCATCTGTATCTTGGGAACCATTTGTCAGATTATCATGAAACTTGGAATGTAGCTTACATGTGCCGTCATCCTTGCACCTGCAAACTCATCTTTTGCTATCTACCTCTTGATCAACCCGTATTTAAAAATCGTCGGTCAGAGCCATCTGTTGGTGAGATTGGTAACTAAATTCCTGATTACGCCACTGATGCCCCAACCACGTGACTCTGCAGCAAACCAATCACCGTGTTCGGAGGCAGCATGAATGGCGCCAGATGCCCCTGCGTCGAGGCTGGCGCCTCTCGGTTGTGGCGTGAGTGACCGAGAGTCTGGTCGCGGAGCGAGGTCAGTGGGGTCAGCCTCGCCAACCGCCTCCGGGCTAGCAGTGCGCTGGGCAGCGCGGGTCTGTTAGGTTGGCATACCCTCCGCGGCACCGAGCGTGCCGATAGTTTTTTTTTTCTAGGAAAATGCGGAATGTGTTCGTGGCTGAACTAGTCACAATGCCGCGTTTACATGATCAGGGCAGGTTGCATAGTCACCGCAGCCAATGGACTTGTCTGTCCTTTTAACAACCTGCAAAATGGTCCTGACGAGGTCACATTTCTAGCAACTCACTTGCCAGTGCAATGACGTCAAGTGAGTTATATGATGATAAAGTGAGTCGGCTAGTTTTTGCGAATTAGAAAAGAGATATTTCCATACACAAACATATAATCGGCTAATATCTTATGACCGAACAAGAGTCAACGAATGTCGATTGTATTCATAGTGCTCGTGAGGTCATAACCTCAAAAGATATATCCATCTCGCCTGAGCCGGCCAGAACCAGTCTGTGGAAAACGGACAACCCCGGCGCGGACCGAACCCGCGACCCCGCGACCCATAGCATAACGCTTAACCGCTCCGCCACGACGTTTCTAGTGTCACGGCTGTCTGAACAGTAGCCTCGATGTGTTGAGTGATTAAAGCAGCATGGCATGACGCCTACCGCGCTCCGGGTCAGTTGGCTGGGCCTCGGGCGAGGCCAATCACGTGACCAGTCGGCGGTGAGGGACGGGACTCCGTCGTGTAAATAAAGGGGAGGGGTCGAGGAGGGACGGGGAGGTGGTCGCCGCCCTTTGAGATGACAATAAACGTTTGGTCAACGGAAGCCGTCCTACTTGCAAAACAGTTGCTTTTTTTATCGCAAAGCGGAAAAATTCAAACTCATCGGCACATGGGTGGCGCAATTCACCCAGGTATTTCAATTATTTATCCCGATAGCTTCAGACCGTATCCGGAATGATCACCAATTCCAATTGCAATCGCTAAAAAAATACAAGTGTGACTGCAATTACATTGCACCTTTCCATAAATATAAATTAAAAAAAAAAATATTGGCTCGCTTAACCCGCGCCCTGCTGGGGGGGGGGGTGTTTGAACACCCCCCCTTGTGGTTTTTCGCGAATATCTCAAAAACGGCGGCGCGGAGCGCCGCCGTTTTTGGTACACCTTATCATACATCAATTCTACACATGTTGTGAAAATTTCAGACCAAGGTCATTCAAGGTCAGGTCACCAGGTCACTTGAAGTGACCTCACCTCATAAAAAGTTTCAATGTCTGTCATAGCTACACCGAGTGGCTGATCGCTTTGAAACTTTCAGCGATTGCTAAGAGCGATAGCATGTACAAGATGTATATCTCAGAATTTTGATATCGATGACCTAAGGTCAGGTCAATTTTGCGACCTCCCCATTATAAGTCAATGGGAGAAAATTGAAACGCGCCTCTGTTGCACAAAAGACATTATAAACACTCCCAAACACCGAATTACAAGTGGTTTAGACACACTGAACATGAAAATGGTGTCCGTGACCCTTGTTTATGCCCTGAGGTCATCTTAGGTCACGTATGGTATCTAAGAGTTTTTCGCAAATAACTTTTGATAGAGGCATGCTAGAGCGATGAAAACGCCTTAGATGTGTTCAGCTCGACGATACGGATCGACTGATATGCAACATGACCCTTTCCGGTCAGGTCATGACCTTGACCTGAGGTCAAATTTTCAAGTTGACCTTTCAAGGTCAACTTATAGTTCATTCGATGCGTCTTGACGAGAGGAACACGATGCCGGTGAAAGTAACCTCGTACAAGGCTTGGGTCAAAAGTTATTGCAGAAAAACTGTTTCCGAAAAAAATCGGCTATTTTTGCAGTTTTTGCCCCCTGCAGGCAAAACCGTTGACGTTAGGTCAAATCTGAGAGAAGTACTCAGAAAGGACTCTAACAGGGCTATCGAATGCGCTTTTCCGCGGCGCTGTAGCTCTATTGGTTCTCGAGTTATGCGTTGGCTTCTTGGAAATTTTCGACATTCGACCTGGGAATCGGCGAAATTTTGCCTTCAATGACCTCTGGTGACCTGACCTTTGACCTGACCAAAAATTGACCGAAGTGATTTCGTCATTATTTTTGACGCTCTTTCGAACGCCGCTTTCCGCGTATCGCTACGTGGCCCAGGAGCCGAGATACATGGGGGGGTGTTCAAACACCCCCCCCCCCCCAGCAGGGCGTGGAAATCCAGGACCCCCAGCCGGGCGCGGGTTAATAGTCAGATGCTTCAACGGTCGTTATTTCTTCTCCTCGTCTTTTTTATGAAAACGAGTGAACGTTGAAAGAAATGTTATGCTTTTCAACCACTGACCATTTTATTTTAGAAACTTATTTGTATGTCGAATTTCTCCCCCCACCCCATTAACTGGCAACGCCGTCCAGAAGGCCTCTTCCAAGTATAGGGTTATGGCAGTATCGTGCTTCGCTGTGATCTCACACGCAGCACGCACACTGAACTGACTGTGATTGGCGCTCACTGAGACAAACCAATGAGCCAATGAGCGCACTGTTGAGTATCCGCCGGGGGCGGTGGACGGGGTCAAGGGTGATTGATACGAGCATGACCTCTGGCCGGCCTCCACCTGCCTCGACCCAGTTGTCGGGCGCCAGTGCCTTTGTCATACAGCATTTCTACTCATACAGCTAGCGTAGGATTTTGCTACAGCGTAAATCTTGTAATACAGGTCATGTCGATGAGGCCCTCAATGAACAAAAAAGTTCGGCGGACAACCGAAGCCAATGCACAAATATTTTACAGAATTAGACTATACAGGTGGTTAAAATTTAACGTATTCTGATCGGCTATTGTTATGCAAAACATCAATTCATTCAAATATTTTAAATAAAATACCTAAATGGTAAATCTGATATTGTAGTAAGTTACAACTGCTCATTACGAACATCTTCTCTCAAATGCTTTTTTTATCTTCAAAACTGTAGCTTTGATAGTTATTTTAGTCAAAGCTCCCACGTGAATCCGTGACACGCTGGCTGCTTCACAAAATGGCATCGGGCATCGCTCTCGCACGCCTCGGGTCAAAGCTCACTGTTGCCCTGAGGCTGGTGTCCCTGTCACCCTACCTCCACCCACCCCTCCCACTGCACCGGCCAGTAGCCCCGCGGTCAACCCCTCCCCACCTCAGACCCTCCCCCCCCCTCGCCTGTCAGAGCGCAGCTCCAATCGGCCGATGCTGGTGTCCGGATCATCAATGGCAGGGGCTCTCTACTGGAGGGTCCAGCAATGACTCCTTACTATTGCGTAGTACGCACGCGCGTAGGTTTACAACTCTGTGTTCAGTGGCGGTCACAGAAACATGACTCCGGGGTGCTCCAAGGGGCTCGATATTTCAGTTTTTCGATGATAACGAGCATGCTGTGGCAGGTAGAATGGTGACACATTAGAGAAGGTTGTCAATCTAAAATACGAAGCTGTGCGATCCTCGCTTTTGACGATATATCTTACCGTCAAGGAATGGCGCTATGTTTTGTTCGATCACAGTAGAACCCCACATTACTTCAGCGGTGACCTGTACCTATAGTTGCCTAGAGGTGTAGTGATCGTGGCCTTATCCCGGTCAGCTGGGTCAATTGTTACCTGATGGTACGCCGCATTCATATCCAGTACACAATACAAAGAAGATCCAGCCAGCGCGTCCAGAGTATCATCAATGCGCGGAATGGAAAATGCGGGTAGTCGGGTGCATGCATTTAGTTTCCGCATATCAGCACAAATGCGAATTTCACCCGATTTTTTCTTAACGAGACAAATTGGTGACGCCCAGCTACCATCCGACTCCTCCAGAACGCCGTCTTTAACCAACTGGTCTAATTGCTCTCGCACCTGCTCTTTCAAGTGAGGAGGAATTCGCCGAGGAGCCTGACGAATGGGAGGATGGTCACCCGTTGACGAATGGGAGGATGGTCACCCGTATCAATCTGGTGAGTCACAAGAGAAGTGTGACCCACGTGACCGTCAAACATTGTACTGTGCTTTTTGAGCACCGCAAACAGTTCTTTGCGCTGTGAATCGGTCAGGTCAGTCTCAGAAAGGTCAACAATGGATTCAATGTCCACCGTTTTATTTGGCTCGGACTCGGATTCCGGTGACAGCTCCTCAAAGCTCACCTCCAAATCAGCCACGGGACAGTGTTTGGGAATGGTCACATTTTCTGAGGTCACATTCTTAACCAGGAGCGGAATGGTTGAATCGGTCACAGTCGCGATACATCTTACCACTTCCACACCTGGGAGAGACAGACACGGTTCCACAAGGACAGGGCCGGTATAATCACAATTGTGGGCGTATCCCTTCACGAAACATTCAGCCGCCGGGGGAAGGGAAAAATCACTGCCCACCACAGCTCGTCCCACAGACGTTTTCTCGGCTGAGATCGAGCGCGCCTGGTTCTGTTCAGTCAACAACAGACGCCGGCCCGACAGGTCAATCACACAGGGCACCACACGGAGAAAATCAAGACCGAGGAGGCATGGGACATCAATTGACTCAGTGACATAGAATGTGACAACGTGACTTTGGTCTGCTATTTTTACCGGCACTTTCACAAGACCAATCAACGGCAACTCCTCCTGTGAGGCTGTCTTTGCTTTTGTCGCTGTTTTCAATAGGGTCACATGAGGAAGAACGTCAAGCAGGGACTTATTTATCACGTTAATAGACGACCCCGTGTCTAACAAAAATTTACGCGACACACATGCAACGGTCCCTGAAAAGGTCATGTCATCATTCAGCGCCACGCCTGCAGCCTCGGAAGCGCACTTGGCCCTCTCCGGCCTCACTGCGGCGGGTTTTGGGGCTGGGGGCACTGGTTGGCGCTGCAACTTACCGTGACCCCGGCGTCGTTTCCCCGGTCACAGACACGGGAAATGTGCCCGTCTCGGCCGCACGTATAGCACCGTGCGCGCCGATGGGGACACGCCGCGCACAGATGCTGCTCACTGCCGCAGGCAAAACAGGCGCGCCGGATGTCCGTCAAGACAGCCCATATTCAGCCCAGATTCAGCCCGGATTCAGCCCAGATTCGGGACACCTCCGATCAAGCTGAAACTCGCACACAATGTAGGCCATGACATGCCCAATCCACAGTCCAAGTCATTCGGTGGCACTCCCAGCCGTTTGACCTACAGAGGTCAGCAAAGGTCACGTGGCCCAAATTTGCACAGCAGATTGTGGCCCACCCAGTAGAGCTAGAGCGCTAAAAATGGCACCAATCGACTCGCCAGCATCTAATCTTACTTTCCCAACACTCATTTGACCTCTCAAGGTCATGCGATGACCTAAGGTCATGTGTGGGCTATGTCGAAAATACACTTGCACAGCAGTTTTCGAGTAGATGGATTCACCGAATTCCAAATCAGAGCATATCATCGGGTAGCCCATAGGCCGTAGTAACGTAACTTGAAAACCGCTTTTCGATATGTGACCCCGTTTGACCTCTGCAGGTCAAAATGTGCAAATAATCGACACTCAATACGTCGCAGCCCGGATTCAGCCCATATTCGGGACACCTCCGATCAAGCTGAAACTCGCACACAATGTAGGCCATGACATGCCCAATCCACAGTCCAAGTCATTCGGTGGCACTCCCAGCCGTTTGACCTACAGAGGTCAGCAAAGGTCACGTGGCCCAAATTTGCACAGCAGATTGTGGCCCACCCAGTAGAGCTAGAGCGCTAAAAATGGCACCAATCGACTCGCCAGCATCTAATCTTACTTTCTCAACACTCATTTGACCTCTCAAGGTCATGCGATGACCTAAGGTCATTTGTGTGCTATGTCGAAAATACAATTGCACAGCAGTTTTCGAGTAGATGGATTGACCGAATTCCAAATCAGAGCGAATCATCAGGTAGCCCATAGGCCGTAGTAACTTTCCTTCAAAACCGCTTTTCGATATGTGACCCCGTTTGACCTCTGCAGGTCAAAATGTGCAAATAAACGACACTCAATACGTCGCAGCCCGGATTCAGCCCAGATTCGGGACACCTCCGATCAAGCTGAAACTCGCACACAATGTAGGCCATGACATGTCCAATCCACAGTTCCAGTCATTCGGTGGCACTCCCAGCCGTTTGACCTACAGAGGTCAGCAAAGGTCACGTGGCCCAAATTTGCACAGCAGATTGTGGCCCACCCAGTAGAGCTAGAGCGCTAAAAATGGCACCAATCGACTCGCCAGCATCTAATCTTACTTTCCCAACACTCATTTGACCTCTCAAGGTCATGCGATGACCTAAGGTCATGTGTGGGCTATGTCGAAAATACACTTGCACAGCAGTTTTCGAGTAGATGGATTGACCGAATTCCAAATCAGAGCACATCATCGGGTAGCCCATAGGCCGTAGTAACTTTCCTTCAAAACCGCTTTTCGATATGTGACCCCGTTTGACCTCTGCAGGTCAAAATGTGCAAATAATCGACACTCAATACGTCGCAGCCCGGATTCAGCCCAGATTCGGGACACCTCCGATCAAGCTGAAACTCGCACACAATGTAGGCCATGACATGCCCAATCCACAGTCCAAGTCATTCGGTGGCACTCCCAGCCGTTTGACCTACAGAGGTCAGCAAAGGTCACGTGGCCCAAATTTGCACAGCAGATTGTGGCCCACCCAGTAGAGCTAGAGCGCTAAAAATGGCACCAATCGACTCGCCAGCATCTAATCTTACTTTCCCAACACTCATTTGACCTCTCAAGGTCATGCGATGACCTAAGGTCATTTGTGGGCTATGTCGAAAATACACTTGCACAGCAGTTTTCGAGTAGATGGATTGACCGAATTCCAAATCAGAGCACATCATCGGGTAGCCCATAGGCCGTAGTAACTTTCCTTCAAAACCGCTTTTCGATATGTGACCCCGTTTGACCTCTGCAGGTCAAAATGTGCAAATAATCGACACTCAATACGTCGCAGCCCGGATTCAGCCCAGATTCGGGACACCTCCGATCAAGCTGAAACTCGCACACAATGTAGGCCATGACATGCCCAATCCACAGTCCAAGTCATTCGGTGGCACTCCCAGCCGTTTGACCTACAGAGGTCAGCAAAGGTCACGTGGCCCAAATTTGCACAGCAGATTGTGGCCCACCCAGTAGAGCTAGAGCGCTAAAAATGGCAACAATCGACTCGCCAGCATCTAATCTTACTTTCCCAACACTCATTTGACCTCTCAAGGTCATGCGATGACCTAAGGTCATTTGTGGGCTATGTCGAAAATACACTTGCACAGCAGTTTTCGAGTAGATGGATTGACCGAATTCCAAATCAGAGCACATCATCGGGTAGCCCATAGGCCGTAGTAACTTTCCTTCAAAACCGCTTTTCGATATGTGACCCCGTTTGACCTCTGCAGGTCAAAATGTGCAAATAATCGACACTCAATACGTCGCAGCCCGGATTCAGCCCAGATTCGGGACACCTCTGATCAAGCTGAAACTCGCACACAATGTAGGCCATGACATGCCCAATCCACAGTCCAAGTCATTCGGTGGCACTCCCAGCCGTTTGACCTACAGAGGTCAGCAAAGGTCACGTGGCCCAAATTTGCACAGCAGATTGTGGCCCACCCAGTAGAGCTAGAGCGCTAAAAATGGCACCAATCGACTCGCCAGCATCTAATCTTACTTTCCCAACACTCATTTGACCTCTCAAGGTCATGCGATGACCTAAGGTCATGTGTGGGCTATGTCGAAAATACACTTGCACAGCAGTTTTCGAGTAGATGGATTGACCGAATTCCAAATCAGAGCATATCATCGGGTAGCCCATAGGCCGTAGTAACTTTCCTTGAAAACCGATTTTCGATATGTGACCCCGTTTGACCTCTGCAGGTCAAAATGTGCACATAATCGACACTCAATACGTCGCAGCCCGGATTCAGCCCAGATTCGGGACACCTCCGATCAAGCTGAAACTCGCACACAATGTAGGCCATAACATTTCCAATCCACAGTCCAAGTCATTCGGTGGCACTCCCAGCCGTTTGACCTACAGAGGTCAGCAAAGGTCACGTGGCCCAAATTTGCACAGCATATTGTGGCCCACCCAGTAGAGCTAGAGCGCTAAAAATGGCACCAATCGACTCGCCAGCATCTAATCTTACTTTCCCAACACTCATTTGACCTCTCAAGGTCATGCGATGACCTAAGGTCATTTGTGGGCTATGTCGAAAATACACTTGCACAGCAGTTTTCGAGTAGATGGATTGACCGAATTCCAAATCAAAGCACATCATCGGGTAGCCCATAGGCCGTAGTAACTTTCCTTCAAAACCGCTTTTCGATATGTGACCCCGTTTGACCTCTGCAGGTCAAAATGTGCAAATAATCGACACTCAATACGTCGCAGCCCGGATTCAGCCCAGATTCGGGACACCTTCGATCAAGCTGAAACTCGCACACAATGTAGGCCATGACATGCCCAATCCACAGTCCAAGTCATTCGGTGGCACTCCCAGCCGTTTGACCTACAGAGGTCAGCAAAGGTCACGTGGCCCAAATTTGCACAGCAGATTGTGACCCACCCAGTAGAGCTAGAGCGCTAAAAATGGCACCAATCGACTCGCCAGCATCTAATCTTACTTTCCCAATACTCATTTGACCTCTCAAGGTCATGCGATGACCTAAGGTCATTTGTGGGCTATGTCGAAAATACACTTGCACAGCAGTTTTCGAGTAGATGGAATGACCGAATTCCAAATCAGAGCACATCATCGGGTAGCCCATAGGCCGTAGTAACTTTCCTTCAAAACCGCTTTTCGATATGTGACCCCGTTTGACCTCTGCAGGTCAAAATGTGCAAATAATCGACACTCAATACGTCGCAGCCCGGATTCAGCCCAGATTCGGGACACCTCCGATCAAGCTGAAACTCGCACACAATGTAGGCCATGACATGCCCAATCCACAGTCCAAGTCATTCGGTGGCACTCCCAGCCGTTTGACCTACAGAGGTCAGCAAAGGTCACGTGGCCCAAATTTGCACAGCAGATTGTGGCCCACCCAGTAGAGCTAGAGCGCTAAAAATGGCACCAATCGACTCGCCAGCATCTAATCTTACTTTCTCAACACTCATTTGACCTCTCAAGGTCATGCGATGACCTAAGGTCATTTGTGGGCTATGTCGAAAATACACTTGCACAGCAGTTTTCGAGTAGATGGATTGACCGAATTCCAAATCTGGGTGGGCCACAATCTGCTGTGCAAATTTGGGCCACGTGACATTTGCTGACCTCTGTAGGTCAAACGGCTGGGAGTGCCACCGAATGACTTGGACTGTGGATTGGGCATGTCATGGCCTACATTGTGTTTGAGTTTCAGCTCGATCGGAGGTGTCCCGAATCTGGGCTGAATCCGGGCTGCGACGTATTGAGTGTCGATTATTTGCACATTTTGACCTGCAGAGGTCAAACGGGGTCACATATCGAAAAGCGGTTTTCGAGGAAAGTTACTACGGCCTATGGGCTACCCAATGATATGCTCTGATTTGGAATTCGGTCAATCCATCTACTCGAAAACTGCTGTTCAAGTGTATTTTCGACATAGCCCACAAATGACCTTAGGTCATCGCATGACCTTGACAGGTCAAATGAGTGTTGGGAAAGTAAGATTAGATGCTGGCGAGACGATTGGTGCCATTTTTAGCGCTCTAGCTCTACTGGGTGGGCCACAATCTGCTGTGCAAATTTGGGCCACGTGACCTTTGCTGACCTCTGTAGGTCAAACGGCTGGGAGTGCAACCGAATGACTTGGACTGTGTATTGGGCATGTCATGGCCTACATTGTGTGCGAGTTTCAGCTTGATCGGAGGTGTCCCGAATCTGGGCTGAATCCGGGCTGCGACGTATTGAGTGTCGATTATTTGCACATTTTGACCTGCAGAGGTCAAACGGGGTCACATATCGAAACGCGGTTTTCATGGAAAGTTACTACGGCCTATGGGCTACCCGATGATGTGCTCTGATTTGGAATTCGGTCAATCCATCTACTCGAAAACTGCTGTGCAAGTGTATTTTCGACATAGCCCACAAATGACCTTAGGTCATCGCATGACCTTGAGAGGTCAAATGAGTACTGGGAAAGTAAGATTAGATGCTGGCGAGTCGATTGTTGCCATTTTTAGCGCTCTAGCTCTACTGGGTGGGCCACAATCTGCTGTGCAAATTTGGGCCACGTGACCTATGCTGACCTCTGTAGGTCAAACGGCTGGGAGTGCCACCGAATGACTTGGACTGTGGATTGGGCATGTCATGGCCTACATTGTGTGCGAGTTTCAGCTTGATCGAAGGTGTCCCGAATCTGGGCTGAATCCGGGCTGCGACGTTTTGAGTGTCGATTATTTGCACATTTTGACCTGCAGAGGTCAAACGGGGTCACATATCGAAAAGCAATTTTCATGAAAAGTTACTACGGCCTATGGGCTACGTGCTCTGATTTGGAATTCGGTCAATCCATCTACTCGAAAACTGCTGTGCAAGTGTATTTTCGACATAGCCCACAAATGACCTTAGGTCATCGCATGACCTTGAGAGGTCAAATGAGTGTTGGGAAAGTAAGATTAGATGCTGGCGAGTCGATTGTTGCCATTTTTAGCGCTCTAGCTCTACTGGGTGGGCCACAATCTGCTGTGCAAATTTAGGCCACGTGACATTTGCTGACCTCTGTAGGTCAAACGGCTGGAAGTGCCACCGAATGACTTGGACTGTGGATTGGGCATGTCATGGCCTACATTGTGTGCGAGTTTTACCTTGATCGAAGGTGTCCCGAATCTGGGCTGAATCCGGGCTGCGACGTATTGAGTGTCGATTATTTGCACATTTTGACCTGCAGAGGTCAAACGGGGTCACATATCGAAAAGCGGTTTTGAAGGAAAGTTACTATGGCCTATGGGCTACCCGATGATGTGCTTTGATTTTGAATTCGGTCAATCCATCTACTCGAAAACTGCTGTGCAAGTGTATTTTCGACATAGCCCACAAATGACCTTAGGTCATCGCATTACCTTGAGAGGTCAAATGAGTGTTGTGAAAGTAAGATTAGATGCTGGCGAGTCGATTGGTGCCATTTTTAGCGCTCTAGCTCTACTGGGTGGGCCACAATCTGCTGTGCAAATTTGGGCCACGTGACCTTTGCTGACCTCTGTAGGTCAAACGGCTGAGAGTGCCACCGAATTACTTGGACTGTGGATTGGGCATGTCATGGCCTACATTGTGTGCGAGTTTCAGCTTCATCGAAGGTGTCCCGAATCTGGGCTGAATCCGGGCTGCGACGTATTGAGTGTCGATTATTTGCACATTTTGACCTGCAGAGGTCAAACGGGGTCACATATCGAAAAGCGGTTTTGAAGGAAAGTTACTACGGCCTATGGGCTACCCGATGATGTGCTTTGATTTGGAATTCGGTCATTCCATCTACTCGAAAACTGCTGTGCAAGTGTATTTTCGACATAGCCCACAAATGACCTTAGGTCATCGCATGACCTTGAGAGGTCAAATGAGTGTTGGGAAAGTAAGATTAGATGCTGGCGAGTCGATTGTTGCCATTTTTAGCGCTCTAGCTCTACTGGGTGGGCCACAATCTGCTGTGCAAATTTGGGCCACGTGACCTTTGCTGACCTCTGTAGGTCAAACGGCTGGGAGTGCCACCGAATGACTTGGACTGTGGATTGGGCATGTCATGGCCTACATTGTGTGCGAGTTTCAGCTTGATCGGAGGTGTCCCGAATCTGGGCTGAATCCGGGCTGCGACGTATTGAGTGTCGATTATTTGCACATTTTGACCTGCAGAGGTCAAACGGGGTCACATATCGAAACGCGGTTTTCATGGAAAGTTACTACGGCCTATGGGCTACCCGATGATGTGCTCTGATTTGGAATTCGGTCAATCCATCTACTCGAAAACTGCTGTGCAAGTGTATTTTCGACATAGCCCACAAATGACCTTAGGTCATCGCATGACCTTGAGAGGTCAAATGAGTACTGGGAAAGTAAGATTAGATGCTGGCGAGTCGATTGTTGCCATTTTTAGCGCTCTAGCTCTACTGGGTGGGCCACAATCTGCTGTGCAAATTTGGGCCACGTGACCTATGCTGACCTCTGTAGGTCAAACGGCTGGGAGTGCCACCGAATGACTTGGACTGTGGATTGGGCATGTCATGGCCTACATTGTGTGCGAGTTTCAGCTTGATCGAAGGTGTCCCGAATCTGGGCTGAATCCGGGCTGCGACGTTTTGAGTGTCGATTATTTGCACATTTTGACCTGCAGAGGTCAAACGGGGTCACATATCGAAAAGCAATTTTCATGAAAAGTTACTACGGCCTATGGGCTACGTGCTCTGATTTGGAATTCGGTCAATCCATCTACTCGAAAACTGCTGTGCAAGTGTATTTTCGACATAGCCCACAAATGACCTTAGGTCATCGCATGACCTTGAGAGGTCAAATGAGTGTTGGGAAAGTAAGATTAGATGCTGGCGAGTCGATTGTTGCCATTTTTAGCGCTCTAGCTCTACTGGGTGGGCCACAATCTGCTGTGCAAATTTAGGCCACGTGACATTTGCTGACCTCTGTAGGTCAAACGGCTGGAAGTGCCACCGAATGACTTGGACTGTGGATTGGGCATGTCATGGCCTACATTGTGTGCGAGTTTTACCTTGATCGAAGGTGTCCCGAATCTGGGCTGAATCCGGGCTGCGACGTATTGAGTGTCGATTATTTGCACATTTTGACCTGCAGAGGTCAAACGGGGTCACATATCGAAAAGCGGTTTTGAAGGAAAGTTACTATGGCCTATGGGCTACCCGATGATGTGCTTTGATTTTGAATTCGGTCAATCCATCTACTCGAAAACTGCTGTGCAAGTGTATTTTCGACATAGCCCACAAATGACCTTAGGTCATCGCATTACCTTGAGAGGTCAAATGAGTGTTGTGAAAGTAAGATTAGATGCTGGCGAGTCGATTGGTGCCATTTTTAGCGCTCTAGCTCTACTGGGTGGGCCACAATCTGCTGTGCAAATTTGGGCCACGTGACCTTTGCTGACCTCTGTAGGTCAAACGGCTGAGAGTGCCACCGAATTACTTGGACTGTGGATTGGGCATGTCATGGCCTACATTGTGTGCGAGTTTCAGCTTCATCGAAGGTGTCCCGAATCTGGGCTGAATCCGGGCTGCGACGTATTGAGTGTCGATTATTTGCACATTTTGACCTGCAGAGGTCAAACGGGGTCACATATCGAAAAGCGGTTTTGAAGGAAAGTTACTACGGCCTATGGGCTACCCGATGATGTGCTTTGATTTGGAATTCGGTCATTCCATCTACTCGAAAACTGCTGTGCAAGTGTATTTTCGACATAGCCCACAAATGACCTTAGGTCATCGCATGACCTTGAGAGGTCAAATGAGTGTTGGGAAAGTAAGATTAGATGCTGGCGAGTCGATTGTTGCCATTTTTAGCGCTCTAGCTCTACTGGGTGGGCCACAATCTGCTGTGCAAATTTGGGCCACGTGACCTTTGCTGACCTCTGTAGGTCAAACGGCTGGGAGTGCCACCGAATGACTTGGACTGTGGATTGGGCATGTCATGGCCTACATTGTGTGCGAGTTTCAGCTTGATCGGAGGTGTCCCGAATCTGGGCTGAATCCGGGCTGCGACGTATTGAGTGTCGATTATTTGCACATTTTGACCTGCAGAGGTCAAACGGGGTCACATATCGAAAAGCGGTTTTGAAGGAAAGTTACTACGGCCTATGGGCTACCCGATGATGTGCTCTGATTTGGAATTCGGTCAATCCATCTACTCGAAAACTGCTGTGCAAGTGTATTTTCGACATAGCCCACAAATGGCCTTAGGTCATCGCATGACCTTGAGAGGTCAAATGAGTGTTGGGAAAGTAAGATTAGATGCTGGCGAGTCGATTGGTGCCATTTTTAGCGCTCTAGCTCTACTGGGTGGGCCACAATCTGCTGTGCAAATTTGGGCCACGTGACCTTTGCTGACCTCTGTAGGTCAAACGGCTGGGAGTGCCACCGAATGACTTGGACTGTGGATTGGGCATGTCATGGCCTACATTGTGTGCGAGTTTCAGCTTGATCGGAGGTGTCCCGAATCTGGGCTGAATCCGGGCTGCGACGTATTGAGTGTCGATTATTTGCACATTTTGACCTGCAGAGGTCAAACGGGGTCACATATCGAAAAGCGGTTTTGAAGGAAAGTTACTACGGCCTATGGGCTACCCGATGATGTGCTCTGATTTGGAATTCGGTCAATCCATCTACTCGAAAACTGCTGTGCAAGTGTATTTTCGACATAGCCCACAAATGACCTTAGGTCATCGCATGACCTTGAGAGGTCAAATGAGTGTTGGGAAAGTAAGATTAGATGCTGGCGAGTCGATTGTTGCCATTTTTAGCGCTCTAGCTCTACTGGGTGGGCCACAATCTGCTGTGCAAATTTGGGCCACGTGACCTTTGCTGACCTCTGTAGGTCAAACGGCTGGGAGTGCCACCGAATGACTTGGACTGTGGATTGGGCATGTCATGGCCTACATTGTGTGCGAGTTTCAGCTTGATCGGAGGTGTCCCGAATCTGGGCTGAATACGCGCTGAATCTGGGCTGAATATGGGCTGTCTTGATCAACATGCGCGCCGGCCGCGCCCCTGGCGGCCCCCGTCCGGCCGGCCCGCGTCCGACCGACCGTCCCGTGCGCGTGTCGCCCCCGCTCGCGCCGGTCCCCGCTCCCGAGCGGCGGGCTGAGCCGCTCGCGCGACCTGAAGCTCCAGCTGCTCCAGCCGCTGAAGTACTTTTTCCAGTATCTCATTCCCACTAGCTTGACTGACCTGACGCACCGGGGCCCCATCCTGAACCGGGACGCGCTCACTACGAATTATATTGCTCACTTTTTCTACGGCTTTTGGGAAGGTTTCGATACCGGTCGAAATTATCTGCTGCTTATACTCTCTCGGCAGAGCCGTGAGGAAAGAGTGGAAGAGCACCTGATCGCACACACTCCCCCGGAACGCTTCAGCCACTAGAGCACGCAGTCGGATGACAAACGCGTCAAGAGAGGTCGACGGGTCAAACTTTAACTGCTGAAGCTGGCTATGAGCGTCCAGCGCGCACGGTTTGATGAACAAGTGGCGGAGAGCACTAGCAGCCCGGCTGAACGTGTCCCTCTCCTCCCGTGGGAGGGCCTCAAAAGCATCCCGTGCGAACCCGGTCAAGCACAGCGGCAGGAAGCGCAGCTTGAACTCATCATCCAAATTGTGAAAAGTGTAGAAAGTGTCCAGATCCGCCAAAAATCTGTCACAGGCTGAGCCACTCTCCCCGGCGAACTTTGGCGCCTCAAATGAAAATCCACCGGTCGCCCCGCGGCGCACGTCCCCAGATCCACTCTGCTCCCCGAGATTCATTTTACCAAATGACACACCTATCCATGGGTGTCGATTTGTATACCTTTGGGGGTGCTGCAGCACCCCCAATGCTCAAATGAGCACCCCCAATGGTTTTCCGGGCACCCCCAATGGTTTTGTCCCTCAATAACTCTGCTTGAGGAAAATAATTGTTCTGCAGTAGTTCACTACTAAAAATAAAACAATTACGCAACTTACAAGGCATGAAATAAAGATGTAAAGAAAAGAAAATTTAGATTTAAGAAGAAGGGCGAAAAAAACGTTAAGTTGCAAAGATGGTGTGGGTCCGTCGTACACGGGTGTCGGACCCTTAGAGCTGCTGGCGCGTACCCTTTACAAGCCGGCAGGGGGCTCCAGAGACCGGCGACGGGCCCTCAGAGGCCGGCAAAGGGTCATCAGAGGCCGGTGGTATGTATGTACCTTCAGAAACCCTGTGGGGTCATCTTTAGAGACCGGAACGGGCTCAGGCGCTGATGGGGCCCTCAGAGTCGCCGGTGTGGGGCCTTCAAATGTCACCGGTGGCAGGGTGGCCGTCACATGCGCACTTATGGGGCCTTCAGAAGCTACGATGTTGGGCCCTCAGAGCCGCCGATATAGGGCCTTAAGAGGCACTAGTGTGGGGCCCTCAGATATGGCAATGTGGGGCCCTCGGACTGGAGGCGCCGGTGTGGGGCTCTCAGAGACACTGGTTTAGGGCCATCACAGGCGCGCGTTGGGCCCTCAGAACTGCTGTTACGGAACGGATCCTTCATAGGCCGACAAGAAGATATCAAGAGGTCACCGGTGCCTTCAGGAGCCTTGTGGGGTTCTCAGAGACTGGCATGGTGCGCTCAGACGCCGCTGGGACCCTCCGTGTCACCTGTGTGGGGCCGTCAGGGTCGCTGGTAACTGTCAAGGGCCCTCAGAACCGCCCATGTAGGGTTTTTAAAGGCATTGGTATAGGGCCTCAGAGTTAGGGGTGTGGGGCCCTCAGAGACGCCGGTGTGGCGCTCAGGGGCGCCGGTGAGGGCCCTCACAGTCGCCGTTATAGGGGCCCTCAGAGAAATGGGTGTGGGGCCATTACAGGCGGGTGTGCAGCTCCTAGAGCTGGCCCCCTAGAGGCCGGTTAAGACCCCCAGAGGCCGGCAAGTGGCCCTCAGAGGCTGGCTTGGGGCCCTTATGGAGATCTTAATGTTAGTACTTTTGGGCCCATGAGGTGTTCTTACGAGCCCTGTGGGGCCCTTCTGAGTCCAAATATAGCCAACGTGGACCCTCAGTGGCCAATTGGCGCCGCAGTGCCCCTCAGGCCCGAATAATCCGATGGGCCCCTGAACCTGATGGGGCGGGGGGGGGGCTCACGGGCCCACCTGGCTACGCCACTGAGGAAAATCGTAAACCCATAAATATCGAATTGCAATCACCTGTTATTTTTTTCAGCGATTATTGTGATCGTCTGATAAACGCCAGAGCCTCGTAGCTATACCGTTGCCTCCCGCGCAATGTCCGCCCCTGCGGACCGCAGGGGCTGCTGCACCGGTGCTAATCGCGGTCATCGGTTTCTGTCACCTTATTACAGAGGTGTCGGGGCTGCTGCCGAGCTGCCGGCAAATGTACGCGTTTTTTTTTCGGAAAGATGTTTATGTAATGAGGTAGCCAAGTACTAGGACGAGCAGAATGATTTTGAAGAACGTTCAACCTTTGGGAAATATTAGTGGAAATCCCGGGATTATCAGTACCTTATGGGGATACACAACCATGCCTTGTAGGTACGGTTGTGCCCCATGGCAAAGCTACAATCTTTCACCCGGTGCAGGGGTTGAGCACCCCCAACCATTTTGAAAAATCGACACCCCTGCACCTATCTACACATCACAAACAAAATACATACACTACACAATAGACACAACACAATCGATTAATGCACTTATCTTATAGCCGTCTGTCGATGAAGATCCTCGCCGTCTGCCCATCCATTGGCCCGCCAGGCCGTCAGGCCGTCAGGCAGCCGGCAGAAGCGGCCGCGGCGATCAGCTGACGCGCAGCCGGCCGAGCGACGAGCAGCGTCACGTGACTGCTGACGTCACAGCAGCTCTGGGCCGAAGCCGGCGGCCGAGGAGCGGCGGCTGCAACTTGAAGGCGACGAAGAAGACTGCGACAGCGGTCGCCACGAGCGACGGCGACGGCGGACGCACTCGGAGGCGATCATCACAATCACAAGGACCGCCACGATGGACGGCGGCGACGACCGAACTTCAAACGGTCACTTCAGTCGCCACGGGTCGCCACGACTGACAGCGGCGACGAACGAAGAGCTTGAAATCTTGAAACTGCAGCGTCTGCGACAGCAGGTGGGCGGCAACAGATCAAGCCAGCCACTGCCCGCTAAAGGCCGTGTTACACTGCCGAATTTTGGCCACGATCCTGTCGCCGAATCACGTCGTGTAGGAAATCGGCGAACAGTTCACCGACAGAGGCGAAGCGAACAGTTCGCCGACAGAGCCCGATTTGCAGAAAACGGGTGGGGGGCCCCCCTAATCGTGCGCGGGTCGAAGCTGATCCATGATTCGGCGAACATCGCGAATGAATGGCGAATCTGTTGCGAATAGTCGGCGATACCTTGGCAACAAGTCGGCGCACGCAGCGACATCTCGGCGGCGACTCGGCGACTGTTTGGCGACCATGTTCGTTTATTATAAGTTCGGCGAACGGCCACGAAATTTTCATTTTTCATGAAATATTCGTGGCGGTCGTGACGAACCGTAAAAGTCGCGCGGTGGACAACGACTGGTCTGCGAAATGCCAAGACCGTGGAAGAAAGATCCCGAATCGGTCCGCGACATAGGATGACTTGCATATTCGTGCACATTCGTGTACCAAAATTCGGCAGTGTAACAAGGGCTTAACTCCGAAGACTGAAGAGGACCAGCTGGCCACTCACTTCAACACTTCACCTCCGTCGAGCCAGCGCATGGCTAAAGGAACGGCTGCTCAACAAACAGCGGCAGAGGCTGCCCACCGAGGCACCAAAGTGCAGCGTAGCAGCCACCATAGTTCTGGCACAGGCACAGTCACTGATCGTCTCAGTTCAGACGAAACGAAGGATCATGGCCCAGACGGCGCCAGATCGAAAAGAAAAACTCACAGTTTCGAGTTCACTCATCGCACTCGCGAGGTCGGCCGGGGCAGAACACCGAGGTCAGTCGAGATCATCTTCACTTCTTCTCCATTCGTTCTTGGCCGATATAAGTAGAATCAAGTCATAGTTACGACCAGCGGCGTCACCACGGTTTCAGAACTTATAGGGACACTTTTCGTCGCCACAAACCTTTGCTTGAGTCTGGTCGCCAATGCCCACCTACCCCCAAATCTTCGTTCCTTGTTGGACTTCGGCCACTGCCTAATTTAAAAACGAGGGATAATAATTAATATTTAGTTGGGGAAAAAAACGAAGAAGTTACGCGGTAGTATGTAGGCATATTCTTCGATCAGGAAACGCGTGCCCACATCATTCTGCCTATGCAAACCTGTTGGACCCCAGAGGCCAGCAGAGGGCCCTCAGAGCCCAAAATGGTCCCCCAGAGGCCAATGCAGGCCATGAAAGGTCCGACATCGGATCTTCCGAATCCAGTGCGAGACCCTCAGAGGCTAATATAATTGGCCCTTACAGGCCAGCATGGGGCCTCAGAGGTCAGTGTGGGTTCCTAAAAGACCGGCATGGGCCAGCGAGACCCCAGAGTTGGACCCCAGAGACAAGCAGAGTGCCCTCAAAAGCCAAGATTGGCCCTCAGAGGCCGATGCGGGCCCTTAGAGGCCGGCATCGGGTCTTCAGAATCCAGTGCGGGACCCTCAGAAGCTAATATGGGCCATACAGGCCAACATTGGGGCGTCTGAGGTCAGTGTTGGGTCCTAACTCCTAAAAGACCGGCATGAGCCAGCGTTAGGCCCCACAGACCAGCAGAGGGCCCCAAAGGCCAAAATAGGCCCTCAGAGGCCGATGCAGGCCCTTAGAGGCCGGCATCGGGTCTTCAAAATCCAGTACAGGGCCCTCAGGGACACGTAAAGGTTAGTCTTGGTACCCCAGAGACAGAACTGCCACCAGAAGCCGATGTGAGGCCCTCAGATGGGCCGGCGGATGGGCCCCTGATGCCGGTTTAGGGGCCCTTAAAGGCCAGCGGAGGGCTCTCAGAGGTCAATGCGGGTCCTCCACGGTCAGTGTGGGCACTTGACCACCATGGAAGGGCCCTCAGAGGTCAGTGTAGGGCCCCAAAAGACCGGTATGGAGCTGTTAATAGCTGATGTGGGTTTCTTGAGCCTAGTGACAATCGAATAAGGGCCGGGGCCCCATCGCTTGTTTTTTTTTTTGGGGGGGGGAAATTATATGATGACCCCTGATTTTCCCTTTGGGCGGGGGGCATGGCCCTGATGCCTACCCCCTCTACCCGCCGTCTCCGATCCCCACTCCGATGTTCCAGAGGGAATTGATTTAGGAAATGTTGGCTTGACCAGCGGCCGGCCCAGAGCGGCGGCCCAGTTCTGTCCTGATCCTGACCTCCCGCCGGGTCCACGCGCACTTTGGCGACCAGCCCCTCATACAGCTGGGTCTGCCCCAGCTCGTAACCGGCGGGCAGCTGCATATCGTCATCGGTCGGGTTTATAAGCTGGACCTGTATGTAACCAGCCGAGTTCGTTTGAGCAATCACGCTGGGCACCTCCAGAATCGGCTCGGGTGTCTCCTCGGGTGACTGGGAAACAAACTCGACCAATTTCTCGGACGAGTGCCGGCCTGCCGTATCCAGCTTTACGGCGACCACACGCACGTGCCTGGAGGCCGGAGGGCACCGTCACATCTGTGAGGAGGCACACCGCTCGTGGGCCTTTTTATTTATCGTGGCGATGTTGACGCGACCGTTCGCAACGCAAAACACATGTGTTTGGAGAGCTGAGCAAGTTGCGTCATTATTGTGTCCCGGGTTCTTTGCGTGTCCCCAGTAAAGGGAGCTCCAAAAACTTCTAGGGACAATCCCTAGTAGTTTTCGATGATTTCAAAACTTCTAGGGACAATGTCCCTAGTGTCCCTAGTGGTGGTGACGCCCATGGTTACGACTTGCTTAGAAAGAGCGAAGCTCGCTAAACGCTGCCACCAAATGTAGACATGGCCGTGAGTTAAATATCAGGCATGATATGCAGATATATTGTGAACACGAGTGACAGTTCCAAAACCAATTCCCAGCTCCAGTCTCAATGCCCCCGGCTCCAGAATGACCTTCAGACGACCTTCAGGTACAGAAGGTTCCCGAGGGGAAACCAATCGGCGGCTGCCCTGGCGTCGCAGCGCCAGCCAATCAGCAGCCGCCATCACTCTGCACACCAGTCGCCGCCAAGCTCGGCATATAGCCCACGGCGCGTGACCTGCGGCCGCGGGCGCTTGCGGCGGCGAAGTCCCACTTCCGACACAGTCTCGGAGCGGCAGTCCATTGTCAGCATATAGCCGCCCGAGCAATAGGCGGCGGCACGGGAGGAAAAGCCGCCCTCCTACACTATCATAGCCTCTGGTAATTTTTGGTCACAATGTGTAAAATTGATGCCCGGAGGGGTCCTGAAAGTTTGGTGGTGATATCTTTAGCCGTTTAGGAGATATCGACGGAAAAGGACAGGGGGACCGTTTCGCCCCCCCCCCCCCTACGCTACGGGGCGCGTGTTAAGGTGGAATGATCGCTTTAAATCGTCCGTACAGAGGTTTACTTATGGCGTCAAAGGTCAGTGACCCGACCTGCCCTGAAAATGCCGTTTATGTCAAAAGATTTCGTTCGAAGCAAAGCTCAGGTATGTTCACTTCTAGCTTTTTACAACTAGCGTGTTCCAAATAATTGCGAAAAAAAAAAGAAAAAACGGCAGCAGTGATAACCTCCCTTACGGCCGGGCAGGCTTCACCCTCGCCAGGCCAGCACCTTTTTCATAACAAACCCAAGTTTTAGTAAAGAAAAATAGCGGTCGGCTTTGCTATTGCTCTGCATTTCTACTATTTGCTGCTATTCTGCCACTTTGCAAATCGCAATTTCGTTGAATACCTAACTTCACTATTATTAAAATTTCACCTATTTCCGGACTCCGGAGTCAAGTATGTTTGTCATACACGAAGGCTCCTGTTAGTGTCAGATATCTTCCAACATTCCATATCAGGGGCCCGGGAACGATTTTCAAGTTGGGGGGGGGGGCGAGCCTAAAGTACCTGACATGATGCATATGAAACATTGGCGTAGCTGGGGGTCTAAGGGGACACGTACCCCTCCCCCCATCGGGTTCAAAGGGACACTCGGGTCCGAGGGGCCCTGCGGCGCCATTTGACCGCTGAGGGTTAACGATGGCCATATTTCGACTCAGAAGGTCCCCGCGGGGCTCGTAAGAGCACCTCACGGGCCCTAAATAGCCACACTAAGATCTCCATGGCCCCACGCCGGCTTCTGAGGGCCTCTTGCGGCTTTTAGGGGCCCCTCGGTTATCGGTAGTCTGCAAAGGCCCGTTACTGGCCTCTGAGAGTTCTTACCAGCCTATGAGGGGCCAGTTCTAGGGGCATTTCCCTCCTGTGAAGGCCCCACACTTATTTTTCTGAGGGCCCCATAACGGCAACTGTGGGGACCCTCATCGGCGCCTATGAGGGCCCCACACCGGTGACTCTGAGGGCCCCACCGGCGTCTGACAGTACCATGCCGGTCTCTATGGACCCCATCGGACTTCTTCTGCCGGCCTAAGGGCCCTTTACTGGTCACTGAGAGCCCCCTGCCGGCTTGTAGAAGGTTTGCGTTAGCAGCTCTTTGTAAAGGCCCCACACCCGTCTGTAACCGCTCCATACCGGCGTCTATGAGGGGCTGAGGGCCCACAGCAACGCCTGTAGGGACCTTCACCGGCGCCTCTGAGAGAATCACACTAGCACCTCTGAGCACCCACACCGGCACCTGCATGACGGCCCCACACCAGTACCTCTAAAGGCCCCTTACCGGCGGCTCTGAGGGCCCTACGCCGGTGATTCTGAGGGTGCTACCGATAACCGAAGGCACCACACAAGCCCTTAGTGTCGCTGAGTTTTAATCCCATACCGGCCTTCCGAGGGCGCCACATCAGTGCACTCATTGCCCCACACTCCTTCCTCACACCCAGAGCGGGTAAACTATGTTATACCTATAGCAACGATTTTACCAGCGTTGTACGTTATGTATTTCTCAAAGTTGACTCAAAATAGTCCAGTATAAAATCTGGCCTGCCAAACTTATGGCCAAGGTCAGGCCCAAACCAAAGCGAGATGACAATAGCACATGTTGTCAAATCGATACTGTATCAGCAGAAACCATTCAGATGGCAAGGACTAAATGCCGTGTGTTGATGTTTAGATGTATAAAGGAAACAAGAAGAAAAGAAGTTCGGAAAAGGAAGGAAAGATCCTTTCTCGCTGCCTCAATGTTAAGGGGGCGCCGCCCCCTCGGCTCTCAAGTTGGGGGAGAGCAAGCGCCCCCGCTGCCCCCTCCCCCCTGTTCCCGGGTCTATGTTCCATATCTTCGATGCAGATCTGGTTAAATGTAACAGCAGCATTTGTCCTGATTAAGTCTTCTGCTGCATCGAAAACAACTTGCTTCCCAAGTTTACGAATGTTCCATATCTGTCAGGTATATTCATCTATTTATCTATAAAAGAGCAAATAAGGACTGCAGGCTTTTCAGCGAATACAATCCGCACATGAGGATATGGTAAGTGGTATACAATGTTAACCCTCGCCGGCACAGGGGGGGGGGGTTGATGCAACCCCCCGTAAGGTTTTTCGCGAATAACTCGCGTAAAAAGCGGCCAATCGCGACGAAACTTTCAGTACCCTCGCATTAATCAATTTTACACCTACCCTGAAAATTTCATGACCCTGACTCCAATGACCTTTGACCTGTGACCTCTTTTCCGAGACCATGTTTGGCCGGAATCGCGATTCGGCGTATGTCGGCTAACATTAGCCGCGCGTTTGCAAGCTTTTTGTGGTTTCAAACGTTCAAACATGTGATTTGATGTCGCTCCCATACATTAGGGTGGGTGTCAAGGTCACCTGAAGGTCAGGTCAGGTCATTGACCTTTGGTGACCTCGGGTGACCTCGGTTCACTTTTTCGAGTTTTACATGTTTCTAGGCTAGTTTTTGGAGCTGAATTCGAATTTGGCAACCATTTGAACATTTACGAAGTAGTTTTGGTGCCTTCGTAACATGTTACGAAGCTGTCAGAGGCGGTTGACACGTATTACGAATACCCGTCACAACCCCTACCGGTTGACCTGACCTGACCTGACCCGACCTGGTCTAAATGCTTAAAGACATCATCTCTGATCAAAACTAACACGATATTCGTGATCAGAACCCCGGAAAACCACATAGCAGCCACAATTTACGACTTTCTAACAGGTCCCGATTTTCCCGGTTTTCGGGTCATTGACCTGACCTGGAAGGTCACCCGATGACCTAGGACCTTAAAATTGGGTATCATCGGCTTCGTCTCGTGACGGGCAACACGCTCGTTTTTTCCGCGAAGCTCTAGCTCGATCAGGGGCCAAACGCGAGGGGGGCCCTTGTGCCGTCGAAGGACGCAAAATGGCCTGTGCCGGCGAGGGTTAAAAATCCGGGCGTAAGCAGCTAGTCAATAAATCATGCTCCGATAACAAAATACCTGCATGATGATTCAAAGAATGGCCTCTACGAGCGTTATCCTACACAAGCGGTCTACAGAAGAGCAGGACTACTGGCGCCAGTGTTCAGCTGGTGGGCAGCCGCTCGGCGCCCCGCTGCCCGCCCCCTCATCCACCTTGGCCGACACAAACTCACTGCCGGGTCTCCACGGCGCCGGCCAGCACAACACCATACACCATTTCCATAGAGCATGGGCCGCGCCGCAGCCTCTCAGTGGGTGACGAACCCAGGCGGAAACAGCTCCGCGTCACTCACTCACTCAGCTACTCAGTCACTCACCCAATCAGCGACCACTTCAGCTGACTTGTATGCAGCTGATTTGTAACGCACTCTCCGTCCCTGCGCCGAAACTGAGAGCTGCGTGACAGCTGGGCAGCGCCACCTGTCTAGTGGAGGCCGGCGCCGCTAGCGCCACCTGCCCAGTGGAGGCCGGCGCCGCTAGCGCCACCTGTCCAGTGGAGGCCGGCGCCGCTAGCGCCACCTGCCCAGTGGAGGCCGGCGCCGCTCCGGTCCGCCGCCGCCGCCCGGGCCGACCGCTCGCTGCACAGCCGTCAGCCGGCGGCGGCGGAAGAGCAGATGGCCAGTCTGCCGGCTCCGTCCACTAGCGCAGCCCCAGCCACGTGATAACGCTAACTGCGGACGTCTCTCAAAACTTTGTTACACAGGTCGGCGAGATCGCTCCAAAAGCGGTACCAAATAGCGCTCAAAGGCGCTGAACCAACGGTACGTGCTACGCTCCGGTAACTTTTGACCCCTCGGATCGCATCATCCACCGGTGCCCAAGTGGCACGAAAGCTCTGGTGGGGTGGCCACAACACTGGAGCACTAGGGAGGGTGTGTGGCCGGCCTCTCTGACAGTAGGCTGCCAGAGGCCGGCGAGGGCCGCTCGGGCACGGTCAGCCTGGTCGGCCGGCGACTCCCCGCCTCTCCGGATGGCCGCGCTCGCTAGAGCCACGGCGGTGCTCTCCCCATATCACACACGGGCGCCAGCCGGCCGGCCAGTCCCGGGCACGCCGCCACGCTAGCGGCCACTATAGTACGTAGAAGCACCAGTAAACCGTGTTGAAGAGCACAAACGACACGGGAAAGACGACGCGCGAGTACTTGTCGATGATGTTGACGTCCTTGATGCGCGGGATGGAGCGCGAGAAGACGGAGGCGCCGCGCCGCAGGGTGCTCATCACCCGGCGGCGGGGCGCTGGTGCGCGGCCCCGGCCCCCCGTCGAGTAGCCGCGAGACATGCGGAAACTGGGCGGAAACGACAGGGCGCCGCCGCTGTCGACGGCCCCGTATCGGCCCGTGCGCCGGTTCCGGATCGACGGGATCGGCGAGACGCGAATGTCCTGCAGCTCGATAATTTCTTCGCTGGTGAAGCCGTCCACCTTCACGGTCTGGCTGCCGGCCCCGGCGGCGGCGGCGGCACCGTTCTCGCGCAGACGCTTGTCCTTCTTCTTGGCCCGCGCGCCCCAGTAGGTGTAGTTCACGGCGGCGTACTCGAGCAGGGCGGCGAACACGAACACGAAGCACATGACCAGGTAGATGTCGATGGCCTTGACGTAGGAGATGCGCGGCAGCGAGGAGCGCACGCCCGTGCTGATGGTGGTCATCGTCAGCACGGTGGTAATGCCTGCCGGACACGGACCGCAGGTTACTGGACACGGACCGCAGGTTACTGGACACGGACCGCAGGTTACTGCCGGACACGGACCGCAGGTTACTGGACACGGACCGCAGGTTACTGCCGGACACGGACCGCAGGTTACTGGACACGGACCGCAGGTTACTGGACACGGACCGCAGGTTACTGGACACGGACCGCATGTTACTGCCGGACACGGACCGCAGGTTACTGGACACGGACCGCAGGTTACTGGACACGGACCGCAGGTTACTGCCGGACACGGACCACAGGTTACTGCCGGACACGGACCGCAGGTTACTGGACACGGACCGCAGGTTACTGGACACGGACCGCAGGTTACTGGACACGGACCGCAGGTTACTGCCGGACACGGACCGCAGGTTACTGCCGGACACGGACCGCAGGTTACTGGACACGGACCGCAGGTTACTGGACACGGACCGCAGGTTACTGGACACGGACCGCATGTTACTGCCGGACACGGACCGCAGGTTACTGGACACGGACCGCAGGTTACTGCCGGACACGGACCACAGGTTACTGCCGGACACGGACCGCAGGTTACTGGACACGGACCGCAGGTTACTGGACACGGACCGCAGGTTACTGCCGGACACGGACCGCAGGTTACTGCCGGACACGGACCGCAGGTTACTGGACACGGACCGCAGGTTACTGGACACGGACCGCAGGTTACTGCCGGACACGGACCGCAGGTTACTGGACACGGACCGCAGGCTACTGCCGGACACGGACCGCAGGCTACTGCCGGACACGGACCGCAGGTTACTGCCGGACACGGACCGCAGGTTACTGGACACGGACCGCAGGTTACTGGACACGGACCGCAGGCTACTGCCGGACACGGACCGCAGGTTACTGGACACGGACCGCAGGTTACTGCCGGACACGGACCGCAGGTTACTGAACACGGACCGCAGGTTACTGGACACGGACCGCAGGTTATTGGACACGGACCACAGGCTACTGCCGGACACGGACCGCAGGTTACTGCCGGACACGGACCGCAGGTTACTGCCGGACACGGACCGCAGGTTACTGGACACGGACCGCAGGTTACTGCCGGACACGGACCGCAGGTTACTGCCGGACACGGACCGCAGGCTACTGCCGGACACGGACCGCAGGCTACTGGACACGGACCGCAGGCTACTGCCGGACACGGACCGCAGGTTACTGCCGGACACGGAACGCAGGTTACTGGACACGGACCGCAGGTTACTGGACACGGACCGCAGGTTACTGCCGGACACGGACCGCAGGTTACTGCCGGACACGGACCGCAGGTTACTGGACACGGACCGCAGGTTACTGCCGGACACGGACCGCAGGTTACTGGACACGGACCGCAGGCTACTGCCGGACACGGACCGCAGGTTACTGCCGGACACGGACCGCAGGTTACTGCCGGACACGGACCGCAGGTTACTGCCGGACACGGACCGCAGGTTACTGCCGGACACGGACCGCAGGTTACTGGACACGGACCGCAGGTTACTGCCGGACACGGACCGCAGGTTACTGGACACGGACCGCAGGTTACTGCCGAACACGGACCGCAGGTTACTGGACACGGACCGCAGGTTATACATAATACTGAACGAGGCCGGTGTAAATAAAATTTCAAGACCGAGGTCCTTGCTGGATTTTTTACTAGGCCGAAGGCCGATTTCAAAAATCAGTAAGGACTGAGGTCTTGAAAATATATCACCGGCTGAGTTTGGTTACGGAGCGAGCGAAGCGAGCGGAGTCTTGTCAAGCTACACGGGACACACTTTCGCTTTTTTATTTTTCGGTTTTTCGCTTTTCGGTTCGATTTATCACTTTTTCGCGTCGGTTTTTCGATTTTCGATTTATCGCTTCGTGACTTGAGTTTTTCGAGTTTCATTAATTTTTGTTTAGTTGGAACGCGTTGTGCAAACGCCAGCTCTTTTTATTTTGTTTGTAACCAGTGCAAAACGTTGGTCGAAACTGCCTAGGGGTCTGTTTTGTTGTCTGTTTTAACCCTCGCCGGCCGAGAGGGGGGGGGGGCGGGTGCCGCTCCCACCCATAGGTTTTTTTCGCGATAGCTCCGAACACGCTGGGGATAGAGAGCTGAAACTTGGCATGCCTGACCTTTGATTCAAGCCGGATCTTTGACACCAACCGCATTTTTGGATCAGGTCAGGTCACTGACCTATGACGTCATAAGGGAACCTCTGCACGGTCTTCAGATGTCGCAACTTCGCAACGCCCTCACTGCCAGAGGAGATGTCACAGGGAAATGAAACTTGCAGGATCTAGTATCCATTATGAGTCTCACAACTTGTAAATCTCGGATTTTTCCTAAAGGTCATATGAGGTCAGGTCATTTTCGTGACCTCACCATTATCCCGTGCCCCGCTGGGCTATTCAGCCATACGCACCCTGCTGGGGGAGGGGGGCATATTCTGCCCCCCCCCCTGTCTTACTTCCGAACCGATGGTCGTAGAAAGACGGGAAAAACGACAATCGAAAGCTCTCAACAAGGCGGATCTTTAAAGCCCAAATTTTTTTGCTTAAGTAGGTCAGAGGTCAGGTCAAGGTCAGGTCAAGGGTACAAAATGCAAGTTTCTACAGTATCGGCCTTGCACCGTAGTTGCCAAAGAATAGACTGAGACTGATTGCCCAAAACGTGTTCTTAGGCTACCAAGGCAATATTCGTTGCATACAATATCATTCAAAGGTCAAGGTCAGGTCAGGTCAGGTCACCAAAAACAAAATATAGAAAAGGGCATGTGCGACACATGTTTTATGGGTCATTTTATTCATAGAATTCAATAGGCACACTCAATAAGTGATATGGACCACCTCTGGATGAATTTCAGGTAGAGGTCAGGTCAAGGTCAGGTCAAGTGAGGTCAAATTTTGAAGTTGGTTGTTAGGGCCTAAAAAAGTGTCTATCTGATGCAGTATCTGGTGCAGTTTTTCACGGCGAATCGAATGGTGCTATTTTTGTTTCCGTACGAGGTCTAGAACTTCCAAAAAACATTTTTCAAAATTTTGTGTTTCGTGACGTCATAACATGTTGAACAACTCCCACATTTTGAACCAATTCTTCTAAAAATTGGTATTTAAGTGCACATAGACCAGTTCTCTAATATATATTCCGTTTTTTCGATACAATAAAAATTTTGGATTTTCTAATTATTTTCCCAAAAAAAATCAGTTTTTTGGAAAAATTTGGGCCAAAATCCAAAATTTTGAAAAACCGAGATTGACATTTGAGACAAAGTAAAATCACGTATAACCTTTTTTGTTATGTCTTGGTTCCTTAAAAAATGAAGATGTTAGCGGCGTTTGTAATTTTGCCGTTTTTGAGGCAAAAATGGCGAACATGACGTCACTAAAACGTCATTTTCTCAAAAATTCCCGGCGGATTTCGCTCAAATTTTCAGGGAACGTGTCAAATTGATGTACATATGATAAGGTAGGTACTGAAAGTTTGACGTCGCTGGCGTCACGCGTTTTGAAGTTATTGGCGAAAAACGGGAGGGTGGCAGATTCTGCACCCCCCCCCCCCCCCCAGCGGGGCGCGGGTTATAAGTCAATGGGGAAAAATGAAACTGCTACTCTGGCGCCGGGAACGATCTCCAACTATCTCAAGCACACAGAATCGTGATTTGATGCACTCCTTGCAAGGTTAGATGCGTCACTTTTGCAATGTTGACCTTGCGTGACGTCATTTATGACGTAATCAAGGTCATATTAGTTTTCCGTCAATACTCCCGATTAAATTGAGTTAGCGAGTCGGGAAAGCCACCAATGGACTCCGGAAGACATGCCGAATCGAATGCTATGCGACATGACCTCTTCCGACCAACTTCGTGACCTGGGGGTGCTGACCTGACCGTGACCTGACGTCAACACCCTAAGCATGGATGAAGGAGAACCTGGATTGGAAACTAACAGCTGATTGCGTTCCCTTCGGTAAGTGCCCGAGGGCACGCGCGGCGGCAGCGGGAGCCGCGTCTGCCGCGCATTCACTGGCGCCGCGTAAGCGTTCACCGGCGCCGCGTAGAGAAAAACACTAGAAATGGCCCTCTTTTTCAAGGTCGCCTGTATTCGGCCCTCGTGTACGACTTTTGTGCGGAACGGACAATAATAGTTTTGGTCTCATTCGATAGCCTGATCAATTTTGTCTGTCGTAAATAGCTTCTAAACCTAAAAATAAATCCGCATTGCGGTCTAATACCCGTTTCAAAACATGCCGCCCCGCGTCCCCCATAGGCCGTAATGCTTAACGGCGGGAGTTTCCAGTCCCGATACTTACCGAACGCTAGGTGGCAGGTCGATCGCCCGGAACGCTGCCCGTAATGTTGAAGGAATAGGAGTTTCCTATCCAGGTTCTTTCATCCATGCCCTAAGTTTACCTGACCCAAACAAAAAGTAGTATCATTCGACGCACCTGAGCAAGGCAAACACTCAGAGGTCACCGGTTGACCTAGGACCTTAAAATCGGGTACACTCGGGGGCAGATTGATGTTCCACCACTCCCTACCCATCGGGCTCCCATGGCTCAGCACTGGCTGCTGCCAGTGCAGGCAGCACTGGCAGCACTGGCACGGCAGGCAGTGCTGAGCAGTGCTGAGGGCAGGCACCACTGGTTGCTGCCAGTGCTGAGCCATGGGAACCCGATGCAGGGCAGGGAGTGGTGGAACATCAATCAATCTGCCCCCGAGTGTACCAATCTCTGCGTCTCGTAACGGCGCACACGCTCGTTTTTTTTCCGCGACGCGCTAGCTCCACCAGGGGCGAAACGGCGAGGGGGGTCGTACCCGCCCCCCCCCTCGGCCGGCGCGTATGTAGAAAACCAATAGGTCCGGCGAGGGTTAAGCTGAATGTCACGTGTTTTAACCTGCCTGTCAATTGTTTTAATTCAGAAATCAACTAGATGGCATATTTCGCGCTATAACTGTGCGTTTTGATAGATGCATTTGATGGGGCATTAGTTTGGGTGTGGGAACTTATGATTTTTATTTGTCTTATTTTGTCGGAGTTGGATATTTGTTTGAACGGCATGTTATGCTGGTGCTGGTTGCGGGTTGTTAGAGCCTTTCTCATGGTTTGCCTTTATCGAACTCAAACCCACCCTACCCTACCCTAACCTAACCATACCCTACCTTACTAATAACACATCGTTACCCTTCTCATACTCGATTAAAGTAACGTACCAAGTTTGAGCGCCATTGGCCCAGCCGTTCTTGAGATATCAAACTGGCCCACTGCACGTGCGCACGCGCTAGCTGAGACTCCAGATGACTTGTGCCAGCCACCTTTCTAAATTGTCCCCAACAGTGAACAAAATTTGAGCGAAATCGGCCCAGCCGTTCTTGAGATGTAGAAGCGGACCCCTCACGTGCGCACGTGCAATCGATCCACCCTACCTGTCAGAAATGACGATGCATCGCCAGGTTATTGTCCCCTCCACCCACAGTCCAAGGTTCAGCGCAATCGGCCCAGTAGTAGCTGAGTTATTCCTAGTACAATAATGTGCTGTTTACTGGTAGGCGCTTATTTTCAGTGTTTGGAATTCCCCTTTGCGGGCGGTGCATTGCAGCCCATGCTTTGAAAGCTATTAACAAAATTTGAATGGCCTGCCGGCCATAAGCCATCGATCGGATTTTGTCGAAAAATACCTGTAACGTTAACGAAACACGGTCGTATGTTTGAGTCATTTTCACCCAAGTTTATTGACTTTTCGATAATATTTTGGGTGGATATTGGTCAGAAAAGAATGCTCTTTCCGAATATGTAGGTTTCATAGCGATTGATCAACGTTTTCAATACGCTTCGATGTTGTAAAGGACATCGCGCTCCGCGCGAAATAAATTTTCCAATTAATGTTTCGTTATTAAGGAAATGGTACGGATCATCGCTTTTTATCTGCTATCCTCTGATTACACGTACATTTGCCTGCAAAATGGCACCACACCGATTTCATTCCGTCAAGCCGTTTTCCAGCGGCATCGATTTTCCCGTCACAATGCACGAAATCGGTCATTTTTTCACAACCGGGGATGCTGTCTTGCACGTGGCGCGTGCTACACTATGAAACCATATCAATACGTTAGGCCCATCTCTCCTCTATCCATTGGTGGCAACCGCTTTTCGCTGCGTCCACCCATTGCCGAGATATCAAGCCGGAAAGCGAGCCGTGTCGGCCCGATTTTCGGCCGACCGCCGCTCTCGCCGACACCATGCTATCCCTATGAGAGCACCCTTTTGCACGTGCCGACGGCGCACCCCTGGCCCGATCACGCCCAAATTTTAATACAAAGGCCGCCCACGCCCACAGATTCGGCATGCCAAATTTCACGCCGATACGCGGCGCCTTTCAGGCGCAATAAGACACATAAGGCATGACACACGCACAGACATCTTATAAATCATAATATAGACTGTTTTAAAATTGGACTTATTTGTCATAAAATGCATCGAAAATGGTGTAGACGTGATGTACATACCTATATCAAGGGTAAGGAATCTGCTCGTTTCAGAGAATTTCATGTAAGTACCAAGAAGTGATGTACTTGTAAGTACATACTTGTTCAACGGTAATTTTCAGCGCTCCCTGCTTACGTGACTTCAAGGTGAGATATTAGCTGCAAGGTACTCATTTGAGCAAAATGATTTTAATTTACATTATAACTCGTTGTGTTTTATCAGGAAATGGTTTTAACTCAGTTTTGTGGAAAAAATGTCATATTTAACCTTTAAAGGCCAACAGGAGGAGAATATCGTTGGGAGGTAAGCACAGGAGTGAACACTGGAGACAGACTCGCCAGCTAGCCTGCTGATTTCAGTTGGGCCGTGGCTGCTGGAAGCAGACATCTAGTAGACAATGCCAGAGCGCGGCCTGCTGCAGTGAGGTGCGGCACGGAGCCACCGACTGTGGGCACCACGCCCATGTGACCTCATGTCAAGGTGAGTGTAGTGAAGTGGCAAAGAGCTTACTGGTTTACCTTTACATTAACCATATTTCTAGTTTCACTGGATGTATGACAGGCCATGGACTTTAACTGGAGCCAGGTCTGGGCGGCTGGCTCACCGAGGGCAACGCGGGCGCTGGTCGCCTCGTGGTTGATCCAGAACGACACCCAGGAGAGCATCACGATCAGGATGGACGGCAGGTAGGTCTGGAAGACGAAGTAGCCGATGTTGCGCTGCAGCAGGAAGGAGAGCGACAGCCGCTGGTAGATGCCCGTGGCCAGCTTCTCCTTGCGGTCGTTGGTTTCGTATCCGACGATGGTGAACTGGGGCAGCTTGGCTTCCTCCACACCGACCACAGGCGTCTCCTTCCAGTACATGACCACGTCCTTCACCGTGTAACCGTCTGCAGAAAACAAACACACACACACCAACAGCGGGCGTCAGCGTGAGCATGCCCGCGGCAGCCGCGCCAACAGCATAATGTTGGCATGTACAGTCGTGTACAGGATGATGTTCCGCTACTCTTTATCCACCGGGTTCCTATGGCTCAGCATTGGCAGCAGCCGCCTGGTACCGGTAGGCTGTGCCGCATGACCCGAGAGTGAAGCGGCACAGCCTACCCACACTGTATGACACCGGCTCGGGTCGCCTGGTAGAGCGATTTGACCGGACGCTGCGTTACACCGGCTTGGGGGAGGGGTAAGGGTCAGGCCTGTCTATTTGGCTCGGCTCGGTGGATGAGGCGGGCTGGAGTGTGGTGTGGGGCGGAGGTGATGTGGGGAGGGAGTGAGCAGACCTGGGGCTGGGTGTGTGTGGTCACTTGTCGCATAGAACCGATCGTAATCCACCCTCCAAAAATTCGCTTTAGAGATATTCACAAAACCCAGGGGGGTCCAAACACCCATATTCCAAGTGGGGTGCGGAAGGACAGGTAAGGGTCCATACGGTCTCCTCGTGAATTGCAGCAAAGAAAGAAAACAGACCTGTCACCAAATAATCTTTCTGAAAAGTGGACTAATCGCTAAGCCTCCCACACAGAAATAAACATCCAGCACGCGAAGCGTCTCGAACCGGGCCTCTCACTACCAGCCAGTTTGACAGTCTGGCACTCCTACGCTGAGCTACACTGGATCGCGGATTACGCCGGGGCAAAGTCCGGCCGGGCGGGCGGCGGGGCCGGGCGGTCGGCAGCAAACTTAGGCGGCGTTCGATGTCTCCCGGACGGCAAAGATTCTTTGCCGTCCAGCCAATCCCGTCCAAGGTCAGCGGGGGCTCGGCTGCGGTTATGAAACGTGATTGGCCGGACGGCGTAGAATCTTCGCCGTCCGAGAGACATCGAACGCGGGGTTAATGAATGTTTTTGTGTTTTCGGGTACCGGTCGCTCTGGCTTGGTGGAATGATGATGGATCATTGGCAAAACTTTCAACGTGGAGTCCCGGTTCGAGCCTCATCGGGGCTCCGGCTACTTTTCCGAGTTAGGATCTGGTTTGATTTTAGTGGTTGCGAGCCATTTATACGGTTTTATACCTACATGTCAATTGCCGATTGATTGATTGATTCATTCATTCGTTCACTTTTAATACATGTCGACATTTAGCATACGAATTGACATCCAGGATCAATCTACCATTTTCATAAATATATTGTCTAAATATCATGCATATATGTGGCACAAGACCTATGGTTGCCTCGATACCGTGCCAACTCACGTTTTGCACAATGCACAAGTAAAGTAAATTATATTCGCTGGGTCTTCCGTGCATTGTGCTTAGCAAAACCAGGAATGCAATTGTTAAAGGGACTATCCCACCTTCTAAAATGTTGTTAAAACCAGTTAAATTGTGCCCAACTTTATAGATTGGATGACCAGGAACACGGTTCTAGCATTTATTTTTCATTAAACATCTTAGGCTTCCCATATTCCAAACACAAACTTTCAAATATGTGACGTCACAGCCCAAAATTACCTCCTTCCCCAGGCCACATTACTGTCATAAAACTGATTCTTTTTACTCTGTAGGCACCACAACAAAGTTCAGACCAAGTTTTAAGCGATTTTTCAACGAACAAACCCATTTAAATCAGAATGACTAAACGAGGTGACGTCACACTAACGGTCGCCCCATGTTGAAGATAGGGCCTTGTACAAGGCCCATTTTCAAATGAAGGGAACGAATTTCTTCAACACCAAGAGGCCGCGGGGGTTGCAACCTAGATAGATAGTGGTTTCTGAACCTCGCCGCAAACTTGGCTATCTCAACTCAAACCCCATGTTAAAGGTGGGATAGTCCCTCACACATTCATTCACCCTCACATTTTGCGACGCAAAATGTGCAATGCAGTAAGTGACCACACACACCCGCCCAGCCCCCATGGTCCACCAACACGCCCCACACCACTCGCCAGCCCACGCCAACCACCGAGACGAGCCCCTCCCCCCGCGCTGGTCTGACGCAACAGCTGGTCTACAAAGCGCTCCACCTGGCGACCCGAGCCGATGTCAAACGGCGTGGGTAGACTGTGCCGCTTCACTCTCGGGTCATGCGGCACAGTCTACCGGTACCAGGCGGCTGCTACCAATGCTGAGCCATAGGAACCCGGTGGATAAAGAGTAGCGGACCATCAACCTGTACACGACTGTACCAGCCACCAGACTGAGCACATGTCCGTACAGTGTGACACTGATAAGTGGCAAATTCAGTTTCAGCCGCCACAGGGGCTGAGGGCTCATCAAACTTTACGCAACATAACAGTTCGTTTTAGAGATGACACCATACCTCCACTCGAAATTTCAGAAGGCAATATTATTACAGACAATCCAAGTAAAGTCATAGCTCTTAACGATTACTTCGCAGCACAAACTTTCCTTGACATCTCTGACGAACAAGAACCGCCACCAAACACAAACACGCAGCCGGTACCCGTCCTCGCCAACATCTCCACAACAGAACAGGAAGTCCTCTATTATCTTAACTCTATTGACCCAAACAAATCAACAGGACCAGACAAAATTCCCACAAAATTCCTAAAAATGACAGCACTTCTAATAACAAAACCTTTGGCCATGTTGTTCAATGCTTCACTGTCTAGCGGTATATATCCAAAAGCATTTAAAGAAGCCAACGTTCGGCCAATATTTAAAAACAAAGGTTCACCATCTGACTTCACTTCTTACCGTCCGATAAGCCTACTGTCACCATTGTCAAAAATATTTGAAAAAATAGTTCACAGGCAAATATACTCCCACTTCACCGAAAATAATCTACTTACAGATAAACAAAGCGGATACCGAAAAACCACAGCACACAGGATCAACTACTTTACTTAACTGATAACCTTTACAAATCACTTGACGATGGACACAATTTTACTGCTATTTATTTGGTCATATCTAAATATTTTGATACTATTTGGCATAAGGCTGCTGCCGGACATTGGTCACGTGACCACATTTTCCGTGTGACCTTGAGTTGGCACCAGATTTTGTCGACAGACGTGGCGCAGCTTATTTTACTGCATTATTTTAGATACTAAATATTTAGGCGTGTGGTGGTAAATGATACCGTGCAAATAATATTGAATCATCGGTGACATAGTTACCATTGATACTTGAATAGCATCAATAAAATGCAATAAATCTATTATTACTCTTCCATTGATTTTATTGTGTTTGCAGGCATAGGTAGAAACTGAAAAGCTGAGCCTGCAGCTTACAGTTGTTCTATACAGTAGCGGCGGAACATCTTCAATTAAGGGGGGGGGGCACTGCCGACTTTCGGTCCGATTCTTTCCATGCAACGCCCATGGGGCTAATGTTAAAATGCCAAAATTATAGGGGGCACGGTGGCCCGGTGCCCTCCCCGTTCCGCCGCCTATGGTTCTAATCAATGCTACTGAGGGCTGCATATTTGTTTTTTACCTATCTTTAATAACTGATGCCCTACCTTCATCTACCATTATCTGTAAGAATCTTGCATCAATCATCACCAGACTTTAGTTTTTTTTACATACCTACGCCCCAGCCGCGAGAGTGGGCGGGTACGACTCCCTCGTGAGCTAGCCTCGCGGGAAAAACGAGCATGTGTGCCGTTACGGGACCGGGGACGCAGCGATTGACGCACGGTTTAAAAGTCTCAGGTCAACTGATGGCCTCTGAGGGTCAGGTCAAGTGCCCCGAGGGCCAAAATACGATTTCGGGTTTTGAAAAATAACTTTGTAAAAAAAACGGCGCAGAGTCGCGATTTTAGTACCATCATGTTTGTCATGCTCCGGTGCGTCAAAATGGTACCTACACTTTTGTTTGGGTGGGGTCAACATAAGGTGTTCACATCGGATCAAAGCCAGATCAGAGGCACTCAGGTCACGAACTTGGTCGGAGGAGGTTATATCGCATATCATTCGATTCGGTAGGTCTTCCCGAGTCTATTGGCGACTTTTCCGACTTGCCAGCTCAATTTTATCAGGAGTTATTGACGAAAAAACTTGTGACATTTGTGACGTCATGAATGACGTCACGCTAGGTTAAAGATGCAAAAGTGAAGCATTGGACATTGTAAAAATTGCATGAAATTGCGATTCCATGTGCTTGAGCTAGGTTTAGATCATTCTCGGCGTCAAAATTACAGTTTCCATATTTTCCCCATTGACTTGTAATGGTGACGTCGCGTGATCGGCCTGACCTCATGTGACCTCTAGGAGAAATCTGAGATATACAAGTTTTGAGACTCCTAGAGGATACTAGGTCCTGTATCATCTCGCTGTGACAGCTCCTCTGGCACCGAGGGCATTGCGAAGTTTCGGTATTTTGGGACTATTGCAGAGGTTCACGTGTGACGTCATAAGTCAGTGACCTGACCTGAGACGGAAATGCAATTGGTTTCCAAAGATGCGTATGGAAGCAAAGATAAGGTGTGCCAAATATCAGCCCTCGAGCTGTAAGGTGTTTTGAGCTATCGCCAAAAGTCGTGAGTGGAGCGCTACTGACTCTTCCGGTCGGCCGCCGGGGGTAAGGAGGCGTGCAGGGTATCAGAAAACCACCTGGTACTTTGCGAATTTTGCCGATAAAAATACGTTTCTTATGCCAACTTGTAGCCAAAATACTACTGAATCTCAAACCAGTCGTATCCTTGCACTAAATGGCTTGGTTTAGACACGATAGGTCTGAACAGAAAAGGTCCCATGTATTCTCTATGGGCGCCGCGAGGCCGTTGGCACCAGAGTTTCGGGAAGTGCCCTCGCCACAACCGCACGTGCAGATTTGGTCACGTGACCAAGCGCATTTGCCGCCACTGTATTTATATACACTGTGGCATAAGGGATTACTTTATAAATGCAAACACGAATTTGGGATAACGGGACAGTTGTTAAATTGGCTCAAGTCTTACCTGACTGATAGAAAGCAAAGGGTAATTTTAGGCAATGATCTTTCACCGCTCTCGACTTTGAAAGCGGGCTGCCCGCAGGGATCGGTTTTAGGACCTCTACTAGCATTAATTTATTTAGATAAACTATCTACCAAGACAAAAAATGACATTCTCTTCTTCGCCGATGACACTTCTCTATGTATACTCTCCCCACGCGACAGACATACAACTGACACAGACTTCACTTCAAGACGACCTGGACGTTATTTACAACTATGGAAAAGACTGGGCGATAACATTTAACCCTGCAAAAACCATTCAACAAACTTTTTCCCACCAACGCACTCCGCAAATTCCAAAATTAGCATTCAGAGGACTCCCCATACCAATGAAACAAAATCACACTCACCTAGGTGTAACTCTATCTACCGACCTACGATTCCACGAACATATAAACAATATATGCCAAAAAGCAAACAAGACGCTTGGTCCCCTCTACCCCATCGCACGTTACCTACCCAGACAAATACTTGACCAAATCTATAAAATTTATATCAGACCACATTTCGACTATTGTGACGCGATCTACGACGGACATTTTACTATACGGGACACAACCAGACTAGAGACATTGCAAAATCGAGCTGCGAGACTAGTGACTGGTACACTTTTTAGAACACCGACCGATAAATTGCGAAAAGAACTGGGTTGGGAACTTTTAACGCAACGACGACAAATGCACAAACTCATCCTGTATCACAAACTCAGCGACCCAAACCAGCCCACACCAAATTACATCACGTCCAGAATACCAAATACACGAGCACGCGACACAAACATCACTAAGAAATGCAAACACCCACACCAGACTTCCTCATCGCACATCATCTTATTATAAGTCATTCTTTCCAGCGACAATCAGAAACTGAAACCAACTGCCAGAAACCATCCGTAATCAAAATCATAAATCATTTAAAAAAGAAATTCGCGAGCGGCTGGGGTTACCTGATCCACCAAAGTATTACAGCTTCGGAACAAAGGAGGGAAATACATTACATACTAGAATGCGTAGGGGAAGTTGGGGCAATGCCGGAGTTGGGGCAAAGCCGAAATTCGAGATATTTCGAAAACCGTAAGACATGGATGCCACCTGTCAGTGATGCTCTGAAGCTTAAGTGACTACAATTATCGCATGTTTGTTACGAGTCGTCATTCGGAATACATCGGCTGTTAGGGCGCCAAGAGCGTTTTCAAGGTACGCGTTCCTTGTACTACATGTGCCTTTGAAGCTGCATTTCTTACTCATTATGCTACCGTTTGTCTGGCCAATTCTGTCAAGTAATCTTCAGCATGTCTTTGCATAAGTGTGCTGCCTATTTGAAATTTATACGGCACGTTGAAAAGTTATGGGCCTGCAAATGAAAGTATGGCTGGCTGGGGTAATGCCGAAAACGTGCAATTAGGTACGCACGTTAAAGCACGCTACGTGGACTTTACTGCTGTAGAATAGCAACGCGAATTTTTAGTCACACAAATTACACTTTCAACCGACACAACGGCCTTTTACCTATAAGGAATTATTTACCTGGCATTTTCTTATTATATCACACAATTATAACTTCCAGTGTGCACCAAGCGTCCTCAAGCTCTTAAAACGCGTGTCAGCTTTGATAAATTCTGGATAAAGTTTGAAATAAAGTGGCAAAACATCAATGTCGGCATTCCCCGTAGATCATTTCTCCCATTTTCGGCTTTCCCCGCAGTCCGGGGCAACGCCGAAAAAGTCACCTCTTTGATGTTTTTAGTTTGTGCGCTTAACGGTATGCGAATTCATCAAATGCGCCTGGTATGTTTGAAAGGCAAAAGACTGGCCTCTCGAATGACGCCAACAAGAATAGCTTATGTTGTCTACCTTGCGTGCTACGGGCGTCAGAAAAAAAGTATTCGGCGTTCCCCCAACTTCCCCTACCGAAATGACATATCTGAACTCCCATTTATATAAAATCCTCAAATGTCCTTCCCCAATGTGTAACTGTGGCTATCCTGACGAAACGTCCCAACATTTCGTCCTTTCCTGTCCCAAATATGCGAATCCCAGAACTGAAATGATCAATACACTAACCCGCATCTCGCCTTCTTTTGTTGACCTTGAACAACCTCAACTATTCCTAACATTGGCACACGGCACTGATATCGGTGGTGTTGGTGGTCGGGCGGTGGCCCGCGCGTTTCAAAAATTTTTGATTGACACCGGTAGATTAACTTAGACTCTTGCACGCGGTTAATTTGCTCATGTGGCTGGTGACCGAGGTGGGTTGTGTGGCGGCTGACACCGACATCAGACTTTGGTGCCCGGCGGCCGGTGCCGTGGCGGCGGCCGGTGTTTTATCCCTTGGTTTACCCTTACCCAGACATGGTGCCTCGATTTAAGTACATTGTGTGCTTTTGCATCATGCCTTATCTGTTTGTTAAACTTTATTTTTGCATGCCTTGACCAATAAACGAAGTGATGATGATGATGATGATGAAAGGGAGCAGCAGCCGCAGGGGCAGTGGATTTCGTTGTGACAGAGCCAATGAAGAGGCATGCCAGACAGCACGCCAGATGCATGTGGATGTTGTTGTATGTATAAATATGAAATAAATATAAACACGGCGGCGGCCCTCAAACACTGACATGCTGGTTTTTAACATATGGCCATAATCACTACATTTCCATGACACGCTTAAATCGATTGAACGCAATTTCATGTGCATTTTTCTCGGATGCGTACTATTCACCTCATGCAAAAAATTAACGTATTTGTGGCTTAACCCTCGCCGGCACAGGGGGGGGGGGGCACAGGTTTTTCGCAAATAACTCGCGTAAAAAGCGGCCGAACGCGACGAAACTTTCAGTACTCTCGCATTGATCAATTTTACACCTACCCTGAAAATTTCATGACCCTGACCCAAATGACCTTTGACCTGTGACCTCTTTTCCGAGACCATGTTTGGCCGGAATCGCGATTCGGCGTATGTCGGCTCGCATTAGCCGCGCGTTTGCAAGCTTTTCGTGGTTTCAAGCGTTCAAACATGTGATTTGATGTTGTTCCCATACATTAGGGTGGGTGTCAAGGTCACCTGAAGGTCAGGTCAGGTCATTGACCTTTGGTGACCTCGGGTGACTCCGGTTCACTTTTTCGAGTTTTACATGTTTCAAGGATAGTTTTTTAGCTAAATTCGAATTTAGCAACCATTTGAACATTTACGAAGTAGTTTAAGCTGTCAGAGGCGGTTGACACGTATTACGAATACCCGTCACAACCCCTACCGGTTGACCTGACCTGATCTGACCCGACCTGGTCTAAATGCTTAAAGACATCATCTGTGATCAAAACTAACACGATATTCGTGATCAGCACCCCGAAAACCACAGAGCAGCCACACTTTACGACTTTCTAACAGGTCCCGATTTTCCCGGTTTTCGGGTCATTGACCTGACCTGGAAGGTCACCCGATGACCTAGGACCTTAAAATTGGGTATCATCGGCTTTCTCTCGTGACGGGCAGCACGCTCGTTTTTTCCGCGAAGCTCTAGCTCGATCAGGGGCCAAACGCGAGGGGGGTCGTACCCTCCCCCCCTTGTGCCGTCGAAGGAGGCGCAAAATGGCCTGTGCCGGCGAGGGACAACTCTCGCCAGGCCCCCCCCCCCCCTGTTCCTACGCTTATGGCTCACACTGTCCGTAGGAGCTAAAACTGTAGATAGGAGCTCACACTAGCCGCGGTTACATAGGGCTAGTTGCCAGATAGTGGAATTCCGATAACGAGACATTTATTCCACTAACGAGACATTTCAGGCACATTCCGCTGGTTTTGACTACCTATCTGGTCTTCTGGCCGGATAGGTCGTCAAAACTAGAGGAATGTGCCTGAAATGTCTCCTTAGTGGAATAAATGTCTCGGTAGGTATCGGAATTCCACTAGCTGGCAACTAGCCCTATGAAAACGCGGCTACTGTCCGTAGGAGGTAAAAGGCTGTGTGTGAGAGAGCTCGCCGCCAGCTCCTAACAGACTGGCAGTCAGCAGGGGCTGAGGGTGCCTCCAGGTAATCCATCAATAATGGCGGGCGCGGGGCGGGCGCGGGGCGGGCGCCGCCTAAGGCGGGACTGTGGCGCCGAGGAGGGTCGCTCGGGGCACAGGGAGGGGCGCAGTGGGCGCCGATGTATTGATCGGTCGCCGAGTGCCGCCTCAACTCAGCCCTCCCCGCCGGCGCTGTCATGCCGTGGAAGCTGAAACGGTGCTGCTGTGTCAGAATACAGCGCTGTACGAGGGGGTATCGAAAAGTTCTGATCATCACATAGAAGATATATGTAGACCGATTTTGATTATTTTTGGTAAGTATTTTATTTGGTTCTCAAGAACAATGTTCCCGCAAAGAGAATCCTGAAAAGTGGTTTATTTTATGTAGGAGAGACTAAGAAGTAAAAAAGATGAGTATTGGGCCCATTGAGGACCGAACCGTCATCCAACTAATGCATTTGAAACGGTATCACACTGCGAAAATACATCAAGAGCGTGAAATAGTTTATGGCGAGGAAAGCCCATCTCATGCACTTACCGGAAATGAAGAAATAATTTTCAACTTGATTGCATGGCCCTTGCAGGGGAGTCAAGAAGTGAGTGACAACCAGTGACTGACAAGGTGATGACTGTGAACAAGGCTATAGAACTCCAGGTAAGGAAACCAGCCGTTTGACCTTGAACGCCGCCGGCCGGCCGATGACGTCATTGGAGGCAAGCCGGCTCGGCGGACACATTGGGCGAATGCATAACGGAGGGGCGTTAGAACGTTGCGGGAGCCGGGGAGATATTTTAATGTGGTTGCATACCACCATTGCTATGTTGATTGATCTACAGACTGCATTCTTATAAACCTCGAAGCATCCAAGGCCTGGAAGATGCGTACATTCGTAGAATGATCGCCCCGTCCGACGTCCGTGGTCGAAGCTGTCTGTCTATGTATCAAAAGACCCTAAGACGGGTGCAATAACGGCGACCCGATCCCGTCTCTGGTGAATCTAGAGGGGTCGTTAGGACCCAAGCCGAATCTGACCGTCTATTTTTAGGGAAACGGGGTCAATGTATGTATATGCTCCTGGTGGGTATCGACTGTGACTTATTCACAACTGGCGGATCCAGGAAGCGGTCTTGGACACTGTGGGGGCTTACCCCAAAAAGGTTTCTCCGAATTAATTTTAAAAACTAGGATTTCCATTCATTGCGCACTGTTGTGCAGTGTGATTAGGTAACCAACATTTCCTTAGAAAAGTTGTGAAGTTTTATTTTATTCTCGAACAGCGATTTCGGGCGCTGCCCCGGTTGTGGGGGAAGACATTTGCCCCAAATGCCTTCCCTTGGATCGCCAGTGGGTTGCCCCACCCCGAGCTTTACTAAAAACGCCTTCAAACCCTACCAGAAACCGATCGTAAGGTGAATTTAAATCCAATAACTGATCTCTGTCTGCCCGCCTAAATATACTACACATGGTACGGCACCCGGCCCTGTCGGAGCTCTGAGCCGATCGTGCCATTTTCGGCTTTCCCCATCCCAATTTCGATTAGACACCTTCTCCCTCCCCACCCGATTGCTGATGACAATTCAAATTCAATACCTCATCTCTGTCTTCCCGCCCATAACCCATTTATTGCACACCGTTCGGCGCCCGGCCCCGCCAGTAGTATCCTAGCGCGCTGAGCAGTTGCCTCCAGCCGCGTCATCGCGAGGCCCCGCGCGGCCCATAACTGAATACATTGCGCGAATAGCCTTGTCGCCCCCCTGCTGTGAAGGAAGTGGAGGACCTCATCCTTACAGATCGTCGTGTGACCTTTCAGATGATTGTGCAACAGAAAGGTCTTGATGCTGGCAGTGCCTGAAGATATTATCAGCGAAGAACTACAGACGATAAAGGAGTCAGCCCGCTTAGAAGTTCGTGTGTCTACTTTGTTCAAGAAAAAAATGCGTCTTGGCCTTTCGAAACGAAAACTAGGCTTTTATTAGGAAATTGAAGACATCTTCGATCGTTTGATGACTTGTGACCAGGGTTGTATACCAATCAAGTCGATTGAATTGATTGATTTGATTCAACGCGTATTTTGAGTTGATTGGATTGAGTCGATTGACTTTTCGAGATGACTGGTTGACTGACTCGTTTGACTTTAGCGACTGGTTGACTGATTTGATTCCCGAAAATTAGAGTGACTCGTATGATTGAGTCGATTGAATGGAAAGTTTAAATAAGTTTTAGTTGACGAAAAATAATGACACCAATTGATGACATCAAAGATCACAAAACTACACTGAAAACTGCTCGTCATCACAACTGCAATATGGGGTAGATGGCCAAATAAAGAACAGGGCCTAAACATGAACAGCCAACTTTGACTTTCAACTGCAATAACTGCTCCAATCCTGTGATAGAACCTGGCCATGGATGAGATAATACCTGGCGATGCACCTACCTACCTTTCTGCACTCAGCAGGAAACTTTTTTTAAATCCAGATGATAAAGTGCAAGGCCCTATATACTAATAAAGTGTGATTAATTAATAATTCACATCTCCACATCTCCTCAGAAACAACCCACTGAACTCTATAAATATCTTAAACCCCTACAAAAAATAACTTAAACAAAAGCGTCGTTTTAGTCTCGCTAATTACGTTTACGTAAATTAATAGCTAATTTGCTGCATTGTTTAATTTGCAGCAGAACGTTTGTTGATCCTTTTCTCCTGAGGGCCTAAGCATAACATATTTAATATACATTAATATTTAATATACAGGGTGTCCCAAAAGTAAGGTCATGATTTAAAAATTAAATATCTCGAGAAGTAAGAGTCCGAATCACTTCCAATTTTAACACGTGCAAGGTACATCCATAAAATTATTTTCTTGCATGCTTAAAACATTTTTGATCATAACTACATCGAGCAGTAGGCATAAAACTGAGAAGGTCGAAATTCAACTCTTAGAGAGGGTCCGTCATTAAAACAAAGGGTAAATACCGCCCAGTTTTCGGCCCTAAGCAGACCCTATCAGCTCGCCCTATCTCTGAACTCATGCATAGTTTCGCCTCAACCGGTAAAACGTCAGAAAAAGGTATAATGTACGCACAGGGCATATATACTTAGCCACCTGTGCTTCGAGGTCCTGAGGACGACAGCGGGAATCGGGTGAAAATAAATCAAGAGAGGTGGCCGAGAGCCCTCCCAGTGGTTCTTCCGCTCGTCGCAACGCAGCTGGCCTGTGCCGACACCATCAACCAGCAGTGGTTTCAGCAGGATGGAGACTATGCTTGCACCGTCCTGAAGATCATGCATTGTCTCCGAGAGTTTATGTGAGATCGCGTAATTTTCAGTCAGGGCAACGCCATTGAATGGCCTCCGCGGTCACCTGATGTTACACCTTCATATTTTTATTCTCTGGGTACACAACGGAAAGGTTGTCTTTTAGGACAACCCAACGAGCCGGGAAGAACGAAAGGATGATCCCTCCGAGCAAACATAAGCGGCATCTCGCCGGAGAATCGCTCCAGAATAGTGGAGGAAGTAAAACGCAGTCTATTCGTGCACGCGGCCCGAAATGGTAGCCATGCAGAAAAGCAGCAAATGTGGGGCTACGAGCCAATGTATTGACTCATATGTATATCAGAATAAAATTTTATAAAATGCTCTTTAATATGATGTCCTATTTATTTCTATCCATCGCGTATTTTTGGCGGTGTGGCCAAAACAAATGATGACCTTACTTTTGGGACACCCTGTATTTCATTTTCCTTAAAATATTTTACCGAATATTATTAAGTGGTTTTATTTCAAATGAAATAATAACAAACGAAATTGGTGTTGTACAACCGATTTATTTTATGATGATCTACCATACTACATGATAACCAATGACGTCATTTTACCAAAAAATCAAAAGACGTAGAATAAGGATTTATAAAAGCTTAGCATACTTATCGGCAAAACGTTTTCTTTGTTTTTTCGCAGTCGCACCGTGCCGTTTTCGCGTTTTAATTTTCCTTGTACCTACTTCCTTTGTCTTTAACTTATCCTGTGGTTCCAGAGTCCCTGTCCTTTCCATTTCCTTTTAAATATATTTTAATGCTCATCCCTATCCCCCAGTCCTAACAGTTTCAAATTGTATTGCAATAAAATGTTTTGAATTCTTCACATATAACCTATCTACCTTCGTTGGTACTGTTGGTAGCCAGTGACACATCAAGGCAGGTAAGTAGGTACCTACCTGCTTTCCTGCTGTCTTCATAAAGCATACCTAATGAAGTTGTCAAATTTGTAGCACATTTTCAACACTTTCATATGGTGTCAGACTCAGTGTGGCATGAAACCTAGCTAGGTTCATTATGTTCAGGGTTCAATTCAGAAGAGCTCCGCATAACTCACATAAGAGATAGACGGGGGCTTTACATGAGGTAGATGGCCTGATGACTTAGCTGGAACATGGCCAAAATTATATTGACAACTTTTAGGTGAAAGGTGGTGATTTGGGTTAAGGGGCATTTGTTGAAGTCAACTACTGAGTTATTTTGCACCCATTAAATGAAACTTCTGCTCCAATTCTACCCATTGAACCTCAATATCATGACCCACCTGTCCATCACTAGGTATCCTTCCTTATTACATAGAAACTTTGAATGGCATGGCAATTTATAATTTTAAATGACAATATTTTTATGTTTCTTCTGTAGGTAGGTAGGTAGGTAGGTAGGTAGGTAGGTAGGTACACCAGACTGCTATGGACACTTTTCCAAGTTGGTGGGGCAAAAAACCTAATGTATATCTTGGTTTGAGTCGTTTGATTGAGTTGATTGATTCCTTTCATTGTCGCGTTTGAGTCGATTGAATCAATTCCCGAAAACTGCTCTGACTTGATTGATTTGATTGGTTTCCCAAATTTGTCGTGATTGAATTGATTGCTATTGATTGAGTCGTATACAACCCTGATACAAGGAATGCTGGGTCTATGTGTATGATCCCAGAGACAAAAAGATGATCAAGAAGTTGCAGCACGGCACATCTGTCCTTAAAGGCGAAGATGCAGAAGCCGATATGGAAGGTCAATGCTATCAGCGTTCTGGATCTGGCGAAGGATAGTCATTACCGACTGTCTTGATAATAGTCGGATAATGATTAGCAAGCACTACTGCACACTTTTGAAGAAGTTGCGAGATGGCCTCGAGCAGAATACCCGCAAAAAAAAAAACAGGAAAGATGTTTTATCCGCACCGACAGCGCCCCCGCCCATTCGTCCTGAGCTGCGGTTGAAGAAACAACATGCTATGGACATGAAATCCTACCGCATCTAACGAAATCACCTGATCGGGCAATAACTGACTAATTGTTACGGGAGATGAAGAATCCACAGTATGGCCGGTGATTTAAGGACAGAAATGACGTCATTGATGAGGTGGAGCAGTGATTTACGGGACAGTGCGAAGGTCCTACAATGACCGCCTGAGGCAGCTCAAGAAACGATGCGATAAGTTTGCGGCCGTGTGTGGTGACTTGTGAAAATGAACATCATGTAAAAAAAATCAACTTTCTACCGCATCTAATTCATAGTGATGATCAGAACTTTTCGATACCCCCTCGTATATTTGCTGCAGCCGCTCAGCGTATATAGCCAACTGAGGATGTCGACCACGGCGTGCTCAGAGTTGGCAGAAAACGTAATTAAGCACTTTTTCTCTTGATAAGAACGATTAAATTACCATGTTATGGTTAATAGCCCGGTACAGCCTGGGCGATTTCCGTGCCCACGGCCCCGACCGTGTGCAGGGGAAGGATGGGATCTGACCACCCTGTTATCCCGAGACTGTGGGGAGGGATGGGATCTGACCACCCTGTTATCCCGGGACTGTGGGGAGGGATGGGATCTGACCACCCTGTCATCCCGGGACTGTGAGGAGGGATGGGATCTGACCACCCTGTTATCCCGGGACTGTGGGGAGGGATGGGATCTGACCACCCTGTTATCCAGGGACTGTGGGGAAGGATGGGATCTGACCACCCTGTTATACCGGGACTGTGGGGAGGGATGGGATCTGACCACCCTGTTATCCCGGGACTGTGGGGACCGTGTGCCGGGGAGGGATGGGATCTGACCACCCTGTTATCCCGGGACTGTGGGGAGGGATGGGATCTGACCACCCTGTCATCCCGGGACTGTGAGGAGGGATGGGATCTGACCACCCTGTTATACCGGGACTGTGGGGAGGGATGGGATCTGACCACCCTGTTATCCCGGGACTGTGGGGAAGGATGGGATCTGACCACCCTGTTATCCAGGGACTGTGGGGAGGGATGGGATCTGACCACCCTGTTATCCCGGGACTGTGGGGAGGGATGGGATCTGACCACCCTGTTATACCGGGACTGTGGGGAGGGATGGGATCTGACCACCCTGTTATCCCGGGACTGTGGGGAGGGATGGGATCTGACCACCCTGTTATACCGGGACTGTGGGGAGGGATGGGATCTGACCACCCTGTTATACCGGGACTATGGGGAGGGATGGGATCTGACCACCCTGTTATACCGGGAACTAATGGTCGTGTTGAGCCCCGCCAGGCGGCGTTTGAAAGCTCTCGACGAGACCTTCCCATAACATTCTTAGCCACGAGCCGCTGGGGGGTTCCACGACGGGGGGCCCAAAGGGCCCCCCGTCGTATCTCCAGGACCGATAGTCGGATCGGAAAAATTCAAACGGCAATCGAAAGAACTCATCGAGATGCACAAGATAGGATATCGATGACCTTGATATTTGACCTGTGACGTCACAGGGAGGTCAAACAAGGTCAAATCAGTCCAATTTGCAATGACGAGAAGTCGGTCATAAAAATGAAATCTAAGTTTTCAAAATGAGTCTAGATATGATGTATATGATGAATCTGGCATGTGGATAGTCACCTGAGTGGATGATGACCTGTGACGTCACAGCAGGGGTCAGTCTCGACCAATCAGAAAACACTTTGGTGAATCGTAAGGAAAGGCATGTTAAGTTGTGAATATTCGAGCCTTTATGAAGACTTTTCATATATATGGATCCAAAAAAACTCCTTGACCATTTTTCTTGGACCTATATCGTTACAGGATGGTCAAATAAGGTCAGATTGTACCAGTTTACAACGAAAAACAATTTTTTACGTAAAAGTGACTTAATTAACCCTCGCCCGTATTGGTGTTTTTCCAGCCGCGAACGTATAAGGGGGGTCCGTTGGACCCCCCTTGCCGTTTCGCCCCTGATCGAGCTAGAGCTTCGCGGAAAAAAACAAGCGTGTTGCCCGTGACGAGAGGGAGCCGATGATACCCAATTTTAAGGTCATAGGTCATTGGTTGACCTTGCAGGTCAGGTCAATGACCCAAAAGTCGGGGAAATCGGGACCTGTCAGAACGTCGTAAAGTGTGGCTTCTATGGGGTTTTCCGGGGTGCTGATCACGAATATCATGTTAGTTTTGATCACAGATGATGTCTTCATGCATTTAGTCCAGGTCGGGTCAGGTCAGGTCAGGTCAACCAGTAGGGGTCCTACCAGGTATTCCTAGTAGGTGTCAACCGCTTCTGACAGCTTCGCAACATGTTACGAAGGCACCAAAACTACTTCGTTAATGTTCATATGGTTGCTAGATTCGAATTCAGCTCCAAAAACTGGCCTAGAAACATGTAAAACTCAAAAAAGTGAACCGAGGTCATCAAAGGTCAATGACCTGACCTGACCTTCAGGTGACCTTGACACCCACTCTAATGCATGGGGGCAACACCATATCACATGTTTGAACGCTTGAAACCACGAAAAGACTGCAAACGCGCCGCTAATGCGAGCCGACATACGCTGAATCGCGATTCTGGCCAAACATGGTCTCGAAAAGTAGGTCACAGGTCAAAGGTCATTTGGGTCAGGGTCATGAAATTTTCAGGGTAGGTGTAAAATTGAATAACGCGAGAGTACTGAAAGTTTCGTCGCGATCGGCCGCTTTTTACGCGAGTTATTTGCGAAAAACCATGGGGGGGTTCGTTCGACCCCCCCCCCTATACGGGCGAGCGTTAAGTCACGTAAAGGATCATATTCAGTCAGCAAAAGGTTGTTAACAATCATATATATTACTCCTGACTCATTTCAAGCACAAATATGAAAGTGTTATGACGTCATAAGAACAGTCGCTTCTTTTTCAGTCATTCAAATGGCTATATCTCAGGCAGTTTTAGAAACTTTTGTTAATTTTTGGCATGTGTAAGGCCAGTTAGGGGTTCTCTAACATATATTCCGGTTTTTTGAAAAAAAAATTCTCCAAATTTAAAAAAAAATATCTCAAGAAATCTAAATTCTATGTTAGAAAATCCCTAGATCTAGAGATTTTTATATTTTGCAAATTTTCTATATAGCCATTTTGTTTGTAATGCTCTTTTATACCTACGGTACAATTTATTATGAGTTGCTAAGTCGAAACCCTGATTTTCTGCGATTTTTCTCCGTGAACAACTTTTTCGACGAAAAATCGCCGAACATGACCTCAGTTTGACCTCTATAGCTCGTGACCTGAGATGACCTGGGACCTAATTTTTTCCGGAGCTGTGTACAATTGATGTCCGGAGGGGTACTGAAAGTTTCAAGTCGAAATTCGCAGCCGTTTCTGAGTTATCTCCGAAATTCACAGGGGGCACTTTGTCCCCCCCCCCCTCAACGGGTCGCGGGATAAGCACGTTTAGGTACTGAAGGCTTGCCTGACGTACGAATGTATGTCAAATAACCTTTAACCCGGCAGGCGGTGGGCCTCCCGGCCACCTTCCGCGCGGTGAGGGGGGACATTTTTTGCCCCCCCCCCGTATCTCCGAAACTACCGGACGGATCCGGAAAATTCAAACGGTGTTCGATAGCCCTGTCAAATTTGTAAAAGGAAACCAAATTTCATTGACCTCGGGGTCACCGATGACGTCACAGGTCAGGTCAAAGATAAAATGTTTCACCGTTCACGGGGCTTCTAGGGAAAGCGCTATAACACCGAGTAAAACGCATTTTGTCGAAAATCAGGGATAGGGCGTCAGTTGTCTAGTACATATGTTGCTATTAGAGGTCACTGGTCATACCAGGTCAGGTCACAGGTCAGGTCACCAAAGCTCACCAAGGGTCACCACATGAACGCAACTTTACTAAGGTTGTGCGATGCATGTTTTATGGCCAGTTTTTCATTTCCAACTCAATGGTGTTGGTTATAAGACCATCAGGTACGGTTTAGGTCACTTTCTGGTGGAGGTCAGGTCAAGGTCAGGTCAAGGTCAGGTCAGAAAAGGTCAAATTTCAAAGTTGATATTTTGGCATAAAATGGGTTTTGATTCGATGCAGCTCGTCACGGGGAGTCTAATGGTGGTCTTTGTTGTGCGCTACGAGTTCAAGAATTGCTAAAAAATTGAGTTTAAAAATTTGAAGTCATCAATTTTGAACAGTTTTTTTTCGCTATAACTTGGCCAAAAAAATTCAATTCAAATTTTCGAAATTCAAGTTTTTTTTGGATTTTTTGGCTATTATATTCCAAAAATTATTTTTTGATTTTTGGGGATCAAAATTCAAAATTTTCAAAAATCCGAGATAGCAGTTTTCTAGTGCTCTAAATTCTACACCTTTTATGTTGAAATATTTCTCTGTATCTCTAAAGCTGTAGGCCTGACAGCTCTTCTAGCAAAACCTTCTTTTGGGGTCGAAAATGGCAGAAATGACGTCACTCTGACGTCATTAGCGTCCAACCTATCATAGCCTTTGAAAAATTGGTCACAATGTGCAATAGCTATTCACGGGAGGGTACTGAAAATTTGGTGACGGTCGGCACAGCGGTTCTCGAGATATATCGAAAAAACTAAAGGGGGGCAAAAAAATGCCCCCCCAAACGCCTGGAAGGTTAACCCGCGCCGTGCCGGGGGTGTTTGAACACCCCCCTGCGGTTTTTCGCAGATATCTCAAAAACGGCGGCGCTGAGCGCCGCCGTTTTTAGCACACCTGTTCGTGCATCTTTTTCGCACATGTTGTGAAAATTTCAGACTCAGGTAACCTTAGGTCAGGTCACCAGGTCACGCCAAGTGACCTCACCTCAGAAAAAAATAAGAATGCTCGTCATAGCTACACCGATCAATCGATTGCCTTGACACTTTCAGAGATCGATAAGAGCAACATTATCTATAAAATGTATATCTCGGAATTTTGATATCGGTGACCTAAGGTCAGGTCAATTTTGCGGCCTCTCCATTGTAAATAAGTCAAGGGGAGAAAATTGAAAAGCGTCTGTTTTGCACGAACGCTATTCTAGACACTCTCAAACATCGAGATGTAGGTAAAATTGACACACTGAACCGGAAAATGGCAACTGTGACCCCTCGGTATGTCCCCGAGGTCATCTCAGGTAACGAACAGAATCTTTAAGTTCTTCGCTAATAACTTCTGATATAAATGTGCTAGAGCGCTGAAAACGCCTTAGATGTGTTCGGTTCGACGTTGCGGATCGACTGAAATGCAACATGAACTTTTCCGGTCAGGTCATGGCCTTGACCTGAGGTCAAATTTTCAAGTTGACCTTTTAAGGTCAAATTGTAGTTCATTCGACGCGTATCGACGAGAGGAACACGATGGTGGCAAAAGTAATGTCATGGCTCTTTTGAGTCAAAAATTATTGCCGAAAAAAAAAGCTTTTCGTAAAAACGGCTATATTTGGAGTTTTTGCCCTCTGGAGGCTAAACCGTTTACCTGAGGTCAAATCTGAGAACATTATTCAGAAAGGTCTGTAAAAGGGCTATCGAATGCGCTTTTCCGCGGCGCTGTAGCTCTATCGGTTCCCGAGATAGCCGTTGGCAGTTTCCAAAATGTTGAAATAGTCAACATTTTACATTTGGTGACCTCTGGTGACCTGACATTTCACCTGACCCAAAAAATGACTGAGGTGTTTTCGTCCTTATTTTGGACGTTCTTTCGATTGCCGCTTACCGCGTGTCGCTATGTGGCCCAGGAGCCGAGTTAGAAGGGGGGTGTTCAGACACCCCCCGGCCCGGTGCGGAATCTCAGAGCACCGGCCCCGGCGTGGGTTAACCCGCGCCGGGGTACATTTTTAGAGATACATTTTTCTGTATCTCTAAAGCTGTAGGCCTGACAGCTCTTCCCGCGAAACTTTTTTTGGGTAGAAAATGGCAAAAATGACGTCACTCTGGCGTCATTAGCGGCCAACCTATCATAGCCTTTGGAAAAAAATTTTGGTCACCATGTGCGCTAGCTGCTCCCGGGAGGGTACTGAAAGTTTGGTGACGATCGGCGCAGCGGTTCTCGAGATATATTGAAAAAACTAAAGGGGGCAAAAAATGCCCCCCCCCCCCACCACCACCTGGAAGGCTAGCATATGCTTCTGAAGGCCTCAATCCGGCTTCTAAGGCTTCCTAGCAGAGGTTTGACTCTTTTGAGAGCCCATATCAGAGGTAGAGAGCCCCACGCAGGTGACTGAGGGTCCGTGAGGGCTTACCCTGGCGGAGCAGCGCGGTCGCTGAACCCAGAGCTAGCCGACAGTGCGAACTCGGGTTTCAAACGTTCTGCTCGTCATGAACATCACGAAGTAGCATTATTAAAAACGATAAAGGCACTTTCATTAAGTTTCCTTCATTGTTTCGTTTCCTTCGTATTAGAATGCCATCCCACGTGACACGTCAATTGGGCCCTTTGGATAAGCGAGGAACACTAATGTCCTACGAATGGTGAGACTCCTTCAGACAGGTACGAATGCGACTTTTGTATGACCCCTTAGAGCGGTATTCTATCCCTTCATATGCGTCATAGTATGTGATTCAGCCCGCTCTCAGGGATGTAACCCTGCTGATGGTATGCTTCTACGTCCCTGTCTTCCTGAGCCTGAGCCCGAGCCTGCCCTTCCAGCTGTATCCTGTCCTGTTCTATGACCTGCATTACATACATGTGTTCGCTGTGCTGTCCCCTGTCCTGTGAGGGCGAGTTCACTCAAGGTCGCACGAATACGATTCCTCCGGAATCGGTATCTAATCTACTATGCAGTTTGAAAGAGAACATGCCATTCACTGGTAAATCGAAAAGCGTGATTAAGACCGCTGTCTTCCTCGTCAAAAATTGGAACCTTTTGAGCACTTTTCCGGAAATATAGCATTATCAATAACACCTTTGCTGCATTTATGTTATTTTACTTGCAAAGCTCTTTTTCGGTCGTCTCAACTTGTACGGACATTCCGTACAAGTTTCCGGACCTTCCAAAACTTGTACGGACACTGTCCGTAGTGTCCGTAGTGGTGGCGACGCCCATGGGCCTCTGCTGACCCCAATATTGCTCTAAGACAAAAAATGACCGAAATACTTTCAAACGTACGCATCGAGAGCTATCGACTGCTTTTTACCACGTCTTTCTAGCCCTCTTAGTTTTTGAGTTAGAGGTGGGTGGTAACATATGCCCCCCCCCCCCACTAGGGCGAGGTTGGCTGAGACCGCCACTGGGGCGCGGGTTAACAATACATAACGTCTTCATGACAAATGTACTTAGCCCATAAGTATAACGTTGGTTACGACATATTCGGTTGGAAAGTTTTTAAAACTTCAACCATGTTACGCTGGAGATAGGGGTGCTTTCCGTACAACTTAAACTGTGGTTTTACTGTATTTCTCATTTAATGTCAAGTTTCTTTCAAAATGTTTAAAATTAAAAAAACCTTACCCATGGCATTCATCGTTCAATTCCACATCAGCCTGAGCAAAATAATAATAAAAAAATCAAACGGTTTTCATGGTACATAGATTTTACTAAACCACTGCAGTACTGTCTCAAATAACCTCACCTTACGGTAACTTTGATAGCGATTTGGTGGACCGTTAAACTAACAAATATGACACTCGTTTAGCAGGACGAGACTCGAACGTTCCTTCCGTGGTCGGGCCGGCGAGCTGAGAGTGCCGGGTCTGCGAGTCGATAAGTGTCATTGTGTCATTACACGTATCTGAGAATATTTCTGGCTACATATTGCTCTTTTGGCGTTCAGCTTTCACTAGGACACGAAAAAACATGCCCATGATTTCAAGAATGTCCGAGACAGCCCGTTGAATAAAAAAATATAACGTCTTTACAAAAACGCAGTATAGTTCGTTTCTTTTGTGCATGAAATGACCTTCTGACGAACCATAGGAGGAGAGTCACCAAAACAGATGAGCTTCGGTTGTCAGCCTACCGCCAACAAAGCGGCTCTCACTGCGCCGGCCAGTAGGTCAGCCCCGCCCCATCTCTGAGAGAGAGAGAGAGAGAGAGAGAGAGAGAGAGAGAGAGAGAGAGAGAGAGAGAGAGAGAGAGAGAGAGAGAGAGAGAGAGCCAGAGCCAGAGCCAGAGCCAGAGACAGAGACAGAGCCAGAGACAGGGACAGAGACAGAGACAGAGACAGAGACAGAGACAGAGACAGAGACAGAGACAGAGACAGAGACAGAGACAGAGTCAGAGACAGAGACAGAGACAGAGACAGAGACAGAGACAGAGAGAGACAGAGACAGAGAGAGACAGAGAGAGAGAGAGAGACAGAGAGAGAGACAGAGACAGAGACAGAGACAGAGACAGAGACAGAGACAGAGACAGAGAGAGACAGAGACAGAGAGAGAGACAGAAACAGAGAGAGAGACAGAGAGAGAGACAGAGATAGACAGAGAGAGAGAGAGAGAGAGAGAGAGAGAGAGAGAGAGAGAGAGAGAGAGAGAGAGAGAGAGAGAGAGAGAGAGAGAGAGAGAGAGAGAGAGAGAGAGAGAGAGAGAGAGAGAGAGAGAGACAGAGACAGAGAAAGAGACAGAGAGCTCCTACTCCAACTGTTGCAGTTCCTAGGGAGAGAGAACTGCAACACTTGCGTAGGACTACAACTCTCTTTTTCAGTGGCGGTCACAGAGACCGGAATCCGGGGGGCTCCGAGGTTGGTGAATATATACGATACTCGGGTTTTTCTTTGATAGTGAATATGCTGTGGCAGATAGAACTGTGACGCAGAAAGTTGTCTAGCTGAAAAACAAGGCTGTGCGATACACGCTTTTGATGATACATCTCACCATCAATGAATGGTGCTAGACTTGCCTCTATTACAGTAGAACCTCACATACATTACTTTAGCGGTGACTTGTACGTGTTTCCAGCTGAGTGCGGCGAAGGGCGCCGCGGCCACTCACAGCTCTCGATCTCGACGGTGCAGTTCTGGCTGTCGAGCGGGTAGTAGCGCAGGTCCATCATGCACGCCAGCGTCGTGGTGAAGCGCATGCCGTACGTAATGCTGCCGTCACCGTGCAAACGCACCATCTTGTTCTTCTCAGTGACGTCATGCAGAAAGCTGCAACAGACACCTCCCTCACATTACCTCAGGGGTACACGACACTCTGGGGCAGGGGTAGCCAGTAACATTTGGTAGCATTGGGCCAAATGGGCGCTCAAAAACTAATACCCCATAGGATTCCCATGTTAAATCGACCTTTTTCAAGCGAGCCTCACACGTAACCCAAGAGAGAAAGTGCCAATGTTATTGTGGGGGAGGGTACCCAGCAGGCCATCCCAAATGGGGCCCACATGGGCGGGATGTGGGACATCTGGGCGAATGTGGGCTGGGCTACATCTGGGTATGTCATAGGCGTCCAACTAGGTCCCAGATTAGATTACAGATTACAGATTACAGATTACAGATATATTCAGACAAGGTCCTCTCAATAGTGAGGCTTTTCACATGTCCACGTCATGATAGTGTGATACAAAACGAGGAACAGTGTGCAGCACGCATAATTCCCACACACGCACCCATACATGCTATTGCTCATGTCTGTTGCTTAGACAGCAGCACCTTTCGGGTGTTCGCCCGGTACGACAATGTCCCTGGTTCTACTCCAAGTTCGTTCATACGAGTCACACCTCGGTAGCACAATCTACGTCTTCCCGACTCCGTTTGAATGAAGGGGAGGGTGAGGTAGCTGGCCTGCCTAGTGTTGTGCCGGTGCCGCTGGCTAGCCCGCTGCCCCAGCGTACCTTTGAGGTACTCCGGCTGCTCCGACACAAAGATACGCTCGACAGCACTCACTGTGTGGTATGTTACCAAATCCTTGGCAGTCAACCACTTCAGCTGCTTGATGACAGCCGCCACGCTATCACGTCGTCGCCGACCGGACACAACGCGTGCACAAAAGTTTATAACTTTTTGCAGCCGTCCTAACTGCACCTCACCACACGGGCCGTACACCGACAGACAGTACCGTAGCACAGATACAACCAGGGCTTCAACTATCGGCTTCAGTGCTGACCGCGGTATAACGTGACGAGCGTGCAGTAGCGCTGTCAGCATCCCGGTACATTTCCGCGCCACACCGTCTACATGGGACACAAAGCTAAGGTGACGGTCGATCGTCACTCCTAGATTTTTAACAGTTTCTGACTCTGTAATGGTGGTAGAGCAGAAAGTCAGCGTGACAGGCGGCAAACTGCGAAGCATCGCTGGGGTACCGATCACAAGCATCTGTGTTTTCGCAGCATTAAGTCTCATTCCATTGTGGCAGAACCACTGATACATTCGACCCAGTGCATCCTCCATACGCGCGGTCAACAGATTCAAGTCGCTCTTCTTGCCAGTAACCATCAGCTGGGTGTCATCAGCATACTGGACTACCGTGACGTCATCGGGAACACACAGACACAGATCGTTTGAGTACAGCATGTACGGCTCTCCAGTAAAAGTCTTGTTGGTTTTGCTTTTTCGGACATATCTGGTCCTATATAATGTTTAAATGCAGAAGTATCAACCCGGATTATGTGTATGCACATTTACCACGAGACTGTGAAATTTCATCGTTGTATGCCAAATACTTTCCGAGATATCCACCAAAAACCTCATTTTCTGCCGTTTGGGGTATTCTGGCCGCAATCTTCCTGGGATCGCCTATGACATCCATGGTGCCACCTAGCGAGAGGGACGCGGAAACACAGAATCATGAATGAATCGAGCGCGTGGTAAACGGTGTATGGAAGGGAGACTCGGCAGAGGCTATCCGGGTGGCCGGCGCGCGGCGCGCCCTTAGGCATCGGCCGACCCTTCGGACCGCGTGGGGTCAGAGGTCGCGCTCGGGAAGTCTCGGCTCTGGGTTTTAGCGCTGTGCAGTCAGGAAGGGAGGGGAGGATAGCGCTAGCCCGACTGACTAGTATCTCGGCTGATTCGTGTGGGGTGGAACGGATCACAGAACGGGATGGTGGCTAGTGGTGGATGATGGGATGGTGGTTAGGTTAGTGCGTACTGCGTAGAACGTAGCTGAACATGCTTTTTTCATGGCAAACAACATGCAGCATAATGTGCGGGATTATGCCAGAACTCATACAAAAAGGAACTAACCCGCGCCCTGATGGGGGGGCATTTTGGCCCCCCCTGTGGTTTTTATTAAATAGCGAGAAAACGGCGGCGCTGCGCGCCGCCAAATTTTGGGTACCTTACCGGGCATCAATTTGACACCTTCATACAAAATTTCAAGTCACAGGTCACCTCAGGTCAGGAGTTATTGAGGTCAAACTGAGGTCATGTTCGAGTAAAAATGAGCAAAAAACATGACATCTTGAAACGCTCACCAATTCTACAGTTAACAAGCAATTTTAAAGTTCTTTATGTGGTTGTGTAGAGAAAAGACGGCGCTACAAAACTGCTATCTCGGATTTTCAAAATTTTGGAATTTTGACCCCCAAAAATCAAAAAAAATGATTTTTTTAGAAAAACTCAAAATTCCAAAAAAAAATTCGAATTTCGAAAAAAAACCGGAATATATGTGATAGTCCCTGCGCTCTTCGATATACATACCAAATTTTAGATCGATACCTCTTTTTTTGGCCAAGTTATAGCGAAAAAACTGTTAAAAATTGATGAGGTCAAATTTTTGAACTCAATTTTTAGCAATTCTAGACCTCGTAGCGCAAAACGGAGACCACCATTGAACTCCCCGTGACGAGCTGCATCGAATCGATACCCATTTTATGCAAAAAAATCAACTTTGAAATTTGACCTAATTTGACCTGACCTTGACCTGACCTTGACCAAAACGTGACCTAAGCTGGCCCTAAAGTCTGTCTGACCCACATAATCGCATTTGTCATGTAAAATGGACCATAAAACATGTATCACACGACACTTTCATATTGTGACCCCCCAGTGACCTGACCTCTGTGACCTGACCTGGTATCAGTGACCTCAAATAGCAAAATATGTGTTTGAAGAACAACTCCCCATCGATGATTTTCAATGAAATGCATTTTACTCGATTTTACAACGCATTTCTTGAAATGCCTGTAAACGGTGAAAATTCGACCTTTGACCTGACCTGTGACGTCATCGGTTTGACCGAGGTCAATGAAATTGGGTCACAAGGTAGTTCCCCGTTGGGGCTATCCAATAACGTTTACCGCTTGTCGCTATGTTGCGTGGTTCTCAAGATCTGAGGGGGGGGCCAAAATGCCCCCCCCCCCCATCAGACCGCGTTGCTCGGCAGAACCCATCTGGGCGCGGGCTAATATTTCGGGCGAGGGAGTGGATGAGTGCTGTGACAAAGCATGACGATGCTGCCAAAATCGGGATGCTTGTTTGCTCCCATTTTTTTTTTATTAAGTTTTAACCCTAACATGCAGCGCTTGATCCGAACTTAGAGGTCCCCGACTGACCTTGGACCTTAAAATTGCACCCGTCCGGTGCGCCACCTTTTCTTCAGGGGCGCTCTTCTTGGTTGTATCTGTTCTTACCAATAACTAAAGCAAATCGAATGTATAATAAAAAAGGCATACCTCAAACACAGTTTAATTCACATCCGCTCGTGTGCATGCTTGTTTTTACCTATACCCTCTCGCATCATAATATATCACTTCAGTGCTTAACCTTCAACGGAATTTTGGGTTTTCTGCATATACCCCGGCCGAGGGGGGGGGGGGGGGGCGATTACGACCCCTCTCCGTCTTTTTGCCCCTAATTGAGCTAGCGCCTTGCGGATAAAACTGATAAAACTGAGCGCGTGCGTCGTGTGAGATGCAGGCGCAGCAACTGATACCCGAGTTGAATGTCTCGGAGTCGGGTCCACCGATAAACTCTGAGGTCAGTAATCAGTATAAGTGCTCCAAGTCGCGGGATCGGTTTTTGGTAAACAACTTCACCTTAAGTGGTTACAGAGCCAAGAGTTTTGCATGCTCAAACGCGTCGAATAGTTTACGCTTTGTTTTTGTTGAGGTCAATTTAAGGTGTTTACCTCAGGTCATGTCAGGGCAGAGCCACTCAGGCCACGAGGCTGACTCAAGGAGGTCATATCGCTTCTTCGATGCGGTAGGTCCTTAAAAGTCCACTGGTGGCTTCCCGACTCGCTAGCTCAATTTGATCGGGACTTTTTGGTGAAATCTCCTGTGACCTTAGTGACGTCATAAATGAAGTCGCCTAACTTTAAGAATGGAAAAGTGAATGCTGGGGCTTGCAAAAATTGTATAAAATCGCAAATTCATGCGCTTGAGACAGCTTTAGATGGCTCCCGGCGCCAAAATAACAGTTTTCATATTTCCCAATTGATTAATAATCGTGAGGTTGCGTGACCTCAGGTGACTTCAGGTGACTCTTAAGAAAAATACGAGATAGCTACATACAAGTTGTGAGGCCTCTGGGAGATAGTACTAGATCATATAAGCTTCATTCCCCGTTGAAAAATCCCCTGGCACGAAGGGTGCTGCGACGTCGCGACATTTTGGGGCCTTACAGAGGCTCACTTTTGACGCCATTGGTCAACGGCCTGACCTTAACCTTCGCACTTGTAGGAGGGTGTCGAACAGACCTCCTACCCTCAGTTTTTCGCAAATAACTCGCGCAAAAAGCGGCTGATTGCGGCGAAACTTTCAGTACCCTCGAGTTATTCAATATTACGCCTACCCTATAATTTGCATGACCCTGACTCAAAAGACCTTTGACTTGTGACCTGTTTTCCGAGACCATGTTTGGCCGGAATCGCGTTTTGGCGTATTTCGAGTAGAACGCGTTTTATTGTCTTTTTGTGGCTTTAAGCGATCAAACATGTGAAAGGATGTTGATCGCATGGATTCTAGTGGGTATCAAGTCACGTGAAGATCAGTCAGGTCACTGACCTTTGATGACCTTTGTTCACTCTTTCGAGTTCTACATGTTTCTAGGGTAGATTTTGGAGTTGATTTCGCATTTAGAAACCGTTTGAACATTTAAGAAGTAGTTTTGGTTCACTCTTAACATGTGACCTGACCTGACCTGACCCGACCTGGCCTAAATGCCCGAAAACATCATCTGTGATCAAAACTAACTTGAATTTCGTGATCAGCACCCCGCAAAACCCTATATACGAAGCTCTAACAGGTCCCGACGAGCGTGTTGCCCGTCACGAGAGGAAGCCGATGATACCCAATTTTAAGGTCCTAGGTCATCGGGTTACCTTCCAGGTCAGGTCAATGACCCAAAAACCGGGAAAATCGGGACCTGTTAGAAAGTCGTAAAGTGTGGCTGCTATGTGGCTTTCCGGGGTGCTGATCACGAATATCGTATTAGTTTTGATCAGAGATGATGTCTTTAAGCATTTAGACCAGGTCGGGTCAGGTCAGTTCAGGTCAACCGGTAGGGGTTGTGACGGGTATTCGTAATACGTGTCAACCGCCTCTGACAGCTTCGTAACATGTTACGAAGGCACCAAATTACTTCGTAAATGTTCAAATGGTTGCTAAATTCGATTTCAGCTCCAAAAACTAGCCTAGAAGCATGTAAAACTCGAAAAAGTGAACCGAGGGGTCACCAAAGGTCAATGACCTGACCTGACCTTCAGCTGACCTTGAAACCCACCCTTATGTATGGGAACAACATCAAATCACATGTTTGAACGTTTGAAACCACGAAAAGCTTGCAAACGCGCGGCTAATGCGAGCCGACATACGCCGAATCGCGATTCCGGCCAAACATGGTCTCGGAAGAGGTCACAGGTCAACGGTCATTTGGGTCAGGGTCAAAAAAAATCTCAGGGTAGGCGTAAAATTGATCAATGCGAGGGTACTGAAAGTTTCGTCGCGATCGGCCGCTTTTTACGCGAGTTATTCGCGAAAAACCTTAGGGGGAGGTTGCATCAACCCCCCTGTGCCGGCGAGGGTTAAAATTGGGTATCATCGGCCTCCTCTCGTCACGGGCAACACGCTCTTTTTCCGCGAAGCTCTAGCTCGATTAGGGGCTGAACGGCAAAGGGGTCCAACGGACCCTCCTCCCCCTCTTTACGATAGACGCTGGCAAAACACCAATATGGGCAAGGGTGAAAATACAGCTGCTGTCATAAAAATTCAGCTTGAACCAAAGGTCAGGCTTGCCAAATTTCAGCTCTCGCAGCTATCAACAAAAATAAACATGTGTAGGCGGCACCCGCCTCCCCCCCCCCCCCTCCTCTCGGCCACTGCCAGCGAGGTTGCGTATCATACATGTTACAAAGCATCATATCAAGATGACACACCCCAGCAGCCTGAACAAAAACTTATTACCCACGCTAGTCTATCGGCACCATAGCACATGGTCGAGACTGTCGTCAGCCACGGACGCGCACTCGACCAACCCTCTGAGCCCGTTGACTGCGGGTGACCTTGACATGTCTAGCCTGATCGGCGGCCGGCCGCTGTCGTGCGGTCGTTACACGCGGAGGGGAGAGAGACACAAAGTTCTACGTTATAGCTGACCTCTGACCTTTCCCTGCGCCCTGGTCACCGACCCCGCTCCATGTCGCTGGGCGGTGGCATGGCGGTGGAAACCGGTTCTAGCCTCTACACATGCCACCATTCTAACCCTCCCCTCCCCACGCTACTACGCGGCGTGGAGTACGCTCGTGCGTAACTGGGCGGAGCAAGGGGTCACGCGATACAGGGGCGGAACTGGTTGCCCTCCCGCTCGCCGAGCGACCAACGACTAATACCCTGGAGAACCGTACATGAGACAACTCAGGGCGCCGCCTTGGTATACGCCAATCGCGTTAGCCTTGCTGTCCGACAGCAGTGTCGAACCGTCCGCGCACCTCACTTGGACCTGCTGCGAGTGGTGAGCCAAATAGGCACGGAACCATGTGGTTTCGATACCGTACACAGACAATTTGTCGAGAAGTGTAACATGAGGAACAACATCAAAACATTTTGAGAGGTCTAGTAGTACCAAGATACAAATGTTACCATTGTCCATTGCCTGAAGAGCATGATCAGTAAAGACGTGAAGCGCGGTTTCCGTTGAACGTTGTTTTCTATAACCGTGTTGGGCGTCCGAGAGAAGGAAATTTTCTTCGAGATAAGAGACCAACTGTTTTTGCACGACACGTTCAACTAATTTCATAATCGCAGGCAGGATGGAGATGGGACGCGTGTCGGACGGCTCGGTAGCCCTCGTTCCTTTCGGAATTGGGGTAACCAGAGCGTGTTTCCAGTCCTGCGGTACTACTCCGTTAGAAAGGCTGGAGTTCACAACATCCAAAACCGCATGGCCAATCCCGGGAAAGAACTTCTGTAACATGCGCACACTGACACCGTCCTTGCCAGTCGACATAGATGGTTTCATCGACAGCAATGTGGCATAAAGAGTGTCCAAATCGGTAGGTTGCACCTCAAACGCACACGTCAAAACTCTCGGGAGTCGCGTGGGCACACGTACAGTAGCGGCGGGGACACTGGCTGCAGTGGAAGGACCGATCGCAACATAATAATCATTCAATGCATTCGGCGTGATTCTCGGTATCTCGCAGGACTGCTGCTTCCTGCCCACGACCGGCCGCAGCACTCGCCACAGCCCGCCCCGGTCACCGCGGCTGATAGCACCAGCATACCGCGCGCGGGTCTCGTTCCGCACGGCGGCGCGGTACAGCCGGTTCACCCGTTTGTAGTCGGCTCGATCGCCCCGAGCTAAGGCCGCGCGGCGGGACTGCAGCAGCTGCTGGGTCTCGGCTGACACGGGCGGCGCAGTCACCTGCCTATCACGGACGCGTTTGAGCGGTGCGACAGCATCCAATCGTTCAACGAACGTGTCACGGAAAACGCTCCACTTACGCTCAGTCGAGTCCGAGAAATACACAGGAGACCAATCGGTATCAGCAAGCTGCTGATTAAACGAGTTTGTATCTATCCTGCTGATAGGGCGTCGGTACACACTGGATTCCCGGCGTGGCGCCGCACGACTCTCACGAGCGACCATAACACGAGTGAAGTCATGCGGACCTCCGTAGTGCGGACCTGGTGACACCGACACGTCTGATCAACTCCGGACGGTTAGTAATGACGACATCTAGCAGAGACCCGGCCGGACGATAAGTAGCTCGACACTGGTTGGTGATGTGGAGTCCATAGGTGGTACAGAGTCTAATCAGGGGGTTGGTGTCGCTAGTCTTCGCCTTAAGTAGACAGCAGTTGAGGTCGCCTCCGAGGATAAGTGTTGCTCGTGGGAAGTTGGCGACCATATGCTGAAGCTGGCACTCCAGGTCGTCCAGGTCGGTCGCGAGCTGACGCGCGGTGTTGTGCGGCACTCGATATGCCGACGCGACCAGCACCGACTGGTGCTTGCTGGTCCGCACCATCACCCAAACAATCTCCAGGCTGGAGCCGGCCACGCCCGTCACAGGTGTCGGGAGCAGCTCGCAGCTCAGGCTGTCACGGACCAGCACGGCCACACCGCCCCTCCCTCTGGGCAGGCTGGAGGTGGCCGGCCTGTCCCGTCTAAACAGCCTATAGCCGCTCACACCGACTAGCCGGTCAGGCACGGGCGGCGCCAGCCAGGTCTCACAGAGCGCCAGAACGTCAAAGCCGTAGGTATCATGAATGTCATTCCGAAGGTCGTGTAGCTTGGGTTTGTAGGACTGAATGTTGAGTTGTCCTATGATGAGTTGATCCGACCCAGCGTCACCGTGACGGCGCCAGTTGGCGCCTCCCCGCCTGCCCCGCTGCCTGGATGCGCCCCTGCCGCCGCGGCGCGTGCCGTCAGCCGGGCTAGCTTTACGTGCTGGACTTGGCCGGCGCCTCCACTGTGCCGCTACCCTGCCTGATCTGTGCCGCTACCCTGCCAGACTCCTGATCTGACAGCCGCCTGGGCACACCCCTGCCCGCGTCCAGAGGCTAGGGCACACCCTAGCCTCTTGGGCTCAGAGCGTCCAGAAGTTGTCTTCACATCTTCTTCTCTTCCTTCTTGTCATGGCCAGGAAATGGAACTAAGCGATCCATGGGACAAGGAAATGCGTTGCCCGGATTTGTCCAGTTAGGATTTATCAGTTTAGGTTGGTATTGCCGTAGTTAGATGTTAGTGATTGTTCAAACTACACTAACTAAAAATGAAAATAAAGTAAATTAAAGAGAAAGAAATACAAACATCATACACTATGCCCAGAGTACGAGTAGAGTACGAGTAGAGTCCCGAGTAGAGCACACCGACTGCCAAATCCCGTGTCTCCAGGATGGGACCATCTCCGCCAGCCAGAGCACACCGACTGCCAAATCCCGTGTCTCCAGGATGGGACCATCTCCGGCAGCCAGAGCACGCCGACGGAAATCCAGTGTCTCCAGGGTGCGGTGCGACTGTACGATTGTACAGTCGTATTGTATGTTGGTACGGATGAGTGCATGTTTGAGATCAGTCATTCTTCCATTACACAACTGACGCGAAGCATGGAATAGCCACTGCATGCGGTGGAATGGCCTCACGATGTGAAATAAATAAAAAATAAACAAATATATGTAAGTGTGATTTTGTCAAAAACAGTCGGAAGTTGTACCTGTTATGACGTCGTATCTCGGTGGCCTGACATGACTCGATTTTTTTTCCAACGCTTGCACAAAGGATGCCCCAGAGGCTATTGAAAATTTCAACACGATCTGACTAATAGTTCGGCGCACATCGCAAAACAAAACTCAGGAAGGGGATCGCATCGACCCCGCCCCCCTGCCAGGGCGAGGGTTAAAGTTTACAGCTAATAGCAAACAAAAAGAAAAGAAGTAGCCTGCTAGGTATAGATGACCTACCGAGTATGCCATGTATTCTAGTCATGAGCCGTCTTCATATGAAACTCATAGAAAATTCGCGCTGCACATTGCGATCAAATTTGGAACCCCGTTAGGGACCGGTTACTAGAGCGCCGTGCAGAAGTCAGTTAGGATTCACTTTGCGTGTGCGCACGTGCGGGGCAATGTTTCCACCTCACAAGTCACAAGAAAGGTTAGGTCGATTATTCTGGAATATGGCGCATCTTTAGGGACCGGTTATTAGGTACCGTGCATAAGTCACATAGGGAGGTGGGGCACCCTTCGACCTTCGTACCTCTGCACGTGCGGATCTCACCCACCTGGTACCATCATTGTAGCGACGCTGGCTGGCGTCACCCACCTGTTACCATCATTGGAGCGGCGCTGGCTGGCGTCACCCACCTGTTACCATCATTGGAGCGGCGCTGGCTGGCGTCACCCACCTGGTACACCATCATTGGAGCGGCCCTGGCTGGCGTCACCCACCTGGTACACCATCATTGGTGCGGCGCTGGCTGGCGTCACCCACCTGGTACACCATCATTGGAGCGGCGCTGGCTGGCGTCACCCACCTGGTACACCATCATTGGAGCGGCGCTGGCTGGCGTCACCCACCTGGTACACCATCATTGGAGCGGCGCTGGCTGGCGTCACCCACCTGTTCTTGTCATTGTCGAAGTACGTGTCGGGCACCCAGATCTTCTCGGCAAAGTCGCCGGACAGCGTCAGGATGTCATGGCCGCTACTGAAGGCGAGCCGCTCGTCCTTCCAGTACTGGTTCAGGTACATGGTGATGGTGTAGTCCTGCGGACACAGTTATACAATACCATTCAGTGTACAAGCACCGGGAGTACGGCCCTCGCGAGATTAAATCGTGCCCAAGTGGGGGTTGCATCCAACTTCGCCATGTGGGGGGGGGGGGGTATATGCCACACCGGTTAATCTCGGCAGGTAAGAAGGCTTAAAAGACGCGGAAAAAAGCAATAGAGTGCTCGCTATGAGATCTTTTAGAATCAAAAAGGTCATTGCTATATCATCGCTGGTCATCGCTGAGGGCACTGGAGGTCACCAAAAGTAAAATAATCACAAATTCTCCCTTCCAGTTTTGACGTGATTACATTTTTTCACAAATCGGCGCATAACTCCAGAACAAATGGCTACAGTGCCGCATAAGAAAAAAATGTTTTGACAGCTCTTTCTGACAAGGGACTTGTTGAGTTTTTTATCATTTGACCTAGGGTCAACAGCTTATCCTCCAGAGGGCAAAAACTTTGACAATATGACGTCTTTGGAAAACATTTTCCTCCAACATTTTTTTACATTTAGCTTTTATTACTTTGCTTTTACTGGCGTCGCATTTATTTCGTCTATACGCGTCAAATGATCTGTAAACTGACCTGACATATAAAACTAGAATTTGACCTCACGTCAAGGTTACAGGCTTATATTGCGTATCAGTCGACTTGTATCGTAAAGCTGAACGCATCTAAGGTGTTTGAACGAATCTAAGTACACCCTCGCCCTGGCAGGGCATTTTTCATAACGCGGCCTGGCAAATGTGTTCTGAATATAAAATTGCAAAATTATTAGGGCTATAAAACTGCAATCTCGTATTTTTGAAATTTCGGGATTTTAGCCCCCCCCCCCAAAAAAAAGTATTTGTTGGATATATTACCCAACAATTCCAAAAAATTTCGAGTTTCGCAAAACAAAATAAAACAGAATTTATATGTTAGTCTCTACCGTCTTCTATCCACATAGCAAAATTGACATCGATGCCATGCTTCTTTTTTTCTGGCCAGTTTTTAACGAAAAGGGCTGTTCAAAATTGATGACGTCAAATTTTCAAACTCAATTCTTAGCAATTCTATCGCAAAAGCGAAGACCATCATTATGTTCCCCGTGACGAGCTGCATCGATGCAAAAATACCAACTTTGAACTTTGACCTAAGTTGACCTGACTTTCACCTGACCTTCACCAGAACGTAACCTAAACTGGCTCCAAGGGCTGCCCGACTAACAAAATCGCATTTGTCATGTAAAATGGATCATTAAACATATATCACACGACAGTTTCATACCCTCAGTGACCTGACCTCTGTGACCTGACCTGGTATCAGTGACCTCAAATAGCAAAACAAAGTTTAGCGTCGATACGTCAAGCGGTTTGGAAGCTATTGCAGAAAAACGAGAGGGGGGCTATGAATAGCCCCCCTCCAGTGGGGCGCAGGCTATTTGAGGTCACTTATACCAGGTCAGGTCACATAGGTCAGGTCACTGAGGATCACAATATGAAAATATCATGTGATGCATGTTATATGGTCCATTTTACATGACAAATGCGATTACTGTGGGTCAGGCAGCCTTTGGGGTCAGTCAACCCGTGCCCCGCTGGGGGGGGGGGGGCAGAATCTGCGCCCTCCCGTTTTTCGCCAATAACTTCTAAACGCGTTACGCCAGCGACGTCAAACTTTCAGTACCTTATCATACATCAATTTGACACGTTCCCTGAAAATTTGAGCGAAATCCGTCAGCTTTGTTTTTGAGAAAATGACGTTTTAGTGACGTCATGTTCGCCATTTTCGCCTCAAAAATAGCAAAATTTCAAACGCCGCTAACATCTTCATTTTTAAAGGAATCAAGACGTAACAAAAAAGGTTATACGTGATTCTACTTTGTCTATCAAATGTTTATCTCGGTTTTTTGACAATTTTGGATTTTGGCCCATTTTTTTCTTCAAAAAACCGACTTTTTTGGGAAAATAATTATAAAATCCAAAATTTTGCGTGAATCGAAAAAAAACGGAATATATGTCAGAGAAGTGGTCTATATGCACCTACATACTAATTTTGAGAAGAATCAGTTAAAAATGTGGGAGTTGTTCAAAATTTTATGACGTCACGACACACAAATTTTTGAACCACCATTCGACACGCCGTGAAAAACTGCATCAGATAGACACCTTTTTAGGCCTTAACAACCAACTTCAAAATCTGACCTCACTTGACCTGATCTTGACCTGACCTCGACCTGAAATTTATCCAGAGGTTGTCCATATCACTAATTGAGTGTGCCTTTTGAATTCTATGAATAAAATGACCCATAAAACATGTGTCGCAAATGCCCTTTTCTATATTTTGTTTTTGGTGACCTGATCTGACCTGACCTGACCTGACCTGACCTGACCTGACCTGACCTGACCTGACCTTGACCTTGACCTTTGAATGATATTGTATGCATTGAATATTGTCTTGGTAGCCTAAGAACACATTTTGGGCAATCAGTCTCAGTCCATTCTTCGGCAATTGCGGTGCAAGGCCGGTACTGTAGAAACTTGCATTTTGTACCCTTGACCTGACCTTGACCTGACCTCTGACCCACTTAAACAAAAAAAATTGGGCAATTGCGGTGCAAGGCGAATCAGACAGGTAGCCAAAATTTCACATTAAGGGCGGAATCCGCCCCCTTCCACTGCGCGTGTTAAAAAAATCATTTGGGGGTGGCAAAATCCCAAAATTTTGAAAACAGAGACAGCAATTTTGTAGCGCCGTTATTTGCTCTACACGGCCACATAAAGAAATTTGAAATTGCTTGTTAACTTAAGCTTTTAACTGTAGCTTAACTGTAGCTTTTGTGAGCGTTTCAAGATTTCATGTTTTTTTTGCACATTTTCGCTCGAACATGACCTCAGTTTGACCTCAATAACTCCTGACCTAAGAATGTACTGAAAGAACGCCCGAGAATGCCCGAGAATGTACTGGAAATTTTGGTGGGGCTGCGCGCTGCCGTTCTCTTACTATTCAGAAAAAAACACGGGGGCAAAATGCCCCCTCCCCAACGGGGCAAGGGTTAACATGTTTTGATTCGATTCAGCAACACATTTCTTGGAATGCCTGTAAACTGTGAAAATGCGACCTTTGACCTAACCTATGACGTCATCAGTTAGACGGAGGTCAATAAAATTGGTTCCCCGATGGGGCTATCGAAAGCCGTTTTAATTTTGAAAATCGGCCGGTAACTTTCCGAGATCTTAGGAGGGAGGCGAAATGCAACAGGGATCCAACAATTGTGATTGTAAAACAATCCCTCACACCTGGACTGCGTCTTGAAAAGAAGCATTCATATTTCGTATCACTTACCATGTTCACTTCTGAGATTGAGTCAAAGCTAGCGATTGTCAGATCCATTCCAACGTAAAGAGGATCCCCTGAAAAGAAGGGGGGATGAGTCATATTCACAAATAGATTGAGATAGGGCATGATAAGAGCAGAACAATGCTAGTCAGAGCATTGCGTGTCCTTAGTCAATAAAAAATGGCATATGACACACAGGGCCGATATAAGCCGTGCCCGTTGGCCCGCGCCCTGGCGGCGTCTGTTCACTGGCGGATCCAGGCTTGCGTTTTGGGGGGGGGGCCAACTCATGCAGGAGCCAAACCTAGGGTACCCCCAAATCCTGTTTTCTCATCGGATTTAGGCCACTTATTTTTCGTCACAGCCCTGACACTATGAATTTTTTTTAACTAAAAAGAAGAATATATAAATGGTAGCCCACCCGACCCATGCCTTTATATTACTTTGTAAACACTTACCATTGTTTTTATCGACCAGTTAAAGGGACCCTCCCACCTAAACATTAGATTTGAGCTGAGATAGCCAAAATGGGGTCCCTGGCTCACAATTACCGGTTTCGGCACGCACTCACAACATCGAGAAATGCCTTAAATCGGAAATATTGAATTTCAAAATTGCAGCATTTTGATTCAGAGGGGCTAATGCTTTTGGATACCCCTCTGAATGTGTGACGTCAGCGGAGATCTAATGATTTTTTAATATTTTACTAAAACGTTTGGTAGCACGCGGTGGTATAGGCTGCTTTGCGCGCAACAAATGCCGCACTTTCAAATAAAGTCGCTAGGAACAGCAGCGGATATCCCAAAAAGTAAACAAAAATAAAAGTCTAATCTCTTGAAAACCGGTGAATATTTTTCGATAAAATTTGGTAGATATTCGTTTTCGCCCTTTCTGAACCTAGCGACATCACTTTCATGCCAATTCATTAACCTTTTTGAAGGTGGGAGGGTCTCTTTAACCCGCTTCGAGTCAGTGCTTGGGTCCCTTTGCGGGCCGGGAGGTGGTCTAACTCGGCTCCTGGGCCACGCCCTGATTGAACTATGTTTCATTATGGTTTGGGGGAGGGGGAAAACGGGCCACTTTAGGCCTCTGGGAAGGGGGCATGGCCCTAAATGCCCCCTCCCTGGATCCGCCAGTGTAAGAAGAGACCATTGGAGCTGCAGTTGGGTACCTCAGACATCAGGGTACGCCCTCAGATGTATGTATAGGACTCGCATGGAGACCTCTTATGCTATAGTGTATGTACTGAAAGGACCCAAAGGAGCCTGTCTATATGGGCTCCCGGAGATAGACGTGGGCCCTCAGGAGCCCGCCAGAGCCCCAATGAGGGATAAGTGAGGGATACCAAGTGCCTGCAATTGCATATTGCATAAGCCATAACGCCTTTACAAATCAATATATTATGCATCAGTGGCAGATCCAAGGGGGGCCACATGGGTCATGACCCCCTTGGTGCCCGGGGGCACCACAGGCCTGTCAGGGGCACCACCGGCCTAGTAGGGGCACCACCAGCCCGCCAGGGGCACCACAGGCCTAACAAGGGCACCACGGGCCTGTGAGGGGCCCCACAGGCTTGTCAGGGGCACCCCAGGTCTGTCAGGGACACCAGAGACCTGCCAGGGGCGCCGCCGGCCTCGCAGGGGCACCATGGGCCTGTCAGGGACACCAGAGGCCTAGCAGGGGTACCACAGGCCTTACAGGGGCACCACCGGCCTTGCAGGGGCACCTTGGGCCTGTCAGGGGCACCACAGTCCTGTCAGGGCCCAGGGGCACCAGCGGCCTAGCAGGGGCACCACAGGCCTGCCAGGGGCACCACCGGTCTAGCAGGGGCACCATGGGCCTGTCAGGGGCCCCACCGGCCTCGCAGGGGGCACCACCGGCCTCGCAGGCATCACGTCACGGCATCACGCGGGGGCACCTTGGGCCTGTCGGGGGCATCACGGGCCTGTTGGGGGCACTTTAGGCTTGTCAGGGGCACCACAGTCCTGTCAGGTCCCAGGGGCATCAGCAGCCTAGCAGGGGCACCCTAGGCCCGCCAGAGGTACAGCCCACCGCTAAAGTAATGTAGGGTTTTACCAAACTCAACGGTTGGCTTTGACTGGCGATTGTTTAATGCGAAGTGATTGAAAAGAAGATGTCAATAGCTAAAGTTGCAGCTGCAAGGGTGACGATACATATAAGCTACATTCAAAGTTTCATTGTAGTCTGGCTAATCGTTCCTAAGCTTCAGAAGCAGAACATACCCATGACTGAAACCCCCCATTACTTCTGCTGTGGACTGTACCACAGGCCTGCCAGGGTCCAGGGGCACCACAGGCCTAGCAAGGGCACCACGGGCCTGTCAGGGGCACCTCAGGCTCCCGTGCCCCCCCCCCCTCCCCCCAGATCCGCCAGTGATGCCACACCACGCGAAACACCGCCAACTACCAGCTGCCGCGCCATAAACACGTGCCAACAACAGTCTTTTTTTTAAGGTCGACTCCGCTCGCGCAACTTTTGACTGACCCTCACTGCTACTATATTGCTTCCATATTATGCTGTGGAAAGCTTTACTTCACCAAGTGGCTAAAAACCTCCATCAAGGTATATTTTCTTAGCAATTTTTCTGGCGTTTTGGGGGGGGGGGGGCCAAACAGGCCACTTTAGGCCTTTGGGGGGGGGCCATGGCCCCCGTGGCCCCCCCCTGGATCCGCCAGTGCGTCTGTTTATAACGCGACCTGGTGAAGGGCCATTTTTTGCCCCCCCCCCCCACACGTATCTCCGAACTTACTGGACGGATACGCAAAATTCAAACGACGTTTGAAAGCCCTGTCAAATTTGTCGAAGGAGATTCAATTTTATTGGCCTTGGAGTCACCGATGACGTCACAGGTCAGGTCAAAGATAAAATGTTTTGCCGCTCACGGGTCTTCTAGGGAATGCGCTATAACATCGAGTTTTTATCGAAAATCAGCGATAGAGCGTCAGTTGCCTAGTTAACCCGCGCCCTGCTGGGGGGGGGGGGGGGGGTGTTTGAACACCCCCCTTGTGATTTTTCGCGAATGCCGCCGTTTTTGGTACACCTTATCATACATCAATTCTACACATGTTGTGAAAATTTCAGACCAAGGTCATTCAAGGTCAGGTCACCAGGTCACTTGAAGTGACCTCACCACATAAAAAGTTTCAATGTCTGTCATAGCTACACCGAGTGACCGATCGCTTTGAAACTTTCAGCGATTGCTAAGAGCAATAGCATGTACAAAATGTATATCTCAGAATTTTGATATCGATGACCTAAGGTCAGGTCAATTTTGCGACCTCCCATTATAAGTCAATGGGAGAAAATTGAAATGCGCCTCTTTTGAACGAAAGACATTATAAACACTCCCAAACACTGAATTACAAGTGGTTTAGACACACTGAACATGAAAATGGTGTCCGTGACCCCTGTTTATGCCCTGAGGTCATCTTAGGTCACGAATGGTATCTAACAGTTTTTCGCAAATAACTTTTGATAGAGGCATGCTAGAGCGATGAAAACGCCTTAGATGTGTTCAGCTCGACGATACGGATCGACTGATATGCAACATGACCCTTTCCGGTCAGGTCGTGACCTTGACCTGAGGTCAAATTTTCAAGTTGACCTTTCAAGGTCAAGTTATAGTTCATTCGATGAGTCTTGACGAGAGGAACACGATGACGGTAAAAGTAAGCTCGTACAAGGCTTGGGTCAAAAGTTATTGCAGAAAAACTGTTTCCGAAAAAATCGGCTATTTTTGCAGTTTTTGCCCCCTGCAGGCAAAACCGTTGACGTTAGGTGAAATCTGAGAAAATTACTCAGAAAGGGCGTTAATAGGGCTATCGAATGCGCTTTTCCGCGGCGCTGTAGCTCTATTGGTTCCCGAGTTATGCGTTGGCTTCTTGGAAATTTTCGACATTCGACCTGGAAATCGGCGAAATTTTGCCTTCAATGACCTCTGGTGACCTGACCTTTGACCTGACCAAAAAATTGACCGAAGTGATTTCCTCATTATTTTTGACGCTCTTTCGAACGCCGCCTTCCGCGTATCGCTACGTGGCCCAGGAGCCGAGTTAGAAGGGGGGGTGTTCAAACACCCCCCCCCCCCCAGCAGGGCGTGGAAATCCAGGACCCCCAGCAGGGCGGGGGTTAATATGTTGCTATTAGAGGTCACTGATAATATCAGGTCAGGTCACAGGTCAGGTCACCAAGGGTCAGCACATGAACTCAATTTTACTAGGGCTGTGCGATGCATGTTTTATGGCCACTTTTTCATTTCCAATTCAATGGTGTTGTTGTAAGACCACCAGGAATGGTTTAGGTCACTTCGTGGTGGAGGTAAGGTCAATGACAGGTCAAGAAAAGGCAAATTTCTAAGCTGGTATTTTTGCATTAAATGCATATTGATTCGATGTAGCTCGTCACGACGAGTCTAATGGTGGCCTTTGTTTTGCGCTACGTGGTCTGGAATTGCTAAAAATTGAGTTTGAAAATTTGAGGTCATCAATTTTGGACAGTTTTTTTTTTGTCGCTATAACTGGGCCAAAAAAGAGGTAGATATCAATCTGAGATTTGGTATGTGAATAGAAGTTGGTAGGGGCTATCACAGTTTCGTTTTTTTTTTCGAAAAGCGAAAAACGTTTTGAATTTTTGGGCTATTATATTTGTTAAAAAATGGGGTCAAAATTCGTTATTTTAAATTTATTGATGGCACTTAAGTAGTCCTGGTAATCCTACACCTTTTATGTCTTACACGCTTTTCTGTATCTGCAAAACCAGGGACGGCACCACGGATTTCGCCTTGCGGGGGCAGCTTTACAGAAAAAGGGCCCAAACAAGATGGGGGCCCAAACTTTCCGAAATATCGTCAATACCGTCAATATTATGCAAGCCTTTATTTGTACCTTGACCTACCATTCCCACAACCGTTGCCTTATGCACAGTAACTTTTGTATTAACACGCGCCCCACTAGGGGGGGGGGGCTATTTATAGCCTCCCCTCCCGTTTTTCTGCAATAACTTCCAAACCGCTTGACGTATCGACGCCAAACTTTCAGTACCTTCGGCTCCATCAATTTGACATCTTGTGTCACAATTTGAACTTCGTACCTACCATAGGTCGGCCGGATATGACGTCAGAGTGACGTCATGTTCGGCCGATTTCGACGCAAAACATTGAACCACGGCAATCGCTCCCAAGAGCTCAGTTTTTAAGCTAGATCCAATTTCTTTGCATGAGAGGACTCAGAATAGACTGCGCTATCAAACTGCCATCTCGGATTTTCGAAATTTTGAAAATTTCGAAAGTTTTATATAATAAAATTCAAAATTTACATTTTTACATTTTTTCAAATTTCTTTTGACTGTTCGAAAAAACGGAATATATGTGATAGAACGCATTATCATGACTAACTCTAGCAGGTTTTAGCTAAATATCTTCAAAAATGGCCAAGTTATACGCATTATTGCAAACAATTAGCAATTATTAATTTTTCGAATCAACTTTTCAGCACGAATTTGACATCGTACGCCAATATAAATAGCACGATCGTGTTTCTGAGCTCAAACTTCATCCAATAGACACCTGTTTTGTGGAAAAATTTTAACTTCAAAATTTGACCTTTTTTGACCTGAAAGTGACCTGACCTAAGCTAAATTTGACTCAAAATGACCTCGAATGACACAGACGACATCAAATTCGAAATGTTTGGCCAAAATGGACCATAAAACACGTGTCACGTGCCCGACGGATGATATAATATTTTCGTGACCTGTGATGACCTGACCTTGACCTGAAAATCAAAGTACAAGTTTGGTACCCTCAGAGTATCTAGAGAATCTGTTCACGAGTGTGTGAACCAAAAATGAGCCTGATCTGACTTGTAAGACGGCGACCAGAGCCCAAAACGTGAAGAAGCCAAAATGCTAATACTTTTTACTTTGACCTGACCTGTGACGTCATCGGTGACCTCGAGGTCAATGAAATTAGGTTTCGCTCGACAGTTTTTCCGGGGCTATCAGACGCCGTTTGAATTTTCGGCCCAGTAGTTTCGGAGTTAGGAGGGGGGCTATGAATAGCCCCCCCCCCCCAGTAGGGCGTGTTATACGCAGACCCCAGTGGGGCGCGGGTACACTCTCGCCCCTCGCCCGTATTGGTGTTTTTTTTTCCAGCCACGAACGTATAGGGGGCGGGAGTCCGTTCATCCCCCCTTGTCGTTTCGCCCCTGATCAAGCTAGACCTTCGCCGAAAAAAAAAAACGAGCATGCTGCCCGTGACGAGAGGAAGCCGATGATACCCAATTTTACGGTCCTTGGTCATCGGCTAACCTTCCAGGTCAGGTCAATCACCCAAAAGTCAGGAAAATCAGGATATGTTAGAACGTCGTGAAGGGTGGCTGCTATGGGGTTTTTCTGGGTGATTATCACGAATATCATGTTAGTTATGATCGTATATGATGTCATATGCATTTAGGCCAGGTCGGGTTAGGTTAGGTCAGGTCAACCAGTAAGGGTTTTGCCGGGTATTCGTAGTAGGTGGCAACTGCCTCTGACAGCTTCGTAACATGTTACGAAGGAACCAAAATTACTTCGTAAATGTTCAAATGGTTGCTAAATTCGAATTCAGCTCCAAAAACTAGCCTAGAGACATGTAAAACTCGAAAAAGGTGAACCGAGGTCATCAAAGATCAGTGACCTGACCTGACCTTCCGGTGACCTTGAAACCCACCCTAATGCATGGGAGCAACATCATATCCCATGTTTGGACGCTTGAAACCACGAAAAGACTGCAAACGCGCGGCTAATGCGAGCCGACATAAGCTGAATCGCGATTCCGGCCAAACATGGTCTCGAAAAGTAGGTCATAGGTCAAAGTTCATTAGGGTCAGGTTCATGAAGTTTTTAGAATAGGTGTAAAATTGATTAACGTGAGGGTACTGAAAGTTTCGTCGCGATCAGCCGCTCTTTACGCGAGTTATTCGCGAAAGACCGAGGGGCCCGTTTGACAACAGGCAAGACATTGTTCTTGTTGTGACATGAATAGGTAGCCTTTTTTGTTGGAAGCTGTTTACTATCCTGACCAACGAATTCCACGTAAACAACCTGAATCAGCCTGAGAAGCCAAAATTCTGAACAAAAGCTTGTTTTCAATACTCGATTTTATCATGCCCCGTCTCTCGGCTGGGAAGTGACTCGGACCGACAGTGGCTCAAACAGGAGCTCGGCTCGACATGACCGGCTCAAAAACACCGGTACACACATGGCACAGGAGCGCACCGCGGGTAATGCCCTTAGGTTGACCTAAAGGCCCTCGCATGAGTGGTATGGGTCATGGGTCTTCTCAAGCATGGTACGGTTGACGCCGAAGGTTGACCGGCGGCCAGGGTTTAGTGCGGCGTACTCGCGGGCGATTTCGATAACATAGGGACCCTATGAGGCCTAGTTCCTATGTTCCCCCGAGACTGGATATGGGCCCTCTGAGGTCTCGAATGGGCATTCGGAGACCTGTTACGCCCCATTAGGCCTAGTATGGACAGTCTGAAGCTTGGTGTAGGCACTTTGTGGCCTGATACGGGACTTCTGTTAGGGTCTGTTAGGGTCTATGCGGCCTGAAATTGGCCTCCTGAGGCCTTGTAGGTGTCCTCTGCGGGCTGGTCTGGGCCTTCGGAAACCTGTCAGGTCCCCATTTAGTCTATTATGATTTATGAACCTTCTAAGGCCTAGTAGAGGCATCAGACTCAGAGACCTGGCTTGGCCCCTTGAGACCTGATATGGTCCTTCTGAAGCCTGGTTTAGGCCCCTGAGGCCTGGTATGAGCCTTCTGAAGTTCGTTAGATCCTCAGTTTGGCATGGCCACTGGAGCCCGGTAAAGGCCGTTTCTTGACTGGTAGGGACCCTCAGAGGCTTGAGATGGGCCTTTTTATACTACATGGTGGCTTCTGAGGCCTGGTATGGACCCTCTCAGACATTCTAAGGACCTTACCAGACCTTTTAATGGCCCTCTCAGCACTGTTGTTGGCCCTCTAATGACTGGTATAGACCCTCTCAGACATGATACGGGCCCTCCCAGTTCTTGCAAGGGCCCTCTCAGTACTGCTGCAGGCCCTTGCATGAGTGGTATGGGCCCTCGCAGGTATGGCACGGGCCCTCCTAGTCATTGCAACAGTCCTCTCAGTATTGCTGGGGGCCCTTCCATGATTGCCATTGACTGACATAACCCTCAGTAATATGTCAGGGTACAGGTCCTCACATAACTTGTGGTGGCCCCCACAGTACTGTTATGGGCCCTGCTGAGTGCTGTGGGCCCTCTCAGTACTGATATGGGCCCTGTCACTGCTGGTATGGCCCTCTCAGGCATTTTACAGGCTCTCGCACTCCTTCCAAGGGCCATCTCAGCACCGCTGCGGGCCCTGTCATGACTGGTATGGGCCCTCTGCTTCTCAGGCATAATATGGTACAGTCCACAGCAGAAGTAATGTGGGGTTTCAGTCATGGGTATGTTCTGCTTCTGAAGCTTAGGAACGATTAGCCAGACTATGTACAATGAAACTTTGAATGTAGCTTATATGTATCGTCACCCTTGCAACTGCAACTTTAGCTATTGACATCTTCTTTTCGATCACTCCGCATTAAACAATCGCCAGTCAAAGCCAACCGTTGAGATTGGTAAAACCCTACATTACTTTAGCGGTGGGCTGTATCTCCAAGACCTTGCATGGGCCCTTTCATATATTGAATGGGCCCTCTCAGACGTGGCATGGGCCCTCTTTGGCCCGGGCCCTTTCTACTGCTGGGAAGATAGGACAGGGCCACAATCACCCAAGATATATGATAAATGATTTTCTTTCAACTTTTTTTTTTGCTAAATTGGGCCCTTTTCCAAAAACATGGGCCAAAGCCCGTAAGTTCCATCTTGGCAGCGGCACCTTGAAAAGGCCCCCTTTGGCTTGATTCCCCACTCCTGAATTCATTTCTACAGCTCTGCCCAGAAGTCTTCTTTCTGCACAGTCAGAGACTATTCCGTCCATACCTGACCTGCTGGCTGAAAGACGGCCCCAGTGTTCAGAGTTGGGGGGGGGGGGCGGCTGCCCCCTGCCCCCCCCCCCCCCTGTGGCGCCGTCCCTGTGCAAAACTGTTTCTCCATTCATCTTATTTTGCGTGAGCGCAGTCATGATCTGGAGCCCATCAGTTGAAAGCGAGAAATAGCGACGAGAAGAAGGTCTTGTAAAAAGTCGCAGGGAATGCATTGAGCAGAAAAGGACGAAAACATTTTAGCTGCGAAGTCTGACCCGACCTGGTCTAAATGCTTTAACCTTCCAGGCGGTGGGGGGCATTTCCCCCCCCCTTAGTTTTTTCGACATATCTCGAGAACCGCTGCGCCGATCGTCACCAAACTTTCAGTACTCTCCCGGGAGTAGCTAGCGCACATGGTGACCAAAAAATTTCCAAAGGCTATGATAGGTTGGCCGCTAATGACGTCAGAGTGACGTCATTTCTGCCATTCTCGACCCAAAAAAAAGGTTTCGCGGGAAGAGCTGTCAGGCCTACAGCTTTAGAGATACAGAAAAATGTTTCCGATTTAGAAGGTGTGGAATATAGAGGGCTACAAAACTCCTGTTTCGTTTTCGGAGTTTTTGGATTTTGACCCCCAAAAATAAAAAAAATAGTTTTTTTGAATATAATAGCCGAAAAATCCAAAAAGTTTTTTGAATTTCGAAAAAAAAACGGAATATATGTGATAGTCCCTATCGCCTTCTATCTACATGCCAAATTTGAGATCGATACCTCTTTTTTGGCCAGGTTATAGCGAAAAAAAAACTTCAAAATTGATTACGTCAAATTTTCAAACTCAATTTTTAGCAATTCTAGACCTCGTAGCGCAAAACAAAGACCACCATTAGACTCCCCGTGACATGCTGCATCCAATCAATACCCATTTTATGCAAAAATATGAACTTTGAAATTTAACCTTTTTTACACCTGACCTTGACCTGACCTCCACCAGAAAGTGACCTAAACCGTACCTGATGGCCTTATAACCAACGCCATTGAGTTGGAAATGAAAAAGTGGCCATAAAACATGCATCGCATAACCTTAGTAAAGTTGGGCTCATGTGGTGACTCTTGGGTGACCTTTGGTGACCTGACCTGTGACCTGACCTTGTATGACCAGTGACCTCTAATAGCAACATATGTACTAGATAACTGACGCCATATCGCTGATTTTCGACAAAATGCGTTCTACTCGGTGTTATAGCGCTTTCCCTAGAAGCCCCGTGAACGGTGAGACATTTTATCTTTGACCTGACCTGTGACGTCATTGGTGACCCCGAGGTCAATGAAATTTTGTTTCCCTCGACAAATTTGAAAGGGCTATCGAACGCCGTTTGAATTTTCCGGATCCGTCCAGTAGTTTCGGAGATACGGGGGGGGGGGCAAAAAATGCCCCCCCCCACCGCGCAGGAGGTGGCCGGGAGGCCCACCGCCTGCCGGGTTAAGACATCATCTGTGACCAAAACTAACACATTATTCGTGATCAGCACCCCGAAAAACCCTTAGCAGCCACACTTTACGACTTTCTAACAGGTCCCGATTTTCCCGACTTTGGGTCATTGACCTGACCTAGAAGGTCAACCAATGACCTAGGACTTTAAAATTGGGTATCATCGGTTTCCTCTCGTCACGGGCAACACGCTCGTTTTTTCCGTGAAGCTCTAGCTCAATCAGGGGCCAAACGGCAAGGGGTGTCCAACCGACCCCCCCCTCCCTACACATTAGAAGCTGGCAAACGCCGCACACATGCGAGGGTTAAGTCATAAGTTGTACTTAAGATATGCTTAACTTTTTAAGTACACTTAAGCATGTAAAAAAAGTATATCACTCGACGCGCCTTGACGTGCTGAGCTCAGTGGTGCTTTTCTTTTTGCTTTATCTTAATCATTTATCATTTATTTATTTATTATGGTCATTTCACGATGGAACCGTGCAAATTATATTAGCGGGAGGTTGCGCCGTCCCTAGTCACCTCCCACCTCCGCCAGCGCCAGGTAGTGCATTATCACGGGACAGGTAGTGCCACCTAGGTGCGCCGGGGAGAACTACGGGTCGCATAGTGCCACCAGATGTCGCGCACACACGACAGGCGCAGATATATGGCATTTAGAACGTGGGCGATATATTGTAACAGCGTTGATTTCTACCATGAATGTATTTTAGCAACTTACAGCATGGGCGCAGGCAATGGAACCACAACGGCTACCACAACTGCACGTAAGTAAGTCCGACATACGACTTATGTTGGACACGTGGCAACGCTGCCCAAGCGGCCTTTTCCGTTAGGACGCCGAGCGACGGAGTGCGCGCAGCCATATTTTTTTTACCGGTTGACGCGGAGAGTAGAGTGATAGCTATTAGCGGCGGCTACCGCCACCATGGGACGACCCAGAAGGTACACCGGTGAGTTACCAGCTATCCGGCCTGTTAGTTACGCGCGGGCCCTTCGCACGAGGCAATCATGGCGCGCCCCTCTAACCAGCGGTCTAATTTTCGTCAGCAAATTTGTCTGCCAAGTTGCTTGAATACTGGCAGTTGGTTCATTTGTTCTGTTACTACCCTTCGCCCCATACTATGTGGCCGCCTGTCTCAGATACTCAGATGGCCCTCTGGGCGGTCGCATACACCAACATTGTAGCTTGGCCCTGAGCAATGCCCTGCCCACTGGCATGTCATGCCATGCCAGCGCCACCTTAACAAAACTTGCTCGGTTACTAGTGGTGTCAATCGAAACTTGAATCTTCGGAATTCCGATTTTGTCCAATGTCCAATTCGGAATTCGGTTGGACAATGGCAGCAGGCTTTGGACAACTTTGGACAATCGCTTGCTACACCTCAACATTTTTTAAAAGTAGTCGTGTTTAACATTGATTGGCTATTAGAAAGCTCAGCTTTCGATATGATTAACACTTTTGAGCTTGTAATGGTACATGAAAAGCAAATTAAATAACAGTGTTGAGTGTAAACTATTGCGTAGGTTTCGGACATCTTTGGACAAATGGCTGGCTTGGACATTTTTGGACGGACAATCGACGCAAGCATTGGACATTGGACGGACTTTGGACATACGTTTTCTTTGACACCACTATCGGTTACATGCACCAGTGTCATAGGTTCGCACTAAACAATGCCCTAACTGCACAATGGCACGCCATCCCGAGGGCATGCCAGGCAAAGCCGGCCATACCCAGGGGTGGAAAATTGTCAAAATCCCAGGGGGTGCCTTTTCTGTTTGATACTTTGGTTAACAAGCTGCTATGATGGTTTTGCATTGTTTGTGGGGCTGCTTTGCGAAATGAGGGGGTGCTCGTGCACCCTCAAACCCCTTATTCTCCACCCATGGCCATACCTGACTGGCCTGCCTAATTACCTGGGCTGTCATGCTATGTCACCACTAGATCATCAATGCAGCATAGCAGCAGGCATTCGTGCATCCACAGAGTGGCACTTTGCCAGCAGTGACCTGACCCCCAGTCGGCCCGCTGCAGACCGGTGCAAGGCGACACCCCCGATCAACGGCAGTCCGACCGCCGGCCACAAGCCCGTCACGGCCTTGGTCACGGGCAGCTGACGTCACGCCGGATGAGTCACCCGGCCGCCCCCCCCCCCGGTGCGGAGGACGGTCAAGTATGTCCGCTGGCCTGCCCCAGCACACAACTCGCTGTCAACTACCATGTCATTACGTCGCTACTAATGACATGCCTGCTGGCTCGCCACAGCATACAACTCACTGTCAACTACCATGTCATTACGTCGCTACTAATGACACGTCCGCTGGCTTGCCCCAGCATACAACTCACTGTCCACTACCATGTCACTACGTCCCTACCATGACATGTCAGCTGGCCCCTGCCCCCAGCACATAACTCAATCTCAACTACCATGTCATTACGTCGCTACTAATGACATGTCCGCTGGCTTGCCCCAGCATACCACTCACTGTCAACTACCACGCCATTACGTCGCTACTAATGGCTGTCCGTTGGCTTGCCCCAGCATACGATTCCCCGTCAACTACCATGTCATTACGTCGCTACTAATGACATGTCCCCGCTGGCCCTGTCCCAGCAGCTCCTTCTAGAGCACTTGTCACTACGTCCCTACCATGACATGTCAGCTGGCCCCTGCCCCCAGCACATAACTCAATGTCAACTACCATGTCATTACTTGGAGGTAAGCTATGGTATTTCTGAGCATGATTAATAATGTAAATAGAGTGAATAACCTTATGCTCATGTTATATGTTGCAAATTGATATAATTAAAACTAAATTGATATATTTCGATATTGCACCGTCATCAGAATAAGAATAGCAATTAAGCAGCGAAACAAAGCTGATTCAAACGGAATACAAAACGTGCATCTTTTGTAGTTCTTCTGAATGCTTGAGACGAGGTGTTAGTATCACTGATGTTAGTTGTCGGACTTTCGTCCCCGTCTTGAGTTGAGATGTTAGTTTCACAACGTTTCGGCCAGTTACTTCTCCGGCCGTCGTCAGGTGTTCTTTGGCCCTTAGAAGGACCTGGATGTTGGTGGCGTTGCGCCGTACGCGTCATACCGTTCGAAAGCTCCTGTAGTCAGCGGGAATCGAACTCGGGTTTCCCCGGTGATAGTCCACGGTTCTAACCACTCCACTATCGAGGCAGACCTCGATAGTGGAGTGGTTAGAACCGTGGACTATCACCGGGGAAACCCGAGTTCGATTCCCGCTGACTACAGGAGCTTTCGAACGGTATGACGCGTACGGCGCAACGCCACCAACATCCAGGTCCTTCTAAGGGCCAAAGAACACCTGACGACGGCCGGAGAAGTAACTGGCCGAAACGTTGTGAAACTAACATCTCAACTCAAGACGGGGACGAAAGTCCGACAACTAACATCAGTGGTGCATCTTTTGGTATGGTTCTCGTTCGATAAGGTCGATCAGTACGTAAATACAATCATCCAGGTGCGTGTCAACATTTGCAAATTATACATGATAATGCTTTAAAATATACATAATGCACATCATGCCAAAAATACATGTACGCATACAATATACATACTTTACATAATAGGTGGATACATACATATGCGCATACAATATACATACTTAACATAATAGATGGATACATACATATGCTCATACAATATACAATATACATAATACATAGATACATACATGATATGCATATACAATATACATAATACACATAATATATAGTTGTCTATTGTTACTCATACATACTCATGACGTATTGCAATGTTACACAATAGGTATTCTACAATATTGTATGTTACGCTGGGGCTACCGGAGCCACTGGGGGTGTGTATGGCGGAATCGAAATCAGAAACCAGCGACCCCACCTCAACACACAAGCCTCATCATGGCCTCTCCTCAATCCCCCGCCATACACACCCCCAGTGGCTCCGGTAGCCCCAGCGTAACATACAATATTGTAGAATACCTATTGTGTAACATTGCAATACGTCATGAGTATGTATGAGTAACAATAGACAACTATATATTATGTGTATTATGTATATTGTATATGCATATCATGTATGTATCTATGTATTATGTATATTGTATATTGTATGAGCATATGTATGTATCCATCTATTATGTAAAGTATGTATATTGTATGCGCATATGTATGTATCCACCTATTATGTAAAGTATGTATATTGTATGCGTACATGTATTTTTGGCATGATGTGCATTATGTATATTTTAAAGCATTATCATGTATAATTTGCAAATGTTGACACGCACCTGGATGATTGTATTTACGTACTGATCGACCTTATCGAACGAGAACCATACCAAAAGATGCACGTTTTGTATTCCGTTTGAATCAGCTTTGTTTCGCTGCTTAATTGCTATTCTTATTCTGATGACGGTGCAATATCGAAATATATCAATTTAGTTTTAATTATATCAACTAGACGGCATGTTTTGCGCTATAACTGTACGTTTTGATTAAATTGGTTTTACGGATGCATTATGCTGGGTTAAAAATCGTTGATTTGTATTATTTGGATCCCTACCCATACCCTACCCTGCCCATACCCCACCCTGCCCATACCCTACTCTGCCCATACACTGCTCATATCCTCCACATACTCTACCCTACTCATACCCTACTCATACTCGATTGAAGCTGTGTACCAAATTTGAGCGCAATTGGCCCAGCCGTTCCTTAGATATAGGGCCGACCCCTCACGTGCGCACGTTCAGTCGGTCCACCGCACCTGTATCACATGACCATGCATCGCCTGGTGAGTGCCCTGCCCACCCACAGTTCAATTTTCAGCACAATCGGCCCAGTAGTGGCTGAGTTGTTGCAAGAATAAATTTACTTTATTTACTGGCGAATCCCCTTAGCGAGCGGTGCCCTGCGCCGGTGTTCGTTGTCAAAGTTCAATGACCTGCCGGCTCTGCTGCTTTTCGTTCAGTTTTGGCAGCGAAGAAAATGAGCCAAGAGCACGTGCTCTCCGCTCGGCGCCAGCCGCGGCCCGTCATGCGAGAGAGATGCACGCGCTGACGGCGCACCCCTGGTCCGATCACGCCCAAATTTTAATACAAAGGCCGCCCACGCCCACAGATTCGGCATGCCAAATTTCACGTCGATACGCGGCGCCATTCCGGCGCAATAAGACACATAAGTCATGACACACGGATGGATGGAGAACGCACGCACGGACGACTTATAAATCATAATATAGACTAGATGGCCATGTTTGCGCGATAACTGTATGGTATTTAATTGATTTTACGGGTTCTGTAGTGTGTACCAAGTTTGAGAGAAATTGGCCCAGCCGTTCTTGAGATAGGAAACTGCTCCTTTCCAGGTGTGCACGTGCATTAGCATTTAGCACCCTACATATGGTAATGTGTCGTTCGATATGTGCCCGTTGACAGTCCCAAAATTCAGCACAATCGGCCCGGTAGCGGCTGAGTTATTGCAAGAATAAATTTATTTTATTTACTGGCGAATTCCCCTGGCGAGAGGTGCCTTCCGCTACCGTTTGTTGTCAAAGGTTCAATGGCCTGCCTGGGCCTGCCTGCCGAAGCCACCGATCCGATTTCGTCGGAAAATACGCGTAACGTTATCAAAACACGGTCGCATGCTTGAGTCATTTTCACAAAAGTTTATTGACTTTTCGATAATATTTTGGGTGGATATTGGTCAGAAAAGAATGCTCTTTCCGAATATGTAGGTTTCATAACGATTGATCATCGTTTTCAATACGTTTTGGTGTTGTAAAGGACATCGCGCTCCGTAAAAATCAAGTTTTCAAATTAATTTTTCATTATTAAAGAAATAGTACGGATCGTCACTTTTTATTTGCTTTCCTATTATTACACGTACATTTGTCTGCAAAATGATACAACACCGATTTCATTCCGTCAAGCCGTTTTCCAGCGGCATCGGTTTTCTTCCCACAATGCATGAAATCGGTCATTCTTTCACAACCGGGGGTGCTGTCTTGCACGTGGCGCGTGCTATACTATGAAACCATATCAATACGCTAGGCCCAGCTCTCCTCTATCCAGTGGTGGCAACCCCACCTCGCTACGGCAATCTGTCGCCGAGTTTTGGGCCCGGGAAGTGGGCGCCGCAGGCCGGTTTTCGCCCGATCTTCGATTTGACCGTTTCCCGTGTTAACCCTATGGCGCACGCGAGCGCGTGCTGACGGCGCACCCCTGGCCCGATCACGCCCAAATTTTAATGCAAAGACCGCCCACGCCCACAGATTCGGCATGCCAAATTTCACGCCGATACGCGGCGCCTTTCAGGCGCAATAAGACACATAAGTCCTGACAGACGCAGGCACGCACAGACATGTTATAATTCATAATATAGATTTGCAACATATAACATGAGCATAAGGTTATTCACTCTATTTACATTATTAATCATGCTCAGAAATACCATAGCTTACCTCCAAGAAGTTGAACAAGATTATAACCGCCGCGAAGCTTTGGTACGAACCATCATTAACGCCGACAAACAAGCGAAAGCAGACGAACGAATCCGATTCCTTCTGGAATGCAGACGAGCATCAATATGTCCAAGATTTATTACTAACAGTGTGAGCAACATATCATACGTGTACAGGCACAGTGCTGTCGTTGAAAAACACCGGGATAACTTCTGTCGCACACTTCTCAATGAGTCGATCAAGGACGCCTTCCGCACCAGAGCTTTCAGACTGAGAGAAAGCAGACGTCTTTATCAGGAAGTAGCTCACCATCACCTGCATTACGAAGTTGAGGCCCTAGCACAACAAGTATATGAAGAAGCCAGACTGCTGTCAGCTGCCACCCTAAGCAAGAAGTTTGTCAACCTATATCGTGAGAAGAATGTGTCAGCAGAAGCCAATTCAAGAGGTAATACTGTGCCTCCTGGAGACGTCTCAGCTCCAGATGATCCTATCGAAGAGCCGGACCAGAGAGAAGATAGAGATGTCAACGTGCATGTGACCTCACAACCTCAAGGACGCCATGACCAGGCTGCCGCTGATGTCAGCGTGGCATCTACAACACTACAGGACCGCAACAGTGACGAAATCCGCGGAGTAGCAGTAACTCACCTGCAAGACACTCCAACGGACGCCGGCGATGCTGACAACATGGTGACTGCAGACCAACCAGAGAGCCCTGGAGCCAGCGCTACTGACAGCCCTTCACGGTCAGGCGATGAGACCACTGATGATCCTTTTGCTGATCGAGAGCGATTCTTGAATCTGACTGACAGAATTCTCCCAGAGCCGCTTGTCAACTTGTTAAACAAAGGCCCCAATTTCGCTCTCTCTCGATCCGTGAATAGTCATACCCTTAAAGATGTAGAGTTAGGTCTGGAGAGAGGTGCCTTTGCTCTCCGCTGGAGGGAATCCATAGAGAAAGCTAAGTCGTACCATGCAGGCCCTTCATCTTGTCTTGACGCCACATCGAATGCTGGTGACAACCTTCACACGGACCGCCCCAGCCCGGATGAAGCGCCGATCGCCCAACGCAAGGTGACACTGATACCTAGATTCAGTGACACTGATTCCAAAGCTGCCCCTACCGCAGGAGTCCACAATGAGCAGGCCCTCAAAACTGTAAAACAAAAAGTGATGACACTCTTTAAAAACCACAAGACAGTAGAACAACCTAATCACCAGTCTGGTGACTTGGGTCTTCTAAAGGAACTTGGCAAAGATCCCGAGATTGTTATTAAACGGTCAGATAAATGCAAGGGCTTAGTGGTTCTGTCAAAAGCTGAATACGTGCAAAAAGCTAAAACGATCACTGATACGTACGAGGCTGTTGAGAAAAATCCCACCCCAAAGATCGAAGCGACAACAAAAAGGCTAATCAAAACTACACTTACAGGTAAGGTGCCCGACAAGGTAGTTAAAAGCATTTTGCCTTCTGGGTCTCGGACCGCCGAACTATACGGGCTCCCGAAGACACACAAACCTGATGCTCCCTTACGCCCCATCGTATCTGCCTGCGGTGATCCGCTGGATAAGCTCACATGGCTACTAGAGAGAATAACCACTCTGTGGTGTTGTGTGGGGTTCTGGGATACCTGAGCGCGCCTATGGGCGACTGGCGCGCCTCTGGTGGACGGGTCGGACATCAGCTGACCTACGGGTCAGCGCGGCGGCGGAGCATCAGTACTACAGTGACCGGTGAGTGGGGCGGACCGTCACACTGGTGGCAGCGATAGTCGCGATGGATGGACATGGGGACAGCCGTGTGGTGTGGGGTGAAGGGGAGGAACTTGATACGTTCATGCGGAAAGTGAAGGCGTACCGGCTGCAAGTGGGAGATGAGAAAAAGGCGATCGGTAAGGCGTTGCTGGGCCTGGGCTCGAGGATCGGCATCATGGACTCGCTGACGGAAGACGACACCAGCTCGGTGGCGTCGCTGGAGGCTGCTCTACGGCGAGAGTTTGGAGCTTCCACCAGGTCGTATCAGACTGCGTTCGGGACCCGCGCCAGACTTCCCGGCGAGACTTACGGTATGTTTCTGGCTGCGTTGCAGTCTCTGTTCGTGAACGCCTTTCCTGATACCAAGGCGGACACTTCTGTCGCCAAGGCTCTGATAAAATCTCGGTTTCTCGACGGTATCAATGCGACTGTGTCTGCTCAGCTGCGGCTACTATGCCCCGACCTGGATGTCGAGAACCTTCCAGCCCGTGCAAAACAGATTGACGAGGCGATGGCGGGCGCAGACGGCAAACCCAAACCTGCCTGTGCTGTGGGGATCATAGGGAACTCTGCTGGCAGTCTGGAGCCGGCGGGTCAGACTGTGTGTGAGCCAGACAGTATCACAAAGTTGAGAACGGAGGTCGCTGAACTGTCCCGTTCCGTTCTGGCAATTCGTGATGTCATAACAGGAGCTGCTGGCGGGTGCAGCAGCCCGGGGGAGGAGCATGTTGCGCGTATTTTTCCATCCCGCGGGCCGGTCGGTCGCGGCCGGGTGGGCGCCGCATGGCGGCGGGGCGGGGCTGCAGGCGCCCCGGGGCCGCGAGCGGGTCGTGGCAGCATGACCCCAGCACGTGACTCGGCGGCCGGCGCCGGCCCGCCGGGTGGGCAGGGACGGAGCCAGGAGCCACATTGGGGGCACGCTGATCCTGGTATGGAGCATGGAGCGATGAGCCGCGTCGTCTGCTGGACTTGTGGAGAAGCTGGGCATATTCAGCGGTTTTGCACACGCGCACCTCTGGCGCGCGGCCGGGGACGGGCCAGCCCGGTCATGTGCTGGCGCTGTCGTGAGTTTGGACATACGCAGCACGACTGTCCGCTGTCTTTAAACTGAAGGCGGCTGGTCCCTCTCTGCTGAGTGCGGGCCAGCCGGGAAATCAATCGCTGCATGTGGGCGGGACAGAAGACAAGATTCCCTGTTCCTGGCTGGTAGACACAGGGGCGGCGGTCACGTGCATTTCAGCCTCGCTACCTGGGATAAATGGTTTGAAAATGAGCCCGACTGCTCGGAAACCGATTGGCGCTAATGGACTGCCTTTAAATTGTATTGGTGCCATCACAGCGAACCTTGGCATTGGCCCGACGCAAGTAAGCCACGTGCCAATTATTGTCGTGAAAGAATTATCCGCGCCTGCAATTCTTGGTATGGACGTTCTCCGCCGATTTCCTAGTTTTTCGGTCGACCTTAACGCACAGTTGTTGCACCTCGGTGGTCACCGTATGCAGTTGGAGGCCAGACACTGCGGTGTCCCTACGCAGCCAGTCTCGGTTCGTTTGCTGCAAGACTGCGTCGTGGAGCCTCACTCTGAGCGAGTCGTGTATGTAGGCGCGGACGATTTTGGCCGTCTTCCCAGGGAGGTACTATTCGATCCTGATCCTGAGAAAGCTACTCGTCACGGGGTAGCATCAGTCCCCTGTTTCGTTCGGTCTGACGCGGGGAATAGGATGCCTATTCTGATTCACAATCCTGGCGCAGAATCTGTCAAAATGTATGGGAACTCCGTCATGGGCCAGGTTACGGCTGCAAGTGTGGAGGAAGACGCGGAAAGGGACAAGCTCCTGCGTACGGGTCCGGCAGAAGTGGATATTTCGGAAGCGGATATTGGGGATGCTGACCGGAAGAAGTTGCAGAGTCTTTTGAATGAATTCAGAGATGTCTTCGCGAATAACGAGGATGAGTTGGGCCGCACACACATGGCAACGTTCAAAATCACCACTACTGACGGGCCGCCGGTGGCGGTGCGCCCGCGCCGGACGCCGTACCACTTACGGGATGAAGTCAGGCGGCAAGTTGCGTCGATGGAGGCACGGGGCATCATTCGGCCGTCTGTTTCGCCGTGGTCAGCGCCAATCCTGATGGTTAGGAAAGCTGACAACTCATATAGGTTTGCGATTGATTATAGAGGTCTGAATGAAAGGACAGTTGAAGAGGTTACGTACCTGCCGACGGTGAAGGAATGCCTGGACAGTTTGTCCGGTTCGACCTTGTTCTCGACGCTCGACCTTAATTCTGCTTACTGGCAGGTACCCGTTGCGCAAGAAGATCGGCATAAAACAGCGTTTTGTACAGAAGATTCAAAATGGGAATTTCTGGTGATGCCTTATGGAGCCAAGGGTGCGCCGAGCTGTTTTACCCGCCTCATGTCCGTCGTGCTGAGGGGCCTTCTCGGTAACGGTGTTACAGCATACATGGATGATGTCGTCGTGGGAGGAAGGACGGTAACTGAACACCTCACTCTGCTACGAGCAGTGCTTGAGAGATTGCGGAAAGCAGGTCTAACTGTGAAGAGTAGAAAAGTGGTGGCTTGCCGTCGCCGCATACGCGTTCTCGGTCACGTTGTTTCTGGCTCTGCAGTACAGCCAGATCCGGAGCGTGTAGAGGCAATCAAGGGCTGGCCAAGTCCAACAACGACAAAACAGGTGCGGCAGTTTTTGGGGATGTGCACCTATTACAATGACTTTGTTCCACAACTGCAACTCCTGCAAAGCTTCAGGCCCGTTGGAGTGGTCCATTCATCGTGGTTCAATGTCGCCAGGGTAATACTTACTGGATCAAGCGAGAGGACAACTTCAGGCAACGTTTTCTGAGGCATCATGACCAACTTAAGCCGGTAGAGCCACGGAAAGAGCACCTACAGGCTTCCGATCGCGCCGCAGATGGGGCAAAACTGCAAGGCCGTCGACCTTCACCGGCTGAGGGTCAGTCACAAGGGAAGAGTCAGCACCCAGGTCCAGCAACTGCCCAAAGGGAGCTGATATTCGAATCGGAAGAAGAGGACGTTGACGATGCTGAAGGTGAAGATGATGGGGAAGATGACAGCGAAGAGGGAGAGCCGGTTCCCCACCCAGCGGATGTACCAGCTCGGGAACTGCGGCGGAGTGCAAGGGAGCGAAAGCCGCCGGACCGGCTGGGGGAGTGGACAGTATAACCTAGCAGACAGATGTGGGGAGTGGGGGGCTGAAGTGGGGGAGGAGTAGTGTGGTGTTGTGTGGGGTTCTGGGATACCTGAGCGCGCCTATGGGCGACTGGCGCGCCTCTGGTGGACGGGTCGGACATCAGCTGACCTACGGGTCAGCGCGGCGGCGGAGCATCAGTACTACAGTGACCGGTGAGTGGGGCGGACCGTCACAACTCAATTGCTAGCGTTTGTGCCAGCACACTTAGAAAATACTCAGGACTATCTGCAGAGACTTAAGTCCCAATTTGATGGTAAGTTCCCAGAGGGCACTATCGTGTTCTCTGTAGACGTAGCGAACTTGTACGGCAACATCCCCACCACTGAGGCCATAGAAGCTACGCTTAAGCTCTTCGACAGACATAACGATAACGTGGACACATTCGGTCTGACCCGCCAGGACATAAAAGTACTTTTGAGACACCGCCTAAACAAAAACTATGTTAGGTTCGGTGATAAATACTTCAAACAGACCATGGGTGTAGCCATGGGTTCAAGAATTGCCCCTCCGTTAGCAATCATATTCATGAACGCCGTAGAGTCTCTGCTTTTAACGTCCCCCAACTCTCAGTACCAGCCCGTCGCATACATGCGATACATCGATGACGTGCTAGGAGTATGGACTCACGGTGCAGACAAACTCGATGAATATTTCCGCTTCTTAAATGACTTTCACCCAGCGCTCAAATTCTCCATCGAGAGGACTGACAAAACAGCTGGTGGATATATACCCTTTCTCGACACCACCATAAGTGTGCGTGACGATGGCACGTACAACACAGAGCTGTATATCAAGCCGATGGCGGCACCGATCATAGTGCACTTCAGCTCAGCTCATCCCATGCAGTGTAAGCGATCCGTCCTGTATTCACAGCTTCTACGTGCTAAACGTCTGGGATCTGACAAGGCGGCACAAAAGCGGGGTATGGCTAAGATCGAAATGCTGTTCCGTCATAACGGGTACCCCAACAAACTCATCCAGAGAACTAAGCATCGAGTTCTATTTAGTAGTGAGCAAAACGGCAGAAACAGAGCAAAAAACAGAACAAAAAACGAACCTACATATATCACACTCCCATACATCGACGAAACCCTAGCACGACGGGTGGATGGAGTCTTGAGGGGCTCGGGTTTGAATGCGCGGGTCGCTTGGACCAGTGGAAAAACACTAGCGCAACACCTCACCAGGTCAGCCATGCAAAGTCCTCCCTGCCCGGCAGGTGCAAGGAAATGTCATACTTGTGAGGCGGGGCTGCCTGGTCGCTGCCACACCAAAAACGTTGTGTACAAAATCGCGTGTAACATGTGCCAAGACAAAACTAGTATTTACATAGGAGAAACTAAAAGACGCATCCGGGAGCGGTTTCACGAGCATTTGAGGGACGCAAAAAACCAAACCAAGGACACTCCACTCGGAGATCATGTAGCTAGGACACACCCAACCAGCATAGTAGGGCCCGAGTCGTTTAGCGTGTCGATCGAAAAAGTTTGCAAAGATGTACCAAACCTCAAAATAGCCGAGTCAATCGAAATCAGAAACCAGCGACCCCACCTCAACACACAAACCTCATCATGGCCTCTCCTCAATCCCCCGCCATACACACCCCCAGTGGCTCCGGTAGCCCCAGCGTAACATACAATATTGTAGAATACCTATTGTGTAACATTGCAATACGTCATGAGTATGTATGAGTAACAATAGACAACTATATATTATGTGTATTATGTATATTGTATATGCATATCATGTATGTATCTATGTATTATGTATATTGTATATTGTATGAGCATATGTATGTATCCATCTATTATGTAAAGTATGTATATTGTATGCGCATATGTATGTATCCACCTATTATGTAAAGTATGTATATTGTATGCGTACATGTATTTTTGGCATGATGTGCATTATGTATATTTTAAAGCATTATCATGTATAATTTGCAAATGTTGACACGCACCTGGATGATTGTATTTACGTACTGATCGACCTTATCGAACGAGAGCCATACCAAAAGATGCACGTTTTGTATTCCGTTTGAATCAGCTTTGTTTCGCTGCTTAATTGCTATTCTTATTCTGATGACGGTGCAATATCGAAATATATCAATTTAGTTTTAATTATATCAATTTGCAACATATAACATGAGCATAAGGTTATTCACTCTATTTACATTACCATGTCATTACGTCACTACTAATGACATGTCCGCTGGCTTGCCCCAGCATACCACTCACTGTCTACTACCACGCCATTACGTCGCTACTAATGGCTGTCCGTTGGCTTGCCCCAGCATACGATTCCCCGTCAACTACCATGTCATTACGTCGCTACTAATGACATGTCCCCGCACGCCCTGTCCCAGCAGCTCCTTCTAGAGCACTGAACAGCGGCATGACTTATACTTTCTGAGGTCACCAGTACTTCTCATGCAGCGGCAGTGTTTATGTTTCCCTAATCTTTGGCGTCTTTTTTTGGCGTCTTTCAGAAGAGCCCAGGAAGGGGTCAGGGGTCGAGGCCAGCCAATGCCAACACACCGAACGTAATAGCTTAGCCCGGACTCACTTAGCAACCTTAACGCTAATGGTCATTTCACGATGGAACCGTGCAAATTATATTAGCGGGAAGTTGCGCCATCCCTAGTCACCTCCCACCTCCGCCAGCGCCAGGTAGTGCCTTATCACGGGACAGGTAGTGCCACCTAGGTGCGCCGGGGAAAACTACGGGTCGCATAGTGCCACCAGATGTCGCGCACACACGACAGGCGCAGATATATGGCATTTAGAACGTGGGCGATATATTGTAACAGCGTTGATTTCTACCATGAATGTATTTTAGCAACTTACAGCATGGGCGCAGGCAATGGAACCACAACGGCTACCACAACTGCACGTAAGTAAGTCCGACATACGACTTATGTTGGACACGTGGCAACGCTGCCCAAGCGGCCTTTTCCGTTAGGACGCCGAGCGACGGAGTGCGCGCAGCCATATTTTTTTTTGTCTCCCTCTGTCCTTTCTAGGGCGTCTTTCAGAAGAGCCCAGGAAGGGGTCAGGGGTCGAAGCCAGCCAATGCCAACACACCGAACGTAATAGCTTAGCCCGGACTCACTTAGCAACCTTAACGCTAATTTATTTTTCGGTTCACCCGACAACCACAAACAAGTGGGCATTACGACGGGAACTGGGAAAAGCACAGATCACGGTGACTAGCACAGATAACGCAGCCTCGCACCGTTCGCACATATCATACAGGATTGTTAACCCGCGCCGGGCCGCGAGTTTCCTAAGTGTGGAACTATTCATACCGTCGCCCGTTCGAGTGACGTCATCACTCGGCGCTGGCGGCTAGGTGCGTGGATTGGCGGGTCCTTAAGTTGGCGAAGAGGCAGAGCCAGTTATCCTGCGTAAATATTTAGTCAGTCTTAATTTTAGCGAGTTCCCTAGCTAGAGAAAAAGTAACTTGTTCTACGTAAATATATAACCGGTGTTATTTCAGTTATCGTTCGTGCATTCGCCCACCTTGGAAGCATATCTCCTAGGTGCTCCTAGGTGCTTGAGTTTTGACGGTGTGGTTTGTGCACTGCGTTTCGCTTCAGCATTGAGCAAATGTCTTCAGTATTACTGCAGGTGATACTGCCTATCGGCGTTGAATGATGTTTGACACCAATAGGACATAAATTAGCAGGTAGTGCGAATTTATTATTAGTAGATTTATAAACGACATTATTAGCAGATTTATTAGCGGATTTATTATTTATTTTATTAGCAGGTAGTGCGGAACTATAGTGCGGATAGTGAGTGACGCCATCTGAACCGATGCTGGAGATGGTAGCGCCACCTGCCGCCACTTAACTGCTCGCTACTTGTAACAGTGCCTGGCTGGTGCTTTGTGTTGATTGTTTGAAGCGTTAGTACCTTATGACGCATAATATAAGGTCACTTTGCAAAATGTGAGGAGCATGGACGAATTAATTTGTGAGACATGGACGCCTTAGTAATACATAATTGGTCCCAACACAAGCTATGCATTAGATTTCAATGTAATTGCTCAGCTTCCCATAATAACACCGGGGGCGCTAGTGCTGTGCGCCGCTAGCCTATAATCGTGCAGCGATTGGTCAGCCGACTGTGAGCCATGACGTCACAGCCTGTAACGTCATCTCGGCGAAGCTTGCGCCAATCATAGACCTTAGGTATGGGCAGTTCCACACTTAGGAAACTCGCCACCGGGCCGGGGGGGGGTGTTTGAACACCCCCCCCCCCTGCGGTTTTTGACACACCTTTTTGTGCATCTTTTTCGCACATGTTGAGCAAATTTCAGACCCAGGTTACGCCAAGTGACCTCACCTCCGAAAAAAATAAGAATGCTCGTCATACGAGTAGCTACACCGATTGATCGATTCCCTTGAAACTTTCAGCGATTGATTAGAGCAACACTATCTAAAAAATGTATATCTCGGAATTTTGCCATCGGTGACCTGAGGTCAAGTCAATTTTGCGGCCTCTCCAATATAAGTCAATGGGAGAAAATTGAAAAGCGTCTGTTTTGCACGAACGCTATTCTAGACACTCTCAAACATCGAGATGTAAGTAAACGTGACACACTGAACCGGAAAATGGCAACTGTGACCCCTGGTTATGTCCCCGAGGTCATCTCAGGAACAGAATCTAACAGTTTTTCGCTAATAACTTCTGATAGAGGCGTGCTAGAGCGCTGAAAACGCCTTAGATGTGTTCGGCTCGACGTTTCGGATCGACTGATATGCAACATGACCTTTTCCGGTCAGGTCATGACCTTGACCTGATCTCAAATTTTCATGTTGACCTTTCAAGGTCAAATTATAGCTCGCTCATTCGACGCGTCTCGACGAGAGAAACACGATGCTGGCAAAAGTAATGTCATGGCTCTTTTTAGTCAAAAGTTATTGCCGAAAAAACGCTTTTCGTAAAAACGGCTATTTTTTAGTTTTGCCCTCTGGAGGCTAAACCGTTGACCTGAGGTCAAATCTGAGAACATTACTCAGAAAGGTCTGGAAAAGGGCTATCGAATGCGCTTTTCTGCGGTGCTGTAGCTCTATTGGTCCCCAGATAGCCGTTGGCAGTTTCCAAAATGTTGAAATAATCAACGTTTTAGCTTTGGTGACCTCTGGTGACGTGACCTTTGACCTGACCCAAAAAATGACCAGTGTTTTCGTCCTTATTTTGGACGTTCTTTCGATTGCCGCTTACCGCGTGTCGCTACGTTGCCCAGGAGCCGAGTTAAAAGGGGGGTGTTCAGACACCCCCCGGCCCGGCGCGGAATCTCAGAGCAACGGCCCGGCGCGGGTTAAAGGGACAGTATAATCGAGAAAAAAATCAATGTATGGAGCTGATTTTTTTCTAGCATTTCTTATTTTTCTGAATCAGAAAAACATAGTTTGAGGACCGGGCTCGGTGAAAAATATTTTTTCATGAGCGAGTCATTTTCATGAGCGAACCACCACTACAAGCATGGCCGCCACTTTGGAAGCCTGCGAAATTACTACAGAACTGGCGCAGATAATACATTATTGACGCTACGCTTACGCGGCCGCTCTTCTGATTGAGTTGTCGTTAGGGAAAGGCAGCATTAGGTATTGCCCAGAAGATATCACGTGACAATATTCTCGTACTTGAAGCAAATGTGAAGTACTTTCAGCAGATCAGATGACGTCATACATATACGTCATACATTGGAGGGAGATTGTGATTCAAGCTGGAGGAATTCCTTTGTTGAGCCGCTAGAATCCGAAGGAAACAGCGGAAATTGCCTACGACTATTTAATGAATTTAACGGTGATGAATAAGTTCGAAAAACGTTTTGGCTTTATAAAATTTGATGCAATGACCAGGGTAAAAGTTTTATTACTGGCGGTCAATTCAAAACGGCGCAAACATTTAAACAGTGAAGATAGTGAAGCACGATTCAAAGTGTAGTACACCTTTCGTACTTTGAGCGGCGATAGCGGGATAACGGTGTGGAGCTTCGAGGATCGGTCTTCAGTTCCCGGACCAGAAAGGTGGGGCCTATGCAATGTCAAATTTCATCAAAATGGTGATACTGTCCCTTTAACATTTGCAATTCACACTTATGCACAATTTTCACAATAGGTACCTATACACATTCCAATAAGACGCATCGCAGTGCTACATTCCTAACCGCTTAATTCGCCAGCATCCGCTTTACTTTTAAGGTATTTGCAAAATTCGGCGATAGAGCATTGTCGTAAATGTGGAGGTAACCCATTCCATATCTTACAATCGTGATACGATAAGGATGCTTTTTTGTATTCGGTTTTAGGGATGGCAATGTCCAAATTGCCACATTGCCTCGTCATTCGCTCAGATCGTTTCACTTTAAAAAGAGATGAAATAGCATTTGGAGTACTTTCTAGGAAAAGAAGACTTTTTCGAATAATTTTCAGCACAGCCATATTATGCTCGGCCCCAACGTCACCATGCCAAGCTAATCTCGGTGATTCCCGGCCAGCAATACGCCGCGCAAATTTTATGATTTTCCCTATTCTTTTCCGTTGCGTTGCATTGCAACTTCCCCAGACAGATATGCAAAAACGAACGTGGGGGAGGACTAAGGCATTGATAAGAAGCACAATCGTTTTTAGGGGCATAATGTGGCGAAGATGACCAAGACCAATCAACATGCCTATCGATTTCCCCACAACGGTGCTAACATGTCGATCCCATGACAGAGACTGGTCGAGAGTAACGCCTAAACTTACGATGTATGAACTGATCGCAATGCTGGTATCAAATATATTGATGCTCTTAATACTCATGCGTCTTAAGCTTGCTTTGGAGCCAAAGAGGATTGCTTTTGATTTACTAACATTAAGGGCCAGCCGATTTCGAGAAAACCATTCAGCTAATATTTGAAGGACTGCTCGAAGGCGGGAAATCATGTCATTTACGTCTTTGGGTGAGCCGAAACCACGATCTGGGTGTCATCAGCATATTGAACAATTGTACAGGTCTCGCGGGTTTTAAGGGTAGGTTTTGCCTTTCCGGCATATCTTTTCGTCTTCAGCTTTGTAGGCTCGAAGATGTGACCGATTTATTCGTATAGTTCCCTACCATGATTATGAAACAAGGTTTAACCGTATGCCGAATAGTTTCGGAGAAATTTAAAGAAAACCTCAAAATCTGCCGTTTGGGGAATTCTGACCGCGGCTTCCCTGCAGTCGCCTATGACTACAGTGGTGCCACCCAGCGGGTAGGACGCTGAAACACAGAGGCATGAATGAACCCAGCGCGTAGTAAACGGTGAATGGAAGCGGGACTCAGTAGAGGCTATCACTGCGGCCCGCGCGCAGGGCGTCCTTGGACAACGGCCGAGCCCTCGGGCGGTGAGGGTAGAGGTCACGAGAGCCCGGCGCTGTTTAGCGTGTAGGGAGGGGTGAGGCGCTCGCCGCCAGCCTTGTAGCTCGGCCGGTGTGGCATGTCTATGAAAGCAGGGGTTGGGTCGGTTGGGAGGAGCTGGAACAGGGTGATAGGTTTAGGCATAGAATAGAATGGAATTGTGCTGAGGCCAGTGTTACCAACAGAAAAATAGCCGGCTGCCAGTATTTTTTAGAAGTCTCCCTCAAGGTCAACTAATAACCGCTAAATATATAATAAATTATGATCGGAAAAAGTAACCGCTATGGGCAAAATATTCCGGCAGCCGGCGATTTTGCTGTTGGTAAAACTGGCCTCAGATCAACTAAAAATATCTTTTGCTTATTAAAATGCATCTATCATTACGAAATAATCCACAATTATTTATTGAGATAGATACAATGAATTGTATTTTCCCGATGTTACCGTTTTTATAACTTTTATTATTTGCACTTGAAAGGACGGTCGAACGAACCCCTCCCCTCACTTTTCTCGAACAACTCGCCATAAAGTGGCGGATCGCATTCGCCACGTATGTTTATACAAAAAAAATCGTAGCTGCCATAGATCGGCATAGATCGGCCGAAAATGGGATTTTGACAAATTGATGTCAATTGTGAATTTTTTCACCATAAGTTTTCCAAAAAGTCGAGCTATTGATCTGATAATTGGCATATCGATGGACCACGTTAGCCCGCGCCCCGTAGGGCTATCGGCGGACCCTACCACCCGTGAGGGGGGGGGGGCGTTTCGCCCCGCCCCCAAGATCTCGGAAAGTTACCGGCCGATTTTCAAAATTTAAACGGTGTTGGATAGCCGGCCAGGGCTGCAGAGTCGGAGTCGGAGTCGATAGTTATGACCGGAGTCGCAGTCGAAGTCGCCAAAATCTTACCGACTCCGACTCCGGGTTCGGAGTTAATTTGGCATAGCTCAAAGCCATGCCCTACACATGCTTGCTTGGAAATATTATGCTCGTTGATGTTTCCAATTTCCAAACCAGACTTTGCCGAAGCTAAGGCAAGGTTTCTGTTTTGGACGATCACTTTCAGCGAAAAACCAGAAGACCGGCTGTGCTAGAAACTGCTTATGGTACTGAATGCTATTTTTAGAGTATCTATAGCTGCGATGTAAGGTCATGGAACGCGCGATGATTGTCTCAGGCAAGACAAAAAGACCTCCGACATGAACTTTTCTATCATGATATGGACTTATAGGGAAATGCCCGGAGTCGGAGCTGGAGTCGGAGTCGGAGTCGGAGTGGGAGTCGATTTTTGAAGCCGGAGTATATTCGGAATATTTTTCTCTTCAAGACTTTCTCGAAGTATAGAAAACTTTCGGTTATTTTTGGAAAATAATATGATGATTGCTGAAATAATATGCTTTAATGATAAACATCTTATTGTGTTACACATTTTTATCTATGTTCAAAACTGTAGGAGTGGCAGCTATTCCCGCAAAAGTTTTTTTTTTCGAAAATTGCAGACCTATGACGTTATTCTGATGTCATTTTTGGCCAACCTATCACACTCTCTGGAAAAAGACGGCCCCGCATGGTGTAAAATTGATGCCGAGAGGGACCCTGAAAGTTTGGTGACGACTGACGATATCTACAATACTTGGGGAGACATGGATTGAAAAAGGGAGAAAAGTCGTTTCGGACTCCTGTCCCCCTGAAAGTCGAAGGCTAAAGCATATTTATCTCCTATCATATGGTGTTATGCTTCTTCAAGCGACTCATATGGATTTGGCTTCAAAAATCACAAAGATAACAACAAATAATATTGGTGTAACTAGAACCCAAATGCCTATCTATTAAAAATGATGTCAAAAATCCATACACCATTTTCTGCGGTAAGCTTTGTGTCTGGTAGTTTTGGAACTATAGTGCGGCAGAAAATAAAAATGTAGTGTGACACGATATCCGGCCTCATCAGGTCACGGATAATTAGCAGAAACGTCCCCAACAAATAACAGCGCTTAACAGTCGTCTGCCGGCCCCATTGGTAACCGGCTAATACTATTCGCGACCTTGGATCGGCACGCTGCCGGCTCACTCAGCCCGCTGGCTACGGGCGACCTTGACCGCTCAACACCGATTGGCCAACGGACGGGGTCGTGCGCCGGTCAGCACGTGGAGAGGACGGGGCACAGCACCGCACATTGTATGCGACCTCTGACCTTTCCCTGTCTCCTGACCGCATGACGGATCGCCGGCCCAGGCGGTAGAAACCGGTTCTAGCCTCTACACACGCTGCCACCCTAACCCTCCCCTCCCCCACGCTACTACGTGATGTAGTACACGCTCGTGCGTAACTGGGCGGAGCAAAGGGTCGCCGATACAGGGGCGGAACTAGTTGCCCTCCCGCCCGCCGAGCGACCTACCGCTAAAACCCGCGAGACCTGTACATGACTCGGATACAGCAGTAGGCAAATTGTTAACAAATAAATTAAAGAGCATAGGGCCCAAAACACTGCCCTGGGGCACGCCGGACAGAACGTCGCGTTTCTCATCACAGCCCCTAACAAACTGTTTTCTAGCGTCTAAATAGTTCTTAAACCATGGATGGTCAATGCCATACTGACACAGTTTGTCTAAGAGTAAGTTATGATTAACAGAATCAAAAGCTTTCAGCTTAAATCGAGAGATGCCAAAAGGCATACGTCACCCTTGTCGAGCGAAGATCTTATTGATTCTGTCAGGGTAATGAGGGCATGATCTACTGAGTGGTGTGGTCGGAAACCAAACTGGTTTCTGCCAACACACAACATTCATTTAAATAAGATCTAGGCTGGAGAGAAGTAAGACCTTCGAGGATCTTGGACACAACACATAACAGGGATATAGGCCTATAATTTGATGCCAATGCTTGGTCACCCTTGCCTTTATATATAGGTACAATTTCTGCGACTTTCCAGTGCAATTACATCAAAAGTTGAAGCGGAAAAACTTTTTGACCTGTCTTTAGCGAAATTTTTACATTCATACCCCCAAAACCCCCTAAATATTGACCGAGAGCAATTAAATTTGCACAGTGGCGAGAACTTCAGGGGACCCACTTACCTACCAAATTTGGTGTTTCTAGGTGCCATAGGAGCCAATCGCGAGGGGGAGGGGGTCGCATCGACCCCCCTGCCATGAAAAATGCCCTGCCAGGGCGAGGGTTAACCCGCACCCTGATGGGAGGGGGGCATTTTGCCCCCCCCGTGGTTTTCCTTGAATAACGAGAAAACAGCGGCGCGCAGCGCCGCCAAATTTTGGGTACCTTACCGGGCATCAATTTGACACCTTCACACAAAATTTCAAGTCACAGGTCACCTCTGGTCAGGAGTTATTGAGGTCAAACTGAGGTCATGTTCGAGTAAAAATGAGCAAAAAACATGACATCTTAAAACGCTCACCAATTCTACAGTTAACAAGCAAGTTCTTTATGGGGTTGTGTAAAACAAAGGCGGCACTACAAAAATGCGATCTCGGATTTTCGAAATTTTGGGTTTTTGACCCCCAAAAATTAAAAAAAGATTTTTTAGAAAAACTCTAAATTTCCAAAAAAAAAATCGAATTTCGAAAAAACGGAATGTATGTGATAGTCCCTTCGCCGCTCTTCTATATACATACCAAATTTCAGATCGATACCTCTTTTTTTGGTCAAGTTATAGCGAAAAAACTGTTAAAAATTGATGACGTCAAATTTTTGAAATCAATTTTTAGCAATTCTAGACCACGTAGCGCAAAACGGAGACCACCATTGGACTCCCCGTGACGAGCTGCATCGAATCGATACCCATTTGATGCAAAAATATCAACTTTGAAATTTGACCTAATTTGACCTGACCTCGACCTGACCTTGACCTGACCTTCACCAAAACATAATCTGAACCGACCCCAGTGGCTGCCTGTCCCTCATAATCGCATTTGGCATATAAAATGGACCATAAAACATGCATCACATGATATTTTTAATTTGTGACCCTCAGTGACCTGACCTCTGTGACCTGACATGGTATCAGTGACCTCAAATAGCAAAATATGTGTTTGACGAACATTTCCCCATCGATGATTTCCAATGAAATGCAGTTTACTCGATTTTACAACTCATTTCTTGAAATGCCTGTAAACGGTGAAAATTCGACCTTTGACCTGACCTGTGACGTCATCGGTGTGACCTAGGTCAATGAAATTCGGTCACAAGGTAGTTCCCCATTGGGGCTATCCAGCGCCGTTTGCCGCTTGTCGCTATGTTGCGTGGTTCTCGAGATCTTAGGGGGGGGGGCAAAATGCCCCCCCATCAGACCACGTTGCTCGGCAGACCCCATCAGGGCGCGGGTTAAAACATGTTGTAAATCTAGCAGAACAATGAACTGTCTTCACAGGTATCCTGAATAACTTTGATAGCGATATGGATCGCTAAACAAACAAATATAACACTTGTTTAGCAGGACGAGACTCGAACGTTTCTTCCGTGGCCGGTCAGGCGGGCCTAGCGCCGGGTCCACGAGTTGATAAGGGTCATTTCAAGCTTCTGTGTGGCTGAACTTGATCCATGATGACGCTCAGTTGTGTGATTGCGCTTTGTTGCCGGCTGTGAGAGATGCATATTAACCCGAGCCCTGATGGGTCTGCCGAGCAACGCGGTCTGATGGGGGGCATTTTGCCCCCCCCCCCCCTGGATCTCGAGAACCACGCAACATAGCGACAAGCGGCAAAGGACGTTGGATAGCCCCAACGAGGAACTACGTTGTGACCCAATTTCATTGACCTCGGTCAAACCGATGACGTCACAGATCAGGTCAAATGTCGAATTTTCACCGTTTACAGGCATTTCAAGAAATACGTTGTAAAATCGAGTTAAATGCGCATCATCAATAAGTAGAAAATGTAAAAACATGACCTTTTCGGAATGGAATGGAAATGACATCTTTTCTAATTTGAAACTGTTTGAAAAGACCTGTGGTCGAAATATTATATTCTTTCAAATAAAGAATATATTTGTACATCATTAGTTTTGGTAATTATCGAGGAAAAAAGGTCATGTTTTACATTTTCTACTATTTATAAACATGTTCCTCGCATAAGCACTAACCTCATTAAAATGCATCTCATTGAAAATCATCGATGGGGAATTGTCCATAACATACTTTTTTGCTATTTGAGGTCACTGATTCCAGGTCAGGTTACAGAGGTCAGGTCACTGAGGCTCAAAATATGAAAACATCATGTGATGCATGTTTTATGGTTCATTTTACATGACAAATGCGACTATGTGGGTCAGGTAGCTGTTGGGGCCAGTTTAGGTTATGTTCTGGTGAAGGTCAGGTCAAGGTCAGGTCAAATAAGGTTAATTTCAAACTTGATATTTTGCATAAAATGGGTATCGATTCGAGGCAGCTCGTCACGGGGAATCAAATGGTGGTCTTTGTGTGCGCTACATGGTCTAGAATTGCTAAAAATCGAGTTCAAAAATCTGACGTCATCAATTTTCAACAGTTTTTTCGCTAAAACTTGACCATAGAAGGAGGTATCGATCTAAAATTTGATATATAGATAGAAAAGCGCAGCATCTATCATACATATTCGGTTTTTTCAAAACTCGAAAAAAGGAATTTTGGGTTTTTTAGAATATATTTTCGGGCGTCAAAATACTAAAATTTTGAAAATCCATTATACCAGTTTTGTAGCACTATTTTTACCCTACACGACCACATAAAGAACTTTGAGATTGCTTGTTGACTGCAGATCCTGTCGGCAATTCAAGATATCATGTTTTTGCTCATTTTTGCTCGAACATGACCTCAGTTTGACCTCAATAACTCCTTACCTAAGGTGACCTGTGACTTGAAATTTTGTGTGAAGGTGTCAAATTGATGCCCAGGAAGGTACTGATCATTTGGCGTCGCTACACGTCACTGTTTTCTCGCTATTTAAGAAAAACCACAGGGGGCAAAATGCCCCCATCCGGGTGCGTATTAATATTTGAGAATATTTTATTGCTGTATCTTGTTCTTTTGGCATTCAGCTTTCACTGGAAAACGAAAAAACATGCCTTTGATTTCAAGAATGTCCTGGACAGCTCGTTGAATAGAAAATTATTACGTTTTTACAATAACGCAATTTAAAAAAGGCCATTGAGCGATTTCGATAAAAAGTACATTTTCTAATCAGCTTACCGTCAGATTTCGAATGGTATATTTCGTTTCTTTTGTGGATGACTTTCCGATGAGCCGTGAGTGGGCTGCGAGCGCCAACTCACCTCCGAAGTTGGGCCGCAGGCGAATGTCGTAGCCCTCGAGCAGCCGGTATATTGTCTGCGTCACGTTTACGAGTCTCTCCACGCTGGTACCACAGTTGACGTCACTGAAATAGAGGCGGCCCCGGTCAGCCCGAGTTCACCCACAGCTGACGTCACTGGCACAGAGCCCGGCCGGTCAGCCCGGCGGCACACACTCGGGGCTCGATCGGGCCTTGACGCGTATGGCTTCATCCATGTGGAGCTTCAGATGCCAAATGTGACCCTGATGTATTTGATTCAGTTCAGTGGTTCGAGCAATACTTCACTTGATGTATTGTAAAACGATGTCTTGAAACATTTTGACAAGGGTAGGGTGGGGTAGTTTGAACATATGGGGCATTTTGAAGATAGTATGAATAACACAAAAATACAGAAAATCCATATAAGTGGCACGACCATAAAAGATAAAAGGATGATGAATAAGGTTAAAAGGTATAAAAGGTAGGTATAAAAGGTATAAAAGGTCTAAAAGATGAAGCAAGGTTGGGAGAGTTTTTATCGAACGGAAATGATAGACATTCTGTTAACCCGCGCCCGGCTGGGGGTCCTGGATTTCCACGCCCTGCTGGGGGGGGGGGGTGTTTGAACACCCCCCTTCTAACTCGGCTCCTGGGCCACGTAGCGATACGCGGAAGGCGGCGTTAGAAAGACCGTCAAAAATAATGAGGAAATCACTTCGGTCAATTTTTTGGTCAGGTCAAAGGTCAGGTCACCAGAGGTCATTGAAGGCAAAATTTCGCCGATTTCCAGGTCGAATGTCGACAATTTCCAAGAAGCCAACGCATAACTCGGGAACCAATAGAGCTACAGCGCCGCGGAAAAGCGCATTCGATAGCCCTATTAACGCCCTTTCTGAATAATTCTCTCAGATTTGACCTAACGTCAACGGTTTTGCCTGCAGGGGGCAAAAACTGCAAAAATAGCCGATTTTTTCGGAAAGAGTTTTTCTGCAATAACTTTTGACCCAAGCCTTGTACGAGCTTACTTTTACCGGCATCGTGTTCCTCTCGTCAAGACGCATCGAATGAACTATAACTTGACCTTGAAAGGTCAACTTGAAAATTTGACCTCAGGTCAAGGTCATGACCTGACCGGAAAGGGTCATGTTGCATATCAGTCGATCCGTATCGTCGAGCTGAACACATCTAAGGCGTTTTCATCGCTCTAGCATGCCTCTATCAAAAGTTATTTGCGAAAAACTGTTAGATACCATTCGTGACCTAAGATGACCTCAGGGCATAAACAGGGGTCACGGACACCATTTTTATGTTCAGTGTGTCTAAACCACTTGTAATTCAGTGTTTGGGAGTGTTTATAATGTCGTTCGTCCAAAAGAGGCGCATTTCAATTTTCTCCCATTGACTTATAATGGGGAGGTCGCAAAATTGACCTGACCTTAGGTCATCGATATCAAAATTCTGAGATATACATTTTGTACATGCTGTTGCTCTTAGCAATCGCTGAAAGTTTCAAAGCGATCGGTCACTCGGTGTAGCTATGACAGACATTGAAACTTTTTATGAGGTGAGGTCACTTCAAGTGACCTGGTGACCTGACCTTGAATGACCTTGGTCAGAAATTTTCACAACATGTGTAGAATTGATGTACGATAAGGTGTACCAAAAACGGCCGTTTTTGAGATATTCGCGAAAAACCACAAGGGGGGTGTTCAAACACCCCCCCCCCCAGCAGGGCGCGGGTTAATTGAAGAGAGGCGACTTCTGTTGACTGACCGGTGTGCGGCGTGCAGATATTGATACTCTGCAACTGTTATGTTTGTTGTTGTGTTGATTTTTCAAATGAAGGAATGTTTAGGATTGTTCTGCCTATTTGTTTATGGATCAAACAACATCGGTGGTGGCGAGATTATTGTTTTTATGGCAGGTACATATAGGCAGTATGTTCAAATTACCCCACGGTGGGGCAAATTGAACACACCGTGACTTGGTGGAGAAGTGCGGCTATGCTATTCAAGGTATGCTCGGCTCGTCCAAAAATGAGGCTTGCATGGTGAAAACAAGTGACATTTGCGCTAATGTAACAGTTTTTCTTCATCCAGGATTGAGCTAGCATTTGGTACGACGGAGAATATATAAAGATATGTTCAAACTACCCCACCGTAGTAGGGTGAGGTAAATTGAACATACTTTAATATTTGTTTATTTTATTTGTTTGTTTGTATATTTGATTGTACTTTAATACTTTAACCCTCGCCGGCACAGGGGGTTGATAAAACCCCCTAAGGTTTTCGCGAATAACTCGCGTAAAAAGCGGCCGATTGCGACGAAACTTTCAGTACCCTCGCATTGATCAATTTTACACCTACCCCGAAACTTTCATGACCCTGACCCTAATGACCTTTGACCTGTGACCTCTTTTCCGTGACCATGTTTGGCCGAAATCGCGATTCGGCGTATGTCGGCATGCATTAGCCGCGCGTTTGCAAGCTTTTCGTGGTTTCAAACGTTCAAACATGTGATTTGATGTTGCTCCCATACATTAGGGTGGGTGTCAAGGTCACCTGAAGGTCAGGTCAGGTCATTGACCTTTGGTGACCTCGGGTGACCTCGGTTCACTTTTTTCGAGTTTAACATGTTTCTAGGCTAGTTTTGGAGCTGAATTCGAATTAAGCAACCATTTAAACATTCACGAAGTAGGTAGTTTTGGTGCCTTCGTAACATAGTACGAAGCTATTATAGGATTAAATTGGACTTACTCCACAAGAGAATCGTTTTCGGTCGACCGAAAACGATTCTCTTGTGGAGTAAGTCCAATTTAATCCTATAATATCTATTTGCTCTCCACACTAACATGTCTCTAAGTCTATAGTACGAAGCTGTCAGAGGCGGTTGACACGTATTACGAATACCCGTCACAGCCCCTACCGGTTGACCTGACCTGACCTGACCCGACCTGGTCTAAATGCTTAACACGCGCACCGACGGGGGTCTGCGCCAACTTCGCACCGACGGGGGGGCGGATGACCGCCCCCCCCCCCCCTGAGATCTCGAGAACGAAGCCAGATAGCGACAAACGGTAAACGGTATCGGATACGCACGGTCAAGATCTACAATTTTTACAGAGGTCATTTTCAGGTCAGGTCAAAGATGACGTCACAGGGGTCGAAAAAGTCAAAATGGCGGCGCTAGATATGGGGAGTTTTTTTCTCGAATAACTTTCGAATTAGTCAAGATAGGAACAAACTAAGGGCATCATCGTGATCCTCTCGTCAATCCGCATCGAATGATACATATGTTGACCTCGAAAGATCAAGGTCAAAGGTTGACATAGGCGCGGGAGCCGGGGGGGGGGGGCAGTGGGGGCAGCTTGCCCCCCCCCCCCCCAACTCTGGGGCCGTGGGGGCGGTGCCCCCACAGCTTTGAGACGGAATACCACACTTTTTTTGCAAATGTTTTCTTTTTTTGTTGAAAAAGCCGAGGGGTGAAAAATAAGTGGCCTAAAACCGGTGAGAAAACTAGATTTGGGGGTACCCTAGGTTGATCTCTATTATGGTGTGCCCCCCCAGTCGGAAAGTAGTTCCCGCGCCCCTGAAGGTTGACCTCAGGTCACATGACCTCGAGGTCATCATGTATATCATTCGATGAGTCTTGACGAGCTGAACACAATGAGACCATCTACGCGGCTGTACCTTGTTCCTGTACGGAGTTACTGGCCAAAAACCTTTGGTGACCTTTGATGACGTCACATGACCTTACAGCTGCCCAACAGCAAAACAGATCTCAAGGTAGTGAAGTTCGATCGTATATGAAGTCATGTATGGTATATGGGGCCATTCCGACCCGTTTTAGTGGTAAAAACAGGGAGTTGATTTTCCCCCATTGACTTATAATGGGGATTGGGGAGGTCGCGAAATTGACCTGACCTTAGGTCACCGATATCAAAATTCCGAGATTAACAAATTGTAGCTACTAATGACCTCACAACATCCTGCGACTTTCAAAGGCCTCCGACATCTATAGTAGCTCTGGCACGGTGACAAAGTTGCAAAAAAGTGACTTGAGGTTGGGTCATTCAAAGTGACCTGGTGACCTGACCTTAAAAGGTAGGAGGTTCAAACTTGCACACCATGTGTAAAATTGATGAGGGAATAGTGGTATCATAGCGCCCGCGGTTTTCCCGCTACTCGCGAAAACCCTCAGGGGGCGGATATCCGACGCCCCGTCGGTGCGCGTGTTAAAGACATCATCTCTGATCAAAACTAACACGATATTCGTGATCAGCACCCCGGAAAACCACATGGCAGCCACACTACGACTTTCTAACAGGTCCCGATTTTCCCGGTTTTCGGGTCATTGACCTGACCTGGAAGGCCACCCGATGACCTAGGACCTTAAAATTGGGTATCATCGGCTTCCTCTCATGACGGGCAACACGCTCGTTTTTCCGCGAAGCTCTAGCTTGATCAGGGGCCAAACGCGAGGGGGGGTCGTACCCCCCCCCCTTGTGTCGTCGAAGGACGCAAAATGGTCTGTGCCGGCGAGGGTTAATATTCGTTTAATTGTCCCAAAACATCCCAAAACAACATTTTTGACACCAATCTGGGCGTTATATGTGACACTGCAATGATCTCCGACACCCGCGAGACACCCCATGGGAATATTTTCCTCATTTTTTTACGCTGTTTCACGGAAAAAATATTTACACCTAGGTGATAAAGGTAAGCCCAGGTATACACTATTTTTGCAATTATTTCACACCACATACACCTTTTTTCAGATTTTTTACTCTTCAAAGGTATCACCGAAAAATGGAATTTTAGCAGTCACACCCGATAAAGGATTTAATGACTTACAGGACAGGGTGATATTAACCGTGTTTACATGGGTTCCCTTAATCTTCCCCTATTTGTCTCTTAAATGTCCCTTATAAAGGAATCCTCTGTCTCCTTTACCTCACTTCACTACAAATATGGCGCAACTAAGTCATTCTAGAAGCAGTTTGCAATAGGGTTGGGACCTATCTGCATGCTCTGTATGTTTTGGTAAAATAAAAAAGCTCAGAATTTTAAATGATTTAATTTAAAATCACTTTGTTAAAAAATGCCTAGTTAGCTCAGAAATTAATTATTTGTGGCTGAAAACAACTTGCTTCTGATTGGTCGGGCTAATCATGACGTCACATGTAGGTATATAACTGTCTGTATATTTGGCGCAGTTGAGACATACATTGTCTATGTATTTTCCTATGGTAAATCGGAGTGATTGGTCGTGTTTTCAGTATCTCTTTATTTTGCGCTGGTATTGCGTGGCTAAGAAGTTTTATAAAGAATGGCATATACTAAAATGTTCCTTTAATAATGGAGCTTCAATACCTGTGAGTTTTATTGGCAAGCGAAAACTGATTTCGCTGTTATTTTATCTGGAAATTACTCATTTTTTAGGTCAATATTCAAAATATTTTACGGGAACAAGTTGGCACTTTTCTTGATTTTAGCACTCAAATCGCGTGCGATTCAACTGTATTGGAACTTGCAAAACAGCTTGGTGATTAATTAACTGTGTTGTTATGGCACTGTTTGCAAAGCATGGATAATGAAACTCTGCCAAAGACTTAGCTACATAGCAATGCCTCAAGTAATACGCAGGAGGGACAGAATTCAGAGTCCGATCGAGAAGAATCGGTGCAAATGCTACGAAGACCAGGCAGCTCTGATACAATAGCTAGTCGTCTCACTACTCTCACTCCATTAGACCAGCTGATTCCAGACAGCACCGACTCGGATGCAAAGATGGAGCTCATCTTCCAAGCCAGAAACCAGTTCTTTGATGGAAGATGTGATGCTGCCTCTGTCTCTGCTTTGTTGGCCAGTTTGGACGGGGCGGAGCTCCGCTCCTTGCGTGAGCGGTTATTCGCCTGTCATCCAGAAATAGTTCCTCCGTTTGCTGGCCATTCCCTGATTAGGTGCAATACGGGGAGCTGTAATCAGGGAAGTAACTTTCCATATGAAAGGGGTGCAGGTGCACCCCCGTCCCCATCCACTAGAAGTGCACCCCCATAGGCTAAGCGGCGCCCCACACGCCGCCCCACACGATTAGCTCTAGAGCAGATGGCGAGGGTGATTTCCCGGCTACATTCCATCTCGGCGTCGTCATGCTTGTGGGCTTGGAAAGCGTCCAGTCGTATGTAGGGTAGTGTAGGGGTAGGGTTGAGTTCAATAAGGTCCTTACATTTGAAAGGTTTGAACAACCCGCAATCAGCATAACATACCACAAGTTAAATAAAAAACTACCAAACTCCGCCCAACTAATATTAAAACCCGCGCCCTGCTGGGGGGGGGGTGTTTGAACACCCCCCCTTGTGGTTTTTCGCGAATATCTCAAAAACGGCGGCGCGGAGCGCCGCCGTTTTTGGTACACCTTACCATACATCAATTCTACACATGTTGTGAAAATTTCAGACCAAGGTCATTCAAGGTCAGGTCACCAGGTCACTTGAAGTGACCTCACCTCATAAAAACTTTCAATGTCTGTCATAGCTACACCGAGTGACCGATCGCTTTGAAACTTTCAGCGATTGCTAAGAGCAATAGCATGTACAAAATGTATATCTCAGAATTTTGATATCGATGACCTAAGGTCAGGTCAATTTTGCGACCTCCCCATTATAAGTCAATGGGAGAAAATTGAAATGCGCCTCTTTTGGATGAAAGACATTATAAACACTCCCAAACACCGAATTACAAGTGGTTTAGACACACTGAACTTGAAAATGGTGTCCGTGACCCTTGTTTATGCCCTGAGGTCATCTTAGGTCACGAATGGTATCTAACAGTTTTTCGCAAATAACTTTTGATAGAGGCATGCTAGAGCGATGAAAACGCCTTAGATGTGTTCAGCTCGACGATACGGATCGACTGATATGCAACATGACCCTTTCCGGTCAGGTCATGACCTTGACCTGAGGTCAAATTTTCAAGTTGACCTTTCAAGGTCAAGTCATAGTTCATTCGATGCGTCTTGACGAGAGGAACACGATGCCGGTAAAAGTAAGCTCGTACAAGGCTTGGGTCAAAAGTTATTGCAGAAAAACTGTTTTCGAAAAAATCGGCTATTTTTACAGTTTTTGCCCCCTGCAGGCAAAACCGTTGACGTTAGGTCAAATCTGAGAGAATTACTCAGAAAGGGCGTTAATAGGGCTATCGAATGCGCTTTTCCGCGGCGCTGTAGCTCTATTGGTTCTCGAGTTATGCGTTGGCTTCTTGGAAACTTTCGACATTCGACCTGGAAATCGGCGAAATTTTGCCTTCAATGACCTCTGGTGACCTGACCTTTGACCGGACCAAAAAATTGACCGAAGTGATTTCGCCATTATTTTTTACGCTCTTTCGAACGCCGCCTTCCGCGTATCGCTACGTGGCCCAGGAGCCGAGTTACAAGGGGGGGGGGTGTTCAAACACCCCCCCCCCCCCCCAGCAGGGCGTGGAAATCCAGGACCCCCAGCAGGGCGCGGGTTAATAAACATTACAGCCAAACTAATGGCCTAAATAAAAATATATCTCAAATCCTAACAGTTATCGCGGGTGATGGCGCCATGAGTTGCTATAGGTCCACAACTAAAAATTGACACAAAATGCAGGAGCTTGTATTTTGCATACTGAGTGACTCAGAGATATGAAAATCACACCAACACACTCGGTGCACTGTCCTCTACTAGACCTAGAGCCGCAGGAGCGCCTGGTGGCCTTCGTCAGACACACGGCGGACGTTTGTCTTCACCTGTGCCATCAGCCTCTGGCACACTTCCGCGGGAACTTCCTTCAGCTTTTTGACGATTCGTGACTGGAGTTCCTGTTCATTTTCTGCCTGCCAGCCGTCCTTGTATACTGATGCCTTCAGCAAAGCCCAAAACTTTTCTTTTGGTCAGAGTTGAGGCACTGCAGGTGGGTTGTCGTCTCGTTTAACGACCTTTATATGAAGCCTCTTCAGCTCTTCTAGGACGGACTTTTCGTAATGGGCTGAGGCCAAATCTGGCCAAAAGATCACGTTTTCTTTAGCATGGTGTTTCTCAACGAAGGCCTTTAACCGAGGAAGGCACTGCTTTCGGTATGTTTCACCATTCATGGCACTCTTGTATGCCATGAAACTTTGGCTGATCCGAGCGGTGGAAATGGCCACCCAAACCATCACCTTCTTTGGGTACTTCTCCTTACGTTGATATCTGACTTCTGGTGCGGTATTTTCTTTGTTTTCCGTATAATAACTTCTATTTGCTTGGACTTCCGGGCAGTGAAACGGAAAATAACTTTCGTCGTCCATGACAATGACTGTATTTTCTGATGGCTTCAGGTCACCCATCCTGAGCTTGCGACATCTTGTTTTTTGCTTTTCTTTCTGGGCTTCCGAGGCTCCCGACGTTTTTTCCCGGCGTCGATACTTCAGTGGTGTCTTAGACGACAGTATTTTAGACACATACTGTTGGGTGACATTGAATTTGGCTGCCGCACGTGCCTGCGACCTCCCGATTTTCTCGTTCATGTACTTCTTCAGGACCAGGGGCGTCGACACCGGTCCGACTTTTCCGACTAGTCGGACCACTTTTTCGACTAGGCGGTGCCCTGCTGTGGCTCGCGGGGGCCCCTGCTGCAGACCGCGGGGGCCCTACTGCGGCTCGGGGGGCCCTGCTAGAGACCGCGGGGGCCCTGCTGCGCCTCTGGGGCCCTGCTAGACACCGCGGGGCCCTGCTGCGGCCCGCGGGGTCCCCTTCTGCGGCCGCGGGGGCCCCTGTTGGGGCTCTCGGGGGCCCTGCTGCGGCCACGGGGGCCCCTGGGGGCCCCCACCGGTGGGGGCCCCCCGAGAAAAAGTCGGACCAGTTTTCCTTACGCGTCGACGCCCCTGTTCAGGACTTTAACTTTTTGTGTGGGCATTTTGACCGCTGGCCGGCCACTCCCAGGTTTTCGGGTCAATGCCCTACCTTCATCACACTTCGAAATTACCCGGTAGACTGTTTTTCTCGGTACATTCATCACAGAAAAATGTTTTACAGTATATGGTTTGCCCTTCGCCCAGTTTTTCATGTAAAACCGGCCAATGACCTTTCGGCGGTCATTTTCGTTCAGACCATCTAACGAATTCATGGTTTCAGTAAGAATGAAAAAGTTCAACGATCTAAAATAAGAACATTTTTATTTAGCTCGAGACCAAATTTCATCCTCATTGGTTTCTCCGTTCTGGAGATACAAACTGCCAAACTTTGTGTCAATTTTTAGTTGTGGACCTTTATTATCCAAAACAGATGCAAATAAACATGTTTGTATGTCCTATGTATGTTTGTTTTAAAACCGTTGCAGCGGCGCTGGGAACTGCAGTCTTAGATCTGGGTATGTTTGGCATCTGCAACTCTTCATATACACATTAACCCTATTTCGGACGGGGAGGCCTTTCAGGATTTTCTTGTACAATTGCCAAACGCCGCGAGACATTCAGCTCATATTTGGTGACTTTTCCTAAATGCTCTTTGCACACATCTCAGCAAAAAAAAAATGCCGGGTCAGGTCAGGTCAGGTAACCAGAGCGGGTTTGTTGACCCCACCTCAGAAAAGTTTGCAAACACGTCAGAGGTTGAGTTTTTCACGAAGTTATTTCCTCTCATCAAGTCTTCAAAACAGTACCTGCGGTATGTGTCGTTCGTATATCTCAGAATTTTTGATCTGTGACCTGAGGTTAGGTCAGAGTCGTGACCTTTACATTGCAAGCCTATGGAAAAGTATTGAAATGCGACCTGCACCTCGAGTAAACGAGTCAAAACCACCCAATTCTTTAAGAATATGACAAATTATCTTATCTGTAATGATCCAGGTGCCATTTACTGACAGGGACACCGGAGAGGGTTATCTGAGCCGAGATCATGTGAGGTGATATCTACCATACATCAATGCTATCAATGCAAAAGCAATATTGACAATGCTTTTGCTTACAACACTTACAATACTTACGATGAGACCAGCAAGCACTCTGCCGTTACAGTTCTAACTTCTGTTTCGAAAACCGACGTTACACACATTCGCCGCCAGCATAACATGTATTGTTTGACAGTAACAAAATACAATTGACATCTGAACCCCAAACGGACCACCATCCACTCAAATTTTATAACCCTGACCGGTCAGGGGGCGAATGGAGGTCATCTCCTGGGCATTACACTCAGCCCTTACACAAAATATCTCACCTCACAGTGATCATTACAACAATAGCACCGACTTGATAGTGGATTTTAAAGTACTTGCATCAGCTCTTCCTGCTATTGCAGACGATCATCTCCTCAGGGTAATGTTGTTCGGGACATGAACGAAGATCGTTTTCGGAGTTTCATAAGTGCTGCTGCAACAGCCTGGCACAAAACAGGACTTGTACGCTCTTCTCTGCACTTGACCCTTTAGTATATCACAAAAGAATTGTTTATAATCCATCTTACGCTTCTTTCACAGTCTCCCTTGCCACCGTAGGGCGTAGATAGATTGCTGTTGCTGGTAAGTTAAGGCACGGTAGATAGAAATTACCTCGGTTCTCAACGCCTTAAGCTATTTTCATAAAAAAAGAACAAATGAATGATCAATAAGATGACAGGAATGTAAACATTTTAATCGTAAAGTAGTCCAAATATTGGAATGAGCTTTTGCTTTTCAGCATCCTCCGATTCATCATCTTTATCATTTGAAAATTCGAGGTACATAAAATGTTTATCACGCGCTCAATGTTAAGTGGAAATATAGTACACGGCAGACACATCAATTTTTGACACTGAACATTTCATCCGTAAATGTTTTAGCATAATTTAAAGTTAAAAACAGCGCGAATGGCAGAGTGAAACAAACAACATCTTTCACCCATTGATATAATATGTAATCTGTGGTGCGCCAGATGCGCCATTATTTGTCAACCGCAGAAGGTGACATGTGACGTAACAGCATCAAGAGCATCTTTTTCAAGAACTTTTCAAAACAAGTTTCCTATCTTTGTTCCCCCATTTCTCTCAGGATATTGATTTTATGAGGCAATGGTATGCACCATAAATTCTGTGAAAATAGTTTGATCATTTTCATGCATTCTTAAAAAATCGAGTTCCCAACCCCATTGTTACTTACCTTTAGGGCTCTCCCTCTCCCAAATAGCTTCCAGACTAGACACTGAGGTAAAAGTGATAGCACATGAAAGCTCAAAGCAAGAAAAATCAGAAAACTATCTGGCATTTAACATACTTTAAACGGCTGAGCTATTTTTCAAGTAGGCGTAATCACATCCACGGCAATATCAAAACACCGCACCTGTCGAATTTCTGCCTTGACTTTCTGCCGTTTATGCGTTAATTCATTCATTCATTTATTGACTGGCACTTCGGCCTGCACAGGTCATTTCGTGCCATTCCGCTTCATATGATCATACATGGCACAGCAGTTTAGTACACTTGCATATCAATACATATAACATACACATCAACATTCAGCAATACATTTAACAGACATATGTGCGTTAGGTACAATATATGGTGTTTCATAAGTGTTCATGAGATAAGAATTGTCATTTGCACATTGCTCATTTAGATGGAGTCGTAGAGGTTTCTAGCTATCAAGAAAGTAAAAACCAAATTTAACAACACAGGGTTATGTTCTTTAAGTTTCTCAGTGCTTGTGCGAGGATCATATTAAAGCATTTTGATTAATGATTAATGACCTTACCCTCGTAGTTTGAAAAAGTTAGATCAAAACACTTGTTTATTAATAATTTCGAGCACAGCTCTTATTTATTCTGATGAAGAGCTGTGCTCGAAATTATTAATAAACAAGTGTTTTGATCTAACTTTTTCAAACTACGAGGGTAAGGTCATTAATCATTAATCAAAACACAGGGTTATCATTGCCAAGCAGCGTACTAAGAGCAAAATTAACCCGCGCCCTGCTGGGGGGGGGGGTGTTTGAACACCCCCCTTGTGGTTTTTCGCGAATATCTCAAAAACGGCGGCGCGGAGCGCCGCCGTTTTTGGTACACCTTATCATACATCAATTCTACACATGTTGTGAAAATTTCAGACCAAGGTCATTCAAGGTCAGGTCACCAGGTCACTTGAAGTGACCTCACCTCATAAAAACTTTCAATGTCTGTCATAGCTACACCGAGTGACCGATTGCTTTGAAACTTTCAGCGATTGCTAAGAGCAACAGCATGTACAAAATGTATATCTCATAATTTTGATATCGATGACCTAAGGTCAGGTCAATTTTGCGACCTCCCCATTATAAGTCAATGGGAGAAAATTGAAATGCGTCTCTTTTGGATGAAAGACATTATAAACACTCCCAAACACCGAATTACAAGTGGTTTAGACACACTGAACTTGAAAATGGTGTCCGTGACCCTTGTTTATGCCCTGAGGTCATCTTAGGTCACGAATGGTATCTAACAGTTTTTCGCAAATAACTTTTGATAGAGGCATGCTAGAGCGATGAAAACGCCTTAGATGTGTTCAGCTCGACGATACGGATCGACTGATATGCAACATGACCCTTTCCGGTCAGGTCATGACCTTGACCTGAGGTCAATTTTTCAAATTGACCTTTCAAGGTCAAGTCATAGTTCATTCGATGCGTCTTGACGAGAGGAACACGATACCGGTAAAAGTAAGCTCGTACAAGGCTTGGGTCAAAAGTTATTGCAGAAAAACTGTTTTCGAAAAAATCGGCTATTTTTGCAGTTTTTGCCCCCTGCAGGCAAAACCGTTGACGTTAGGTCAAATCTGAGAGAATTACTCAGAAAGGGCGTTAATAGGGCTATCGAATGCGCTTTTCCGCGGCGCTGTAGCTCTATTGGTTCCCGAGTTATGCGTGGGCTTCTTGGAAATTTTCGACATTCGACCTGGAAATCGGCGAAATTTTGCCTTCAATGACCTCTGGTGACCTGACCTTTGACCTGACCAAAAAATTGACCGAAGTGATTTCGTCATTATTTTTTACGCTCTTTCGAACGCCGCCTTCCGCGTATCGCTACGTGGCCCAGGAGCCGAGTTACAAGGGGGGGTGTTCAAACACCCCCCCAGCAGGGCGTGGAAATCCAGGACCCCCAGCAGGGTGCGGGTTAATATTGTTCAATTGGCAGTGGTGTTGGAGAGCGTGTCTCTGTTGTCTATATTTTGGACATTGCAGAAGCACATGCGAGACTGTGATATGCTCATCGCAGATGTCACATCTTGGTCGGGGGTTTTGAGAAAAAATGTGAGAGTGTGTCAAGTATGTGTGCCCTATTCTAAGCCTGCTTATGTCTAATGAAAGTGACTGTTACTTATGTTATGTTATGTTAGTTAAGTTATGCGTTAATGCCACTTAAAAATCCTCAGTCGGCGCACGTGCGCTTGTCGAGTCGCGGACCACCAGTCGGACGATTCGGAACTGCCGGCCAATCAGCACGCCGCTTTTGTGATGTGGTAGTTTGAGAACCACTGGATATGGTAGCGTAGCAGCTTTTGGAAAGGCGCTACGCTACCAAATCCTCCCCTATTTGTCGCTTAAAGAGGGAATTGAAGGGCAGGATAAAATTACTTCAAAATATGAATTGTTGAATTTCGAGTAAAAAATAAGCCCAATTTATATTGTTTACAGCATAAACGATGCTTTGTATGCTTCTAACAACAATAGCGTCCATAGGAACGTTACACGCGAGCGCTATGATGCCTAAAATTCTATCTGAAAATAGGGGAGAAATAGGGGAAGATTAAGGGAACCCTATGTAAACACGGCTATTGTTATGCTCTATACCCCACTTTAGGTGCATTATTATTCCCGAGCGTGTGGGTATCCTATATAGGGGTATCAGCTTGCACCTGATGAGTGGTGTAACGTAACACCGTCTATTGTGCGGACGGAATACATTTATTCCCGTTTCCATGAGCAGCACTCCTTCATAAGATATATTTAGTGCCAGGAATGATCGGATCCTTCTTCATTCCTTCATCAGCGGTTTTCGCGCCCTTTCCGTCACGTGTGTCTGACGTCACGGACGGCGGACCAATCAGCGGTCACCCCGGGTTTGAACCGTCAGTCTGCCGTGCGACCGCCACCCGCAGGGACGACGACGAGGGTTGTCCCTGCGATTTGTGTGTCAGTGATTGAAATCTGTGAATTGCGGTGTCGATAGTGCTGTGAGTGAGGCAGCCCTGCCTCTGGTCTGCGGGACGCACAACTTCGTGCCTACCCGCGACCGCATCTGCCTCCTTTCCCCTGCGCATGTCGCGCAGCCGACCCGGCACACCTGCAGCTCAGCGCCAACGCCTGACCTCTTCAGATACACCGTCACGGAACACTCGAGCGAGTGCCGCGCGCCAACTGCAGTTCGAGCTGGCGCACCGAGGAGAAGAATCCGCCGGAGGCGCGCCGGCCGATCCTTCATCATTATCGGATCGATCTTCACTGGCCATGGTCCAAAATTTGCCAGATTCGCACGGTACGTGCACACCTGTGCACCAGGAAAGTTGTAATGGTGCCTAAGCAATGTCCGGGACTGAGACTTCACCCACGCCGGGCCGGTGCTCTGAGATTCCGCGCCGGGCCGGGGGGGGGGTCTGAACACCCCCTTCTAACTCGGCTCCTGGGCTACGTAGCGACACGCGGTAAGCAGCAATCGAAAAAACGTCCAAAATAAGGACGAAAACACTTTGATCATTTTTTGGGTCAGGTCAAAGGTCACGTCACCAGATATCACCAAAGGTAAAATGTTGACTATTTCAACATTTTGGAAACTGCCAACGGCTATCTCGGGAACCGATAGAGGTACAGCGCCGAGGAAAAGCGCATTCGATAACCCTTTTACAAACCTTTCTGAACAATGTTCTCAGATTTGACCTCAGGTCAACGGTTTAGCCTCAGAGGGCAAAAACTCCAAAAGTAGTCGTTTTTACGAAAAGCGGTTTTTTCGGCAATAACTTTTGACTCAAAAGAGCCATCACATTACTGTTGCCAGCATCGTGTTCCTCTCGTCGAGACGCGTCAAATGAACTATAATTTGACCTTAATAGGTCAACTTGAACATTTGACCTCAGGTCAAGGTCATGACCTGACCGGAAAAGGTCATGTTGCATATCAGTCGATCCGCAACGTCGAGCCGAACACATCTAAGGCGTTTTCAACGCTCTAGCACGTCTCTATCAGAAGTTATTAGCGAAAAACTGATAGATTATGTTCGTGACCTGAGATGACCTCGGGGACATAACGAAGGGTCACAGTTGCCATTTTCCGGTTCAGTGTGTCAATTTCACCTACATATCGATGTTTGAGAGTGTCTAGAATAGCGTTCATGCAAAACAGACGCTTTTCAATTTTCTCCCATTGACTTATAATGGAGAGGCCGCAAAATTGACCTTACCTTAGGTCACCGATATCAACCTGGCGACCTGGCGACCTGACCTAAGGCGACTTGGGTCTGAAATTTTTACAACATGTGCGGAAAAGATGCACAAGCGCCGCCGTTTTTGAAATATCTGCGAAAACCACAGGGGGGTGTTCAAACTTCAAACACACCCCGGTGCGGGCTATCATTTGGTACCTCATTTATTGCGCTAGATGCCTTGGTTCGCGAGATAATCTCAAATACCATACATACATGACCCAGCTCCAAGTTTCATCGATTGTTTGACTCCGGCTTCGCGCCTTCGGCGCTCAGCCTCCGTCTGAATAAGCCCTGTGTTCAAATCTTTAAATTGTCAAAATATGAAAATTACGAATATATTTCGGTTACTAACCTTCGTCAGTTCAGTGTTATAAAACTAACCTTCGCCCGTATTGGTGTTTTTCCAGCCGCGAACGTATAAGGGGGGAGGGGGTCCGTTGGACCCCACTTGCCGTTTCGCCCGTGATCGAGCTAGAGCTTCGCGGAAAAAACGAGCGTGTTGCCTGTGACGAGAGGGAGCCGATGCTACCCAATTTTAAGGTCCTAGGTCACCTGCAAGGTCATTGGTTGACCTGGCAGGTCAGGTCAATGACCCAAAAGTCGGGAAAATCGGGACCTGTTAGAATGTCGTAAAATGTGGCTGCTATGTGGTTTTCCGGGATGCTGATCACGAATATCGTGTTAGTTTTGATCAGAGATGATGTCTTTAAGCATTTAGACCAGGTCGGGTCAGGTCAGGTCAGGTTAACCGGTAGGGGTTGTGACGGGTATTCGTAATACGTGTCAACCGCCTCTGACAGCTTCGTAACATGTTACAACTACTTCGTAAATGTTCAAATGGTTGCTAAATTCGAATTCAGCTCCAAAAACTAACCTAGAAACATGTAAAATTCGAAAATGTTAGTCGAGGTCACCCGAGGTCACCAAAGGTCAATGACCTGACCTGACCTTCAGGGGACCTTGACACCCACCCTTATGTATGGGAGCAACATCAACTCACATGTTTGAACGTTTGAAACCACGAAAAGCTTGCAAACGCGCGGCTAATGCGAGCCGACATACGCCGGATCGCGATTCCCGCCAAACATGGTATCGGAAAAGAGGTCACAGGTCAAAGGTCATTGGGGTCAGGGTCATGAAATTTTCAGAGTTGGTGTAAAATTGATTAATGCGAGGGTACTGAAAGTTTCGTCGCGATCAGCCGCTTTTTACGCGAGTTATTTGCGAAAAAACATTAGGGGGTTGCATCAACCCCCCCCCCTGTGCCGGCGAGGGTTAATGATCCCCTAAACAGCATCAGCATCAACACCATTACCAATGTGGGTGTTCGATGACACATCCAATGGTGTCTGTTTGACACCCGTAAAGCACCCCTGGGAATGTTTTTTCTTCTCAGTGTAAACCCCTCGAATTGCCCTCGCGCTACGTCTATCGCAGTCATCACTATCGCATTTTTATTCGAGATTATGTTGCCGCTTAACGGGTTGTTTGCTTGCTTGTGTTGAATGACCATTTGAAATTAGTGCAGGACTAGGTATGATATCATAGGAATGGGACAAGGGAGGATGTGGACTGCAGGTGTTTCATTTAGATCACAAGGCATCATTTCCGACATGGTGCAGGGTCACTATCTTCCCCTTCTTTGCACTGCGTCATTTCTGCGCCACGCACGGCGTCCTCACTCCACGGCCGGCCGCCGCCACGGTAGATAAAAATACTAGGTAACGCCGAGAATTTCCTTCAACATGGACCCTATTGGTTCACATTCCTGGCATTCCATTAGCAGCATTTACATTTTCAAAATCGATAACTACACTACAGAATTCGCCCAAACTGGCAAAAAAGCCGCATCTTTTGATTTCATTGGTGAATTATTTATCTCTTGCCCATCTAAATTTTCCTTACGCAGAAAAGTAATTAAAATCAGTCACTCAAAAAGCCTTTTTGCCAGCGTCGATTTCGTGAAATCCAAAGATTGGGTTGATGATATTAGGACACTCGTAAATTCAAAATCGCTCAGAGATTTCAATAAGGTACAACAATCCCCTCAAATAAGATGTTAAGGTTAATTAAAATGCGGAAAACCCTGGGGCACCCTCAGCCATCACCTCCTATTTTCCAGTATTTCAGCTATTTTCTTCGCTAAAGAGGTCTTGCTTTGATGATTTTTTTACTTCCACAAAATCCTCAGTTATTGATTATTCCAGCTATATGGTCAGTAACCACTCAGTTAGATGTTATCGGCTATAACTGACCCTTTCTTACAAAAATTTTGCTATGAAAAAAATGATAAGTACTAAGGAATTCGCCCAGTTTCGAGACCATGGGCTTCCGTTTGATATTTTCTCAGCTGAATCTAAATAAAATACTAGAAACAATTTTAACTGCATTGACGTTTCACCAAAGTTTAGATGTTAAGGAATCACAAATTGGAAATAAAATATTATAGAATTTCGTCGGCCGTAGGGAAAGCATGCTTCTATTGTTTTGGAGCTGCGTCTCGTGCGTCTCGTGTGCGTCATTTCCGCCGCACCGCCAAAACATGAGAAGTGGGGAGGGGGTCACGAAGCTATCAATTATAATTAAATTAACTCGTTATCAGGTGAGACAGAAGTTGAATTTCGTGTTTGAAATCAGATATGTATTCATATCAGTTAAACTTTGAAATATTTTTCCATTGGTTGTGGCAATTGTGCTTGCTGTTGCGTGAAATAATAGGTATGCCTGGTTACATCGCATTTTTGACTAGGCTCTAGCTTATTTATTTTGTGATAATTTCCATGCAGTGATCTTCGCATATTTAGAGGGGATCATTCTGTAAACTGTTCAGCACCATTGCCATCTTTTGCAAGATAATGGATGAAGCCAAGGCCCTAAAAACAGATGGAGCTTGCAACGATCTCTATGTAAACACGGCTATTGTCCTTTTAGCAGCACCAAAAAAAACAAAAACAATACAAACAAAGAAGGCAAATGTAAAGATAAAGTCCTAAGAAGATTTCAAGGATAATGTTATTCATATTCTTACATCATTTAACATCCTGAATCCTAAAATGATACTTACGTGTCTCGCAAATAAAAGAAAAACAATCAAACCTGACCTTACCTTACCTACTTACCTATAACCTACCAACCTACAACCTACAACCTAACAACCTACAACCTAACAACCTACAACCTAACAACCTAAAACATACAAATCTACAACCTAAACTAACCTAAAACCTGAAATTTCTGTTGTTGCATATCAACAGTGTCACAATTGTAGTTAGGACTTCATGTTGACAAATACCAGAAAGAAAATAATAGCCGACAATGTCCTACATTTTACCAGCTACAAGAATTAGAAATGATATTATTTTTGAGAAGTGCTTTAGCTTGTGATGTAACATCCAAATATAAATAGGTATGCGCCCCCATATGAGGGTGCATATTTGGCTTCACATGGCTCAGGCAACCTCTCCATAATGGCCATTCTTTGTATGACACCCACACTGAAAGTGCATCTTTGCTGTAGTTATTGCTGACATGCATTCTCATGTTTGCAGGACAATCTCCTATCATTTATGAAGAAACCAGGGTTATTTTGAAAATATATCACTCAGAAAAAGCAGCAAGCCTATAATTCTGGCCAGTTATCAATGGGTAAGTTTATTAATAAGCAAAGGTTTCCTCTCTTTCTTCAAACACATGAATGTCAGTGAGGTCAGCCTTCTGGTGGTACAAAAGGAAGCAGCCACTAAATATTTACAAACTTTTGGTTGTGCTTTGCATTGTTATCATTTTCATTTAGAAGCACATGTTCACATTGCTCATTGTCATCTCAGCAAATATGAATTGCTTTAAAACATCAAATTTGAGTCAGTTAGTTGTGCAATCAGCATAAAATGTTCATGCAGTTGAAAATATGAAAAATTGTTGACTTTCCTGGATATGGTTGAGTCATCAACAATGACTTGAGCCTGGAGTACTTGGGTGGCCAGTGGTGTTGGGTTGCTGTGAGCATGTGCTATTCTTTATTATTGCAAATAATACTGAATGTATACAATATATGTTGTATGGTGCTCCATTATTCTTATTAAGCCCAATGTTAACTTTTTTGTTCTGTGTGGAATCAATGCAGGTTGTATTTTTAGTCATAACAAGGTTCACTGGCAATTGACTTCAGTGTGCATACCTTTTGAAACCACTTTTGTTTGTTTGTTTTCAGATTAGAGAAATGAGCTTATCAAACAGCACGAATCCACGATGCTGGCGGTCTAGGCCAGTAGCCAGCTTCAGCTTCTGGCGATGGAAGGGGCCTTCGGCTGATGCAAGACAGCCCTGGCCCCTGCCTGCCTGCCCCGCCACTGGTGATGAGCGCTAGCGCGTCAGCGACCGCCCGAGCGACTCTGATCATCAAGCTGTGCAAGTAATGCTCTACCTGCTGATCTACCACCGAGGGCTCCGCGCCGGCCGCATCCGAAGGATGATGCGCCATGTACTGCGCAGCCGAGGAGACCTACTGGCCACTCGTGAGGCCTACAATCTGCATGACCATCGAGTACGTCCGAGGCGCTCTTTCTCCCAAGCCACCTGGGTATGGACGGACGGGCCGGCTGACGCAAGAGTCCGCAGCGGAGGGGCCGGGGCCTTGGCCAGCTCTGCACCAGCTAGAGCGCGGAGATGGCTGCTCTCCGCTCAGCCATCAGCGCGACCACCTGTGGCACCTGAGCCCCGGTCGTCTTTTGCACAGGCTCCCAGGCGGCGCTCGCGACACTGAGGGAGGGCCCAGCCACACAGAAAACCTCGATGGGCGCCGCCGTGTGGACGGGGCTGGCAGTCCTGTTCCGCCAATTCCACCTGCAATTGATGCCGTCCCATTCCGGCATAGATGGTAACAAGCGCGCCGACCAGGCCGCTAAGGAGCCTCGAGCGCGAGCCTCGAGCGCGGAGGCGGCCCCGCTCCCCCAGGCGACAGTCCCGGGGGATGTTGGCACTGTCCACCGCGCGGCCATCAGATTGGCCCGCCACTGTGCCACCGCCGCCTGGCCGGACAGTTGGTGCCAGTTTCTGATGGGGGGGGGGGGCTGCCTGCCGCCGCTAGCGGTTGCGGAGTACCGAGCATCGGCTGCCGATCTCTACCGGCTTCGTACGGGCCAGTGGTTGGGCTTCCGCCAGTATCTTCACTGTATAGAACAGAACCCTACTGACGAACACCGCCAGCGCTCCGACATCGACTCCCCCCCCCCCTCCCCCATCACCTATTCTTTCGGTGCCCGGCCCTCATATGACGGAGCCTCCGTCGATTCGGCACCGTCTTCCTGAGCCCCGAGGCGGTCCGTGAGCCGTGAGGACGAAGAGGTGGCGGCCCTGACGACCGCCGTGAGAAACCTCGAGAGCTGTACCATTACGCCGCGGTAGCGGCTGGAGGAAGCAACGACAACAACACTGAAGGTCACAGCCGCCGCGTGGTCCCGTGCGGCGGCGTGCTGGCTGATCGTAAAATGCCCACGCCGCGCGGCGGTCCTGGCAGTGGTGGACCGGGCTGTGGTCCAGTCGTAGCCCGACTAATGTTCAGATTGGCGAGGTCTGCTAAATGCCGCCGCGCGCCGTCCGTGCTCCGTGACCGGGACCTCGTCCGCCCACTCCCTCTCCGAGCTGACTGATACGCCGATGATACTGCCACCCTCAGCGCCGGCGCGACGATCCAGACAGCACTAGCTGCAGCTCAGCACTCGGCGGACCTCATGGTGGGGTGGGCGGCGCGCAACAAGATGACGATCGCCAGCCAGAAAACGCAGATAATGGTGTTGTCCCAATGGAGCCGGGACGCCAAAGATGCCGTCATCAAGGTATCGGACGTTCCTGTCCGTGCGACCTCCACCATCAAGCTGCTTGGGGTCACGTTTGTTTGACAGGCTGCTCCATTTTGGAGAGCACTGCACCAACCTCAAGAGGAAGGCTCGCCCTCGCACCACCCAGCTGCGCAAGCTCACAGGACACTCCTGGGGACTTCAGGAGCACCACCTACGCGCGGTGGCCAACGGCTACGTCCGCGGCGCCATCGAATATGCGGCGGCTGCGTGGCTCCCCGCAGCATCCCGCTCCCACCTGGAGCTGGTGGACCGGGAGCTGCGCGCAGCGGCCCGCGCCGTGACGGGGTGCCCCAGGTCAGCGCCGACCCACGCTCTCATGGCGGAGGCCGGCCTGCCCACCGCGGAAATGCGACGCGCCACCCTCGCGACGAGGTTGCTGGCGCGCGCATCCGCACTACCCGCCGGAGATCCGCTCCGGGAGCTCGCCGAAGCCTCACGTCCCTGCCGACTCCGCAACATCACAGGATGGCGCGACGAGGGCAGACGGACGCTGGACGCCCTGGGCGTCACCGCCTCCCAGGTGAAACCCATGGTCGTTGCACAGCTCCCTCCGTGGACCTCAAGTGAGGGGATCACGATTTCCTATGCCGTTCCGCCTTACTGCGTCCGTAGCGCCGGCGACCAGGCTCGCCGCGCGGCAGCGGAGGCCATGCTGGCCGACCTCCCCGGAGCAGAGCGGGCGACGTGGGTGTGGTCTGACGGCTTGGCGGAGGGAGGCACCGTGCGAGAAGGGGGCGGCGCCCTGATCGTCCTCCCCGCCGGAGCCGAGTGGACGGTCAAGACCCCAGCCGGCGCCCTATGCTCCAGCACCAGAGCTGAGCTGGTGGCCCTCCGTGCTGCCCTGGAGGAGATTGCCGAATCAGACCTCACACCGGACCAGGACACTCACCCGGACACCATCATCGTCTGCCTCGACTCCAGGGCGGCACAACAGACAGTGGATGCGGGACCGGCGGCGCAGACGAGCCAGCTAGGCGACGCTATCTGGCGGCTCCTAATGCAGCTGGCCAACCGCGGTCGCCGTCTCCACCTCCAGTGGGTCCCGGCCCACTGTGGTCTGCCGGGCAACGAGCGGGCCGACATGCTGGCGATGGAGGCCGCCGAACTCGAGCAGACCAACCCCCCTGGATGTCAAGAGCATCACCCGCGCCGCCGCCAGGTCTGCGCGCCGATCATGGCAGGAGAGCCTGCCCGGCGGCTGGTACCGCTCTATCTTCCCGGATCGGACCCTGCCTGCACCGGTGCGACTCGACAGCAGAGAGGCAGCGGTGGATATTCACCAGCTACGGGCCGGCCACTGGAGCGTATCGACACAGTACCTCCACCGCATCGGCCGCCGGCCGACCCCCGACTGCCCCGGCTGCATGGACACCGCCTTCCCTGCCGCTCGGTGTCTAGTGTGCGGGGAGGAGGCGGACACCCCGCAGCACGTCTTGCTGCGCTGCCCGTGCCTGTGCGGGGCCCACCTGTGGCTGGCGCGATGTCTGCCCCGATATGCTGATTACTCGACGTGCCCCGCTCCTCGATGGAGCATGTATGGACTGCCTCATTGCCGACTACTGGCAATCCTTGAGTCCTAATTGTCCCCTAGACAGAGGGCTGCCGTTGGGGACCGGGGTCGCGTTATGCTCCTGCTGCTAAATTAACAGGCCACAGGGTTAATCTCAGGCAGCTTTTGCCAAATTGTCAGGGAACTCAGATTTGTTTTTCAATAGAAAAACACAATTCTAAAGAATAGTGTTTTAACTATTGGCAACAAACCTTCGGTTACTCTTAAAATGGAGTGGTTGCTGGATAGCGTAGGACATATCGGGCTTAAATAATATTTATGAGATCTGCGCTAGGAGCAACATTTTTACTCGTGCCAACAATCATTCGATGCGTCAGGTACAATTATGTTGTTGACTGAATTGAATGTGTGTAAGGATATGTATGAGTTGTACTCGTAATTTTATTGTGTCCTGTATTTGTTCATGAGTTGTGTGAGGGTCAGTGAACTCTCTCCTGCGTGGCCTTAGTGATCCGAACCGGGTTTTTGACGTTCAATAAACGACCGATGATCTATATCGATTTATTTCTACTTGTGAAACTGTGTCACATTACCTGCGTATAATAAATGCAGTGTGAAGAGACATGGTTTGCTCGAATGAGTATTAAACGGAGGCGTGGGTTGCGCTCGCTACCTTCAATCATTGGCTGACTGATCCTAGTTTGGTTATTGTGAGGACATTGCTTAAGACTTCCTGGATTTCTGAAACATTTCTGATTTCCCGATCGGAAAATGTTAATGTTTCGCCACTGGTTTCAATGGAGTATACACGAGTTCACAAATGGAGTTCGGGTACGCGGCGCTTCACCGTAGGAATCACAACAGTTTCCTTTTCGTCATATATTCTAAAATCGAAACCTTCCCAAGAATCAAACCGTTTGGAGTCATGGCGTAGCAATATCTTCGGGCTATGTATAGGTATTGTAGATGTTCTTCGTGACAGGTGCTTATCCAAACTCTGGCTTTCAATCAGAAATGAAGTTGCGAATGCACATCAAAATAGATAAAGGACTAAAATATCGACTCTTCTTATTATGAAAGTAATAATCTGTTACTTAATCTCAATAGTAGTTCAAGCATTCGGATCCATTCTTGTGGCATGTGATGATAGTAGGTATTATTTACTAGCCACGACTAAACATGGAAAAAAGTGAACCAAGGCATCCCCAAAGTCTGATCTAAAATTATTTTTATTATTTTTATTCTTTAAGAATGTAGATAATAAAAATTGTAAATGTGGTGAAGTAAAAAGAAAATTATCTATATGTCAATTTAAATAAACAACTCAAGAAATCCAACACTTCTAACTCCATTTCCCAAAAATATAATTTACTAGCCACGACTTACTCCGTACAGTAAGAAAAACAAGGTGTACCCGTAGATGACGCAGTTCAAAAGCAGCAAACACATAATCAGTTGGCGCTGTTTTCCCGTTGAAAATGCTCACGGTGCCCGCCTGGCCGCCGCCAACTGACCCACTCGCCGGGCGCCCTGACCTGACCCGTGTCGCTGCCGCGGCCTGCGCAGTAGAGTCGGGGCTGGAATCCGGGGGTTCGGCCGGCCGGCCGCCTCTGGAGGGGGGACTACTGTACAGAGCCTTGTCGCAGGTATGTGCGTTTTGTCGCAGGTCACGGGACCACTACTGTTAACGCCAGACCTCTTGAGACCCTAATTTTTCGCGATTATTTTTAAATGCATGGAAGAATTTATTTTCAACCAGGCTCAGGACATGGCCGTTTCAAGACCTGCCGAAACTTTTACAATTTAGATATTTTGTCGCCATTTCAATATTTCAGGCACTTCTCATTGACTCGTATTGTAATGTTAAATTTCGAGCAAGATTTTCACCCGGCGTGTAGAGGCTATCACCAGTCTGTCTGTGATACGTTATGACGTCACAGCTAAGCCCCGCCTCTGTGGTCTTGGCCTGCGGCGGTTTCGGGCCGGCGCGCGATCACTCGCGCTGTGGCGGGGAGCGGGGACGGTCGAGCGGTGCCGAAAGCCGGCGGAGTTGTGCGTAACGTCTTGTCTGACAGTGCCCAAAGAGCGACATGATGACGAGGAGCCATAAATGCTCAATGCGCATTGCTTGTACAATGCTGATATGTTCGCTGATATTTGTTTTATTTTTTATAAGCTGCAAACAGGGGTGTCGATTTGTGAAAATGGTTGGGTTGCCCAGAGCTTTAACCCTCACCCGTATACATTGGGGGAGGGGGGTCGAACCTCGGTTTTTCGCGTATAACTCGCGTAGAAAGCGGCCGATTACGACGAAACTTTCAGTAGTGCCCTCGTGTTGATCAATTTTCGATAGCTTCGATAGCATTCGATAGCTCTTTCAACGCTCTTTCGCCAAAGTAGTCCTCAGACTTGACCTCAGGTCAACGGCTTAGCATAAACTCTCCAGAGGGCAACAACTCCAGTAATAGCCACTTATGAAAAAGTTGTTTTTTCTGCCATGGCTTTTTACTCGAGAAAGTCATGACATTTATTTTGCCAGCCATCATGTTCTTATCAAGACGCGTCGAATAAACTATAGTTTGACCTTTAAATTTCATTTTGAAATTTGACCCCGGGTCAAGGTCAAGACCTGACCGGAAAAGGTTATGTTGCATGTCAGTCGATCCGTTCAGTCGATCATCGCTCTAGCATGCGCCTACCAGAAGTTATTAACGAAAAACTGTTAGGCTCCCTTTTGTGAACTGAGATGACCTCAGGGATATAAGGAAGGGTCACGTCATTTTCACGTCGGGTGTCATTTTCCAGTTCAGTGTGTCATATTGAATTGTTAATAGGTGTTTGGAAGTGTTCAGAATGGTGTACGTCCAGAAAAAAAACGCATTTTAGTTTCCTTCCATTGACACTGATGATAGATATCGGACTTTCGTCCCCGTCTTGAGGTGAGATGTTCGTTTGTCTGGCCGCTTTGTCTGCCTCGAGCGGTCAGCGGTGGAGTATTGGTTACAACTGCCGCCTATCACCGGGGCAACCCTAGATCATTTCCCGCTGACCACAGGAGCTTTCGATAAGGTATAACGCGTACGGCGCAACGCCACCAACACCCAAGACCTTTCTATGGACCAAAGAACAACTGACGACGGCCGGAGAAGTAACTGGCCGAAATGTTGTGAAACTAACATCTCAACTCAAGACGGGAACGAAAGTCCGACAACTAACATCCGTGATACTAATGCCTCGTCTCAAGCATTCCGAAGAATTATCCCATGGACTTAAAGGTAATGGGGAGGTGGCAAAATTTATCTGACCTTAGGTCACCGGTATCGAAGTTTCGAGATATACATTTTGTACAAACTGTTGGCCTTATCAATCGGTGAAATTTTCAAAGCAATCAGCCACTCGGTGTGGGTATGACCAAGATTCCTATAGATAGGTATGACAGACATTGGTACTTCAATCGTTATTCGTGAAAAATACTCTACCTTAAGCGCCGCTATTTTGACTTGTTTATCCCTGTGACGTCATTTTTACCTGACCTGAAAATAACCTCAGCAAAAATTGTAGACTTTGTCCGTTTGTATCCCATGCCATTTACCGCTTGTTTCTATCTTGCTTCGTTCTCGATATATCACGGGGAGCAGGTATCCGCCCCCCGTCGGTGTGAGGTTGGCGCGGAACGCGGATCCCCGTTGGTGCGGAGGTTAAACCATGATATTTCAGACCAAAAGACTATCTCGCCACTCAAAGCAAAACTTCAGGTCTCAGACCGTCCGGAACCGAAAACCCATTGACGCGGCACTGGCTACCAAATGCTGCTGTTTGGTAAATAAAGCGAAAAATTGTGTCCATTTTTTACAACGCATTCTGATGTACGGTAATCAGAGCAGGGGCGCGGGAATTACTTTCAGACTGGATGGGGGGGGGGCACAACATAATTGAAATCAACCTAGGATATCCCCAAATCTAGTTTTCTCGACGGTTTTAGGCTACTTATTTTTCATCCCTTGGCGTTTTCATCAAAAAAGAAAACATTGGCAAAACAGTGCGATATTCCGTCTGAAATCTGTGGGGGCACCGCACCCACGGCCCTAGAGTTGGGGGGGGGGGGAGTGCTGTCTGTCCCCACTGCCCCCCCCCCCCCCCGTTCCCGCGCCTATGAATTAGAGAAAACAATGCGTTCAAAGAATCGTAACAGTGATGCCAGTACCAACTTTAATTGGGGGTGCCCAGAGCCCTTGGGGGGTGCCCAACTCAGCATTGGGGGTGCCCGGGCACACCCAAAAGTATACAAATGGACACCTATGGCTGCAAATGACGGGCAGATGGCATATAACTGACATAAGGTTAGGAAATATTCACCTGTATGTATAAAGCCTATGGCGTTGCAGATAATGCGATAATGGGATGTCGGACGACGGATTTCATCAAGTAGCTCCTGATTTGTACATCGCTATGCACCCATCGACCGGCGCAATAATTAGCTAATTGCCTTCGCTTCACATCATAAGGCTCGCTCGTATTTCACCAAACAGATATCCTACATCGAAAATCATATTTGTTAGGAATCGTTAACGTTTTTTCGAAGCATGTGTGAGTAGTAGATTGAGGAGTAATTGTCCTCTTGGTCCCATATACCTAAAGAGTCAACAAGAGCCTAACATTTACTTGACGGTCTGCTGCAATTGATTCATAGCACGTGAAACGTCAGCGAAATTCATAGTCCTTTACAGATGGCAGGGGTGTCGTTTGTACAGAGGTCGCTGATGGGCACGGGTCAATGCCGCAGTCGTGGGCGGAGCCTAATGTCATATGACGTATGAAAGCCTCTATCCAGGATGGAAAAACAGTTAACATTACGAGTCAATGACAAGTGTCACAAATATTTAAGTGACAACAAAATGTATTTGAAGAAAAAGTTTCGGCAGGTCTTGAAACAGCTATTTCCTAAATATGGTTGAAATTATTCCACGCATTTTAAAATAATCGCTAAAAATTAGGGTCTCAAGGCGTCTGGCGTTAACAGTAAGCGAGCTGTCACGGCGCCCCGCCCCGCCAGTGACGTCACGGTGATGTGGACGCACCGTGCCGCCGCTCGGCACCTGCACTCCGGAGCGGGCCGGGCCTGTGCCGAGCGGCACCGTCACGGCCGCACACCGGCCCCGGCCCCAACAAAACCAGGTACGGGTGCACGGATATGCCATAATGCTTCATTTTATTATAAGCTGGCATGTGGTGTAGCCGGGCCCGGCTGAGCCCAGCCCCAGACCGCCTCAGGCCCCGCTAGCCGGCCGCGGGACCGGCTCGATAGACCGGCTCCTTGGCTCGTGCAGGTCCCGATTTGGGCCCCGTGCTGGGGGCAGCGGCGCGGCCCTGACACTGGCTACGTCACACCTTAGTCCAGAATGGTGATCAATGGCAGGAGCAGGCGGGCCGGCGAATCGGCCCATCGATCCCCAGACCGGCGCTCGCTGTACACATTAACACCCAAGAAATCAATGACAACTGGCGGCCATTGTCTGAGAAACACTAAGCACTGTAGCCTGGATGCTGCTGGAGGTAGCATCATTAGCCCGAGCCCCGCTGGGGCCCCAGATGTTGGGGGAGGGGGGTTGAACACCCCATTCCCTTCTAATTTGGCTCCTGGGCCACGTAGCGACAAGCAGTAGGCGGCGTTCGAAAGAGCGTCAAATATGATGAATACATTTTTCTGTTACTTTTTGGTCAGGTCAAAGATCAGGTCATCGAAGGAAAAAGTTGATGGAGTTAAGTGCTTGTGCGAGGAACATTGTAATAGTTATTTGAAAATATATAAGCATGACCTTTCCTCGATATTGAATAAAAAAAGTGCCGAAATATGTACTTTATTGATAGAAAATATGTGATATTTCGGCCACTGGCCTTTGTCGAACATATATAATCAAGATTAACAATAGTTTCGTTTCGCCGCAACGCGTTCCAACTGCCTCTACAAAATTACGTACATCAGTTCGTGACAAAATCGATATCGTACCACCGTAACAAATTATTATAATTCCGTTGAAAGGTGAAAACTCTATCTATGAGTACACAGGTTTAAATACACAATACCTACCAGTTACCTACCTAACGGTACAATACCTACCGTTAGTCGCCTTTTGGGGCGACTAACTGAGCGAGCGAGAGGGTGGGCCTTGCACGTGCGAAATTTCGAGGGTGTACCTCCAACTGACTTGTGCACGGCACCTTACTAACCGGTCTCTAGCGACGTGCCAGATTTGAGCACAATCGGCCCAGCCGTTCTCGAGATCTGGAAGCGGCACCTTGCACGTGCGCACGTGCAAAATGGGTCCCAACTGACTTGTGCACGGCACCCTACTAACCGGTCCCTAACTGTGTACCAAATTTGAGCGCAATCGGTCGAGCCGTTCTCGAGATCTGGAAACGACCCCAGCACGTGCGCACGTGCAGCAGCACCCCAACTTTGGCACATGGATATGCAGTGCCTAGTGGGTGCCTACCTACATGCCAACTTTCAACGAAATCGGCCAAGTAGTTACCGAGATATTGCAACAATTACAAAACTGACACCTCTTCGTTTTGCACGTGGCACGTGCATAAGGGGTCACCCACATGCATCGGGAATAGTCCAATACTTGGTAGAAGGAATGAAGCTACCCTACAAAAATTACCGCATGTAAATCGGTCAAGTGGTTGCTGATATATAAGCCTCGCAAAAGCGTGACCACGGCCGGCCGGTCGGCCGGCCGGCCGCTCATACTCAGAAATTTCCGTTAATCTAAGGAAAGACTACGCTCGCTTCGCCCGCTCCGTAATAATCAGGTTTAGATACCTTCATAAAGCTAGAAAATCATGACAAAGGCTCTAGACCGAAAGAAAGTAAGGACAGTTTAAGACGAAATTATCCTAACATCTGTGAAGACCGCGTGTGGAAGGTGAGTCTATACAAATCAAATGAAAACAAGCACATCAATAAACAATCCAAATCACTAACACATATCTCAAAGCAGTTCGCACAACACATATACACACATGTACAATGTACATACATACCAGTATAACGCCTTTTGGGGCGACTAACGGAGCGAGCGAGAGGGTGGGCCTTGCACGTGCGAAATTGCGAGGGGGTACCTCCAACTGACTCGTGCACGGCACCCTACTAACCGGTCTCTAGCGATGTGCCAAATTTGGGCACAATCGGCCCAGCCGTTCTCGAGATCTGGAAGCACGTGCACGTGCACGTGCGCACGTGCAAAATGGGTCCCAACTGACTTGTGCACGGCACCCTACTAACCGGTCCCTAACTGTGTACCAAATTTGAGCGCAATCGGTCCAGCCGTTCTCGAGATCTGGAAACGACCCCTGCACGTGCGCACGTGCAGCAGCACCCCAACTCTGGCACATGGATATGCAGTGCCTAGTGGGTGCCTACCTACATGCCAACTTTGAGCGCAATCGGCCAAGTAGTTACCGAGATATTGCAACAATTACAAAACTGACACCTCTTCGTTTTGCACGTGGCACGTGCATAAGGGGTCATCCACATGCATCGGGAATAGTCCAATACTTGGTAGAAGGAATGAAGCTACCCTACAAAATTTACCGCATGTAAATCGGTCAAGTGGTTGCTGAGATATAAGCCTCGCAAAAGCGTCCGCACGGCCGGCCGGCCGGCCGCTCATACTCAGAAATTTCCGTTATTCTACGTAAGACTCCGCTCGCTTCGCTCGCTCCGTAATAATTTCACAGGATAGGCCATGACGAGTGGTTACTGTTAAGATGTGGGCGGTGGTTCCTGATCATCAAAGACTCGGCTATTTTTCTATCCGGGTGGTCCTTAGACCTGTACATGACTTTCACAGTGAGAGGTACTTTGCCATCTACTGAAATATTAGAGTGGGAGGACTGGAAATGCTCTCCCATGGGAGTATCTGGAGTTCTATTTTTGAGGTCAAGTACATGCTCGTTGAAGCGCAGTCGCAGGGGGCGCTTCGTTTCACCTATGTACACACAGTCATGCCCATCCTGGGAACGCGTTGCGGCGAAACGGAACTATTGTTAATCTTGATTATATATGTTCGACAAAGGCCAGTGGCCGAAATATCACATATTTTCTATCAATAAAGTACATATTTCGGCACTTTCTTATTCAATATCGAGGAAAGGTCATGCTTATATATTTCCAAAGAAGGAAAAAGTTGACCAATTTCATGTTCAAACTTCGACAATTTTCGACAAACTGGCGCATGCCTCAGGTCAGGAACGGATGAAACTACAGGGCTCCGGAAATGCGAATTCGATAACTCTTTTAACGGTCTTTCCTTACTTGCCATCAGATTTGACCTAAGCTCAACGGTTAACCCGCGCCCTGGTGGAGTCTGTTTGCGGCCGGGTTATTTTTTTACCGCCCCCTCGTATCTCCGAAACTGCTAGACGGATCCGCAAAATTCAAACAACAAACGGCGTTCGAACGCCTTGTCAAATTTGTTGAGAAAAATATAATTTCATTGACCTCAGGGTCACCGATTACGTCAGAGCTTAGGTCAAAAATAAAATGTTTTGCCGTTCACGGGTCTTCTAAGGAATGCGTTATATCATCGAGTAAAACGCATTTTATCGAAAATAAGCGGAGGGGTCTTCAGTTGCCTAGTACATATGCTGCTGTTAGATGTCACTGATAATACCAGGTCTGAGGCCTGTTTCACTAAAAACTTGTATTTACAAGTGTTTGTAGTTTACAATTCATAAGTATTTTTACAAACTACGTAAAAACCGATTTCACTAAGCTTCATCGCCAGTGGCACCTCCGATAAGAAAATGTTTGCAAATAAACTTGTAAACAGTAAAAATGTTTTTAATCAAGAACTATAGCATGTTAAAGATATTGCTTCTTTTTATCAAATATTGTCTAGTATTCATGTCAAAAGCTGCCCAATTAAATTATAAATAACGATGCTGTTGGAAAAAGATATAAATTATAGTTCACATTGTCCTATTATTGAAAGAAAATAACATGCAAAACATTTGACAGCAGAAGACTGTTGAATGCAATTATGGCGCGCGAATGACAAAACATGGCGATATTTTAATACCGATTATTTTGCTTCTTAGGGTGTGTGCTAAGTAAAAATTGAGTATGAAACGACTCAACAAAGCATAGTTGTTCTAAATATATGACTGTTTTGCATTATTGCACAAAAAGTATCAAAATTCCGAACGTCAGGACCACTGGAATTTCAGTTTTGTAATTACGATGTTTTCTTTCAAGTTTCTGGTCTTCGTGAAACAGAAAGTTTGCGATTCCCATGTTTTCTAGCAAACTTTTTCTTGTAAAAAAGTTTGCAAATTTTAAACTCAAAATTCATGCTCAAAGGTTTCGTGAAATCCAAATCTCAAATGTTGGTAATTATTTCTTGTAAACTCAAGCTTTTTCTTTGTAAATACAAGTTTTATTTGTTAGTGAAACAGGCCTCTGGTCACAAGTCATGTCACCAAGGGTCAGCACATGAACCCAATTTTACTAGGGCTGTGCGATGCAGCTTTTATGGCCAGTTTTTCATTTCAAACTCAATGGAGTTGATTATAAGACCATCAGGAACGATTTTGTCACTTTGTGGTGGTGGTCAGGTCAAAGTCAGGTCAAAAAGGTCAAATTTAAAGTTGATATTTTGCAAAACATATGCTTTGATTCGATGCAGTTGTTCACGGCGAGTCAAATGGCAGTCTTTGCTTTGCGCTACGTGATCTAGAATTGTTAAAAACTGAGTTTAAAATTTGACGTCACCAATTTGAACATTTTTTCGCTATTACGTAGCAAAAAAGAGGTATCGATTTAAAATTAGGTATGTTAACAGAAGTCGGTATGGGCTATCACATAATTCCGTTTTTGTCGAAAGTCGTTTTTTGCTATTATAAAAAAAAAACTTGAGTCAAAGTTAAAAATTTCACAATTTCGAGATGGCAGTTTAGTTGCCCTGGTAATTCTACATATTTTATGTCTTAAACGTTTTTCTTTATCTTCAAAGCTATAGACCTGACAGCTCTTCCCTGGATACCTTTTTTGGTCAAAAGCGGCAGAACATGACGTCACTTTGCGGCCAACCTATAATGGGCTTAGGAAATGTTTTGGTCACAATGTGTAAAGTTGATGCCCGGGAGGCTGCTGAAAGTTTGGCGACGATCGGCGTATAGTGGTTCTGGAGGTATATCGAGTCTGGAGCGGGAAAAAAGCCCCCCCCCCACCCACACACACACACCAAGGCGCGGGTTAAGCCCGGGATCAGACTGCCAAAATAGACGTGTTTTGCTAAAACAGTTTTTCTTCAATAGTTTGTGATGCACAAGCTTTCTTTTACCAGCATCGTGTTCCTCTCGTCGAGACGCATCGAATGAACTATTATTTGACATTCGAAAGTCAACTTAAAAATTTAACCCTCGCCCGTATTGGTATTTTTCCAGCCGCGAACGTATAAAGGGACCCCCCTTGCCGTTTCGCCCCTGATCGAGCTACACTGTAAACCAAATCTACAAGTTGGCTCCTTGTTACAAGTTTGGTTCCAATTCGCATAGGCATCACCTTGTCGATTCACCAACCCCAGGCTTGTTGGCCAACAAACTAACAGTTTGTCTACAAGTTTGGTTCCAATTCGCATAGGCGTCACCTTGTCGATTCACCAACCCCAGGCTTGTTGGCCAACAAACTAACAGTTTGTCTACAAGTTTGGTTCCAATTCGCATAGGCGTCACCTTGTTGAGTACTAGTCTGGGCCTTGTGGACCTACCAACTTCTGGATAGGCATATTCGTCTCCTTGTCGGTTCACCAACCGCTGGTTTGTTGATGAACTAGCCTTTGACTGGGCATTGTTAGCTTACAAATTGTCAACAAGTAAGTGTACTAACGCTCTGTTCGAACTTGTCAACAATCGCTTTGTTTGCGTTGATAACCTTAAGAACTTACGATTCGCGTTCGTTTTCAATTGCCACGATACTGATTCAGGAAATATTTTCTATACGGACAGGTTATTTTTTGGCTGGAAGTGGTGCACAAAACCATGACTGGCATCAGTTATTGCTCAAAGGCTTGCAGCGCTGACAAGAAACGAAATACTGATGGGTTATATAATCAATGAATGCATACACCACATCCATTCGGAAGTTTCTGGAATCATTAGTATTTATTACGGTCATGTAATTAATACTATTGACTGGAGACAATTCCGAGTGCATATTTTCGAATGGATGTGGTAAATGCATGAGGTAGGTATACCCAGTAGGTATACCTATCGTGCACCGTCAGCATATAAGTCTTTGAAGCAAGAACTGCTGCGTATGTGGAAGAACATGGTTTTGTGCACCACATCAAGCCAGAAGTATAACATGCCCGTATGACGAATATTTCCTGAACATTGACCATAACAATCATGGCAGTTGCACCATCACGCAGATAATTCGAATAAATCATGATAGCTAACCAGATTAGCTTTTACAGCCCATATATGTCCATCAGTTAAGTTAAAAATACAAAGAGTTGAATTAAAGGCAAATAAATGTATTTATATATAAAAAAAAAACACCGACCGCAAAACACCTGCTCACATGTGCATGCACAGGTCTGGCCCACTTACATTGCGCGCGCAGGGGAAGGGAGCTGTCTCGAACGCGGGTATAGGCACGATTAGTGCGTCCCGCAGGCCAGAGGGGGGCCTCACTCACAGCACGAACACCACAGTTCACAGATTTCACTTTTTACTGCACAAATGCTGGAACAGCCCTCGTCGCTGCTCCAGGCTGCACGGCGGCCGCGCGACAACTGCTGGTTCGAAACCGCCGCGCCGGGGCCCGCTAACGGCGGGCGGCGACCGCTGATTGGTCCGCCAAGTCTGACGTCATAAGCGCAGCTGACCATGTGTATGCTGACCAGCTGACCAGTACAAGTTAGGCGCCGGTTAAATAACCATGCGACAACAAGTTTCCAAAACTGGTTAAGAAACAAACGTTGAAACAAATGTAGAGTTGGTCGGGATACTGAGAAGTTGGTGTGCATAGTAACTATTGACTCGTAGTTGTCACCTGACAAGCAATGCACCAGACAACGGCTTGTTTAAAAAGTATCAGTTGGTAAACATACCAAGAGATGATTGGTTATATTACACAAGACTTGTCAATTTGGTTTACAGTGTAGAGCTTCGCGGAAAAAAACGAACGTGTTACCCGTGACGAGAGGAAGCCGTAGATACCCAATTTTAAGGTCCTACTGTTAACGCCAGACCCCTTGAGACCCTAATTTTTCGCGATCATTTTTAAATGCGTGGAACAATTTCAACCATATTTAGGAAATAGCCGTTTCAAAACCTGCCGAAACTTTTTCTTCAAATACATTTTGTTGTCACTTAAATATTTGTGGCACTTGTCATTGACTCGTAATGTTAACTGTTTTTCCATCCTGGATAGAGGCTTTCATACGTCATATGACATTAGGCTCCGCCCACGACTGCGGCATTGACCCGTGCCCATCAGCGACCTCTGTACAAACGACACCCCTGCCATCTGTAAAGGACTATGAATTTCGCTGACGCTTCACGTGCTATGAATCAATTGCAGCAGACGGTCAAGTAAATGTTAGGCTCTTGTTGACTCTTATATATAGGACCAAGAGGACCATCGCTCCTCGACATAGTTCTCACACATGCTTCGAACAAACGTTGACGATTCCTAACAAATACGATTTTCGATGGAGGATATCTGTTTGGTGAAATGTGAGCGAGCCTTATGATGTGAAGCGAAGGCAATTAACTAATTATTGCGTTGGTCGATGGGTGCATAGCGATGTACAAATCAGCAGCTACTTGATGGCATCCGACATCCCATTATTACATTATCTGCAACGGCATAGGCTTTAAATAAAGGAGAATATTTCCTAACCTTATGTCAGGTTATTATGCCATCTGCCCATCATTTACAGCTTATAAAAAACAAATATCAGCGAACATATCAGCATTGTAAAAGCAATGCGCATTGAGCATTTATGGCTCCTCAGCCATCATGTCACTCTTTGGGCACTGTCAGAAAAGACGTTACGCACAACTCCGCCGGCTTTCGGCACCGCTCGACCGTCCCCGCTCCCCGCCACAGCGCGAGTGACCGCGCGCCGGCCCGAAACCGCCGCAGGCCAAGACCGCAGAGGCGGGGCTTAGCTATGACGTCATAATGTATCACAGACTGACTGGTGATAGCCTCTACACACCGGGTGAAAATCTTGCTCGAAATTTAACATTACGAGTCAATGAGAAGTGCCTGAAATATTGAAATGGCGACAAAATATCTAAATTGTAAAAGTTTCGGCAGGTCTTGAAACGGCCATGTCCTGAGCTTGGCTGAAATTCTTCCACGCATTCAAAAATGATCGCGAAAAATTAGGGTCTCAAGGGGTCTGGCGTTAACAGTAGGTCATTGGTTGATGTGGTATCGTGATCCTGTATTGGGAACTTTCCGCCATGCCGTGCCTGTGTGCGCCGGGCGGCGCCGGCCGAGTAGCGCGGGCGCGGACTCGAGCGCGCGGACCAATCGGCAGCCGCCACGACCGCGGCGACCCCGCTGAGCTGACCGGCGCGGCGGTCGGGTCAGACAGTGCGCGCGGTGCGGCCGGTCGAGGCTGATGTGTTCTTTCTTGGCGCTTATTTGAACTCTTTCGTTACGTATTTCATTCTTGCTTTTACGTTAATATACTACAGTTGACCTTCCAGGTCAGGTCAATGACCCAAAAGTCGGAATATCGGGACCTGTTAGAAGGTCGTAAAGTGTGGCTGCTATGGGGTTTTTCGGGGTGCTGATCACGAATATCATGTTAGTTCTGATCACAGATAATGTCTTCATGCATTTAGGCCAGGTCGGGTCAGGTCAGGTCCGGTCAACCAGTAGGGGTCCTGCCGGGTATTTGTAGTAGGTGTCAACCGCCTCTGACAGCTTCGTAACATGTTACGAAGGCACAAAACTACTTCGTAAACGTTCATATGCTTGTTAAATTCGAATTCAGCTCCAAAACTCGCCTAGAAACATGTAAAACTCGAAAAAGTGAACCGAGGTCATCAAAGGTCAATGACCTGACCTGACATTCAGGTGACCTTGGCATCCACCCTAATGCATGGGACCAACATCATTTCAGATGTTTGAACGCTTGAGACCACGAAAAGACTGCAAACGCGTCGCTAATGCGAGCCGACATACGCCGAATCGCGATTCCGGCCAAACATGGTCTTGTAAAGTAGGTCACAGGTCAAAGGTCATTTGGGTCAGGGTCATGAAATTTTCAGGGTGAGTGTAAAATGGATCAACTCGAGGGTACTGAAAGTTTCGTCGCGATCAGTCACTTTTTACGTGAGTTATTCGTGAAAAACCGAGGGGGTCCGTTCGCCTCCCCCCCCCCCCTATACGAGCGAGGGTTAACCCCAGGTCATGGCATGACCGAAAAATGTTGTGTTTCATATCAGCCGATCCGTATCGGCGACCTGAACGCTTTTAATGTGTTTTCATCGCTCTGGCATGCATCTATGACAAATTACAAGCGAAAAACTCTTGCGAACCTTTCGTTACCGCATATTTACGTCTGGACAACGAGTTGCGGGGAAAAGTGCTTATTTTGATGAAGTTTTAGGAGCCGGTGATTAAGCTGGATTTTCGGGTTACTTTTTTGTTCCGATTCCGGTATTTCATAGTGTTTAGCTTTTGAATATTTTAGTTCTTTCAGAGAAATATTACTTGCCTTACACATTTTGTAAAACCATTTCATTTTTTACAAGCCGACCGTCAGAGTCCTAAAAATACATCAGCACTACAATATTGTAAACAAACAAATGGAGCACCACTTGGCTCTGTTCCAAGCATTCCAAGGCCCTTTTTAAGTTCATCTGGAGGTTTTCGTACTCTTGTAGGTACGTCGTTTTTTAAGCTTTGAATCACATGTGATTCTTATAAGTTATATCATATTGTAGAAGCATGTTGACTGAAAACAATTCCAAGTATCCAGGAGGCTGACAGAGGTCCTGACTCCTGAGCAATATCAATATCAAATTGAAGTTGGGAAATGTTGGTTGATAAACGTAAGTTGACCTGGCTCACATATCAGCAAGAAAAAGTTAAATTAAAAGAGCTTATTGGCCGCAAACAAGCTAAAATATGGCAGGAGATCTTGGATCAATACTGAAGAGCACGCTGAGCGGTATCATGCCAGAAAATGTTGGCTGATGAACGCATATTGATGTATTAGTATGAATATTGAATTACAACTTACAACAGCAAGATCAATTAGTGCTATCAAGTGAAAAATCTAGAATGAACGAACTCGGGCAGCTTTACTATGCTATGCAGATGGTAATGGTGATTACGAGCGAGCGAGCGCAGCGAGCGAAGCGAAGTCTTTTCAATATAACGGAAAAATCTCAGTATGAGCGGCCCGGCCCGGCCCGGCCCGGCCTGTAACGCTTTTGAGAGGCTTATATCTCAGCAACCGCTGGACCGATTGGCCTGCGGTCTTTTTTGTTGGGTAGCCCCATCCCTTCTACCCCGTAATTGACTACTTTTGATACATCTCAGTGACCGTCGTGGCACGTGCCACGTGAAAAGTCAAGGGTGTTCAAGCTGTTTTGCAAAAGTAGTGATTTTGAGAGGCTCATATCTCAGCAGCCGCTTGGGCGATTGTCTTGCGGTAATTTTTGTAGGGTAGCTGCATCCCTTCTACCAAAAATAGGATACTCTCGATGCATGTGGTTCACCCCCAGTGCACATGCAAAATACAACAATAAGAGGTGTCAAATTTGTTCCCATTTTAGTAACTCGGTAATTACTGGGTCGATTTCGCTGAAACTTGGCATACAGGTAGGCACCCACCAAGCAATGCATTCCCATGTGTTGCGGCTTGGGTGCTACGTGCGCACGTGCAGGGGGCGTTTCCATATCTCGAAAACGGCTGGGCCGATTGCGCTCAAATTTGGTACACGGTTGGGGACCAGTTAGTAGGGTGCCGTGCAAAAGTCACTTTGGACCCCGTTTGCACGTGCGCACGTGCAGAATGCCGCTTCCAGATCTCAGAAACGGCTGGGCCAATTGCGTTCAAATTTGGCACACCGCTAGCAACCGGTTAGAAGAGTGCTTTGCACAAGCCCGTTGGAAGTACCTTTCGCCCTTCCGCACGTGCAGGGCTCACTATCTCGCTCGCTCGTTCTTCGCCCAAAAGGTGTTTTACTGGTCATATAATGTGTTCATAGTTATTCGTGATAGTGATTATTGGTCCAATATACAACGGCAAAGCTCTCAGTGTTTCTTTCTGTGGATGGCCAGGAGTGACTCAGAACTTAGAAGTATTAGTTTTCTTCACAGGTCTGGGATAAAAAGTACTGAGGGTAATCTTCCAGCAAGGTACTTTACTTTGACACGGTATGAGAGGTATGCACAAGTATATAGGCAGGTGCTTATTTTCTATAGTTAGTAGTTGAATAGGTTTGGTTGGGTTAGCTTAGATTAGGTTATGTAATGTTAGTTTTATAATTTGTCAAGTGTCCATAAAAAGGTGACCTGATGTGGCAAATGATAGCTAAGCTACTTTAGTGCTTTGTTCCTGCTCGAGAAATCAATAAGTACAAATCCTGTAGGGTACTGTGACGAACTATGAGTTAGGTGCTAGGTGAGCATGTTATGTGAGCATGTCTAAGCTACTTAGTGCTTTGTTCCTGCTCGAGAAATCAATAAGTACAAATCCTGCAGGGTACTGTGACGAACTATGAGTTAGGTGCTAGGTGAGCATGTTATGTGAATGTGCTGTTGCCTGTTTGACTCTGGTAAAAATACAAACAAGCCAGGGTCACAGTTTATATTCAATCTAGAATATCCAAGACAGTTAGGATAAATAATAACAATAGCACGTCAAATGGATATTTAAACACACAAAGCTTTCGGTATGAAAATACCTTGATCACTGTGTTAACAGAAATGAGGACAGAAATTGTCACCGGCAGCTTGTACAAAAATATAAAATAGCACTCGAAAAATAGATCACAATCACGAGATTATCTATCGGGGTCCTACCACTAAGCGTACAGCGCATGTTGCTAAAGTTATAAATCCAGTCCTAGTATTGATGGTATCGCGTGCTGATTGTGAGCCGCTTCTAAGATTTTTCGTGTCGTTTTTCGTGCGCCCTTCTCTAATAATCGAGTTGCTCCCCAGTTCGGTAAATGATGAGATTGTTCGGCATGTACGACGATTGCGTTCGATGTTCGATGAATCTTAAAGGTATTATCAGGGTTTTTTTTCTCCAAAATTTCGGACTTACTCAGTGAAACGTGTAGAAGAAGGTGACTGAAGCCCCAATCCAAAGTCATTCGTCTCAAAATTGCCTAATTTTCCAATGGTGGGCCTCCAAAGTTTTCGCGGCTGCCAGCCGCGTAAACTTGCGAGTACTTGGTGGTCCATCTCTAAACGCCCATAGGGTTTACACTAGCGGAGACTTTTCTAAATATTTCTAGGGAAAATATAATGGATCTAGGGAAAATATAATGGATCTAGGGAAAATATAATGGATTACATGCTCCATTATATTTTCCCAAGACAAAATAGGGAAATATAGCATAGGTCCGTAACACAACGAACACAACATTCTTCTCATTCTTCTCAGCTTCTCATTCTAGATATCCTGTGGGTTATCAAAATAATTCAAATTAAAAAATTGTGTTGTGTGCGTTCAAACTTAGCTCATCCCGAGTGTAATTCAAGAATGTCTTAGTTCAAGTAATTAAACTTGAAAGTGATATAGCTCAAGCAATGAAGAAGCTTGGATGGAACTAGTGTTGAATCAAAGTTACCTATCATTTTAAATGCTAAGTGCTGAACGTTACCAATAATTCGAGACATCCGTTGTAAGATGTATGACGCAGATCAACTTTGATCAAGTGAAGAAAATAGATTTCAGATGAAATAATGTCAATGTTCAAGGCTGAGCGACTGGCAGATTTCGGAGTGAGCACGAGTGGCCTCGAGACATTCTGTTTCTGTAGGTACTCAAAATAAATAAATTATCATGTTGTGTGCTTTGAGGTTAAGTGTTATCAGTGGTGCTTCATGGTTGTGCTTTGTTGTTGGTGTATAGGCATGTTTTGAGCACATTGCAGCATGATATTGGTGGTGTGTAAAGCAACTGATCTCCGCAGACTTTGCACTTACTTGCAAAGCCTGCGGACTGACTTTGCAGACTTTGGCTGACAATGAGCAATGCATTGCTGACTGATCATCTATACTACTATTTGAAGTGCAAATTCGCGTCATAGACTTTACATGTATAAATCGGCGTGCGAAATCGGGCGAAAACGGCTAATTTTGGCCGACACGGGTCCAGTTCCCGTGCAGTATCTTGGTGACCAGGGGTCCGACCGGCACGGGGAAAACAGCATCGTGTACAGAATTGAACGGGCTATTGAATGGTGTGCAATGCAGAGGATAGCACGCGCCACGTGCACCGGAGAGGGCACTTTTATTTGAAAAATTGCGGTTTTTTGAGGAATTTTGGAATTAATTTTATTTTTAGGTGACCGTTAAATGGAGCGAGTTGAATCAACGCCTATTTGCAAGAGAAAGGTATTGCCTCTCATATAAAAATTGTGAAAAGCTGATTGATCCAAATCAAGGTGGTGCAAATCACAGGAGAAAATGGTGTTTGTCAATTTTGTGCCACTTTATTAATCACACGGGGTTTGCTGCATAACCTGATACCTTTGGCAATTGAATATGGTACCATTGGATAGAGCATTCAATTCTGTCCAATATTCACTCTTCATTTTTGCATGATTAGCAACAGTATCCATAAAAATGTAAATGTTCCAAACCATTACATTGTCATTTTTAGCGAAATTCATCGATGGCCCTCAAAAGACTTCACGCCAGTTTTCGAATCATTCTAAAGTAGAACGCATGATAATACGACACGGGCACCTCGATGCGATGTATCTTATTGTTTTCTTACAAAATGCTTGGCCGTCAAAAAGCAATCGAACGAAATGGATATCTACCAAGCAAATCGACACAGACTAACCCAATACCCACGGGTCAAAAAATCCCCCCTTCGCGTTGCGGAGCACGCGGGTAACCCTAGTTTATTCTGTGTTTGTAGCACAAAGTACAGAAGTGGCACATACATTGTTACTTTGAAAACCTGATGTGAATTTTGATGTAGAAAATTGGTGGCTGACGTTGAGTCCTGACGTATTGTGAGTAGTGTACATCTGGTGCATTGAGCGCAGACTTGAGACCAGTGACGTTTGTATCAGTAGACTGTGTTTGAGTCTACTTATATGGGTAGTCATAAAGCAGGCGTCACACTTCTTTTTGCAACCAAGGAGATGCGCTATACCCAGAGATGCTTTCTCACCAAACCTTACCAAACCAAACCTAACCTACAGCGCCTCTCTTCGTTCGTTCATGGTTGCAAAAAAACAAGTGTGGCGCCTGCTATACTACTACCCTTATATGGCCGTGGTTTGAGTGTGGTGACTGAGTAAGCTGGTGTGTATAGCCATACAATAAGTGTTTTGAAATATATTTTTGGGACAGTATTGAAATGGTGTGTTTTGGCCATCTGGCATGGATGATGGAAAGCCACTAACTCAACTTCAGGAACGCTTCTTCATTATGCTCATCTAAAGCACAATGATCTATTTTCTCTTCGCAAGGATTGATTCCTAATTCACTGTCAATTATAACCTGGGCCAGAAGGTTTCGCTGAGCCACAGGGTTCATACAGATTCATCCACAGTGCTCAGCAGTGTATGTTTTCAGATTTCAACAGACTGTATTTTTTTCTGTATGTACATATGCATCATGCAAGGGTACAACAGATGCGGTATTTGGTAAGCAGTTGGCAGCAAGGTGGTGTTTGTACTTATTGGCAGAACTAGTTGAGCAGGACTAAAACTATCCTAGTTTCTCTCCAGTTTACTCAGATCCGTCTCAACACATTGAACATATTGAAAGCGTTCATCCATGAAATGTCTGCATGTATACTCATTTCCGAGAAGGCACGCTCGTCGCTCATCCATTGCCGAGCAGGCACGTGCGTGCCCATCGCCGGCGCGCATTAGCGCGCGTCCATGGCTGGGGCGCACGCGCGCGGCCATGGCCGGCATGCACGCGCGCGCGCCCATCGTCGGCACGCAAGCGCGCGCCGCGTCCTTACCCGGCGAGCACGCCGCGTCCGTACCCGGCGCGAACCCGCGCGCGTCCACAGCCGGGGCGCACCCAAGCGAGTTCGTACCCGGCACGTACCGGCGCGCACCCGCGCGCGTTCGTACCCGGCCCGCACCCGCGCGAGTCCACTGCCGGCACTGACAGACCCTGACAGACGGGCGTGCTGCCGTCGGCGGTCCTGACAGATGAGCGGCGGGCCCGGCTCCCGCAGCTCCGGCAGCGGGCGGCAGCCATGGTCGGCATACACGCGCGCGCGCCCATCGTCGGCACGCAAGCGCGCGCGCGTCCATAGCCGGCGCGCACCCGTACCTGGCGCGCACCCGCGCGCGTCCGTACCCGGCCCGCACCCGCGCGCGTCCACTGCCGGCACTGACAGACCCTGACAGACGGGCGTGCTGCCGTCGGCGGTCCTGACAGATGAGCGGCGGGCCCGGCTCCCGCAGCTCCGGCAGCGGGCGGCAGCTCCGGTGACTGTTCCGGCAGCTCCGGCAGCGAGCGGCGTCTCCGGCAGCGCTCAGCAGCGGCGCCAAGCAGCAGCAGCGGCTGAGCCAACAGGCGGCCGCGGAGGCACGCCCCCCCCCCCTTTGCACATTGTTCGTCCATGGAGATGTCTGCAAGCACGCCTATTGTTGAGAAGGCACGTGCATCCATGGCTGAGCACTGAGCAGGCACGTGCGACCCCTTTGCACATTGTTCATCCATACATATCAATATAATTTACCTTATGATTAGTGTGAGTCTTACAAAATCTTAAACTCAGAAATACCACAAGGCAGGCTGCCTGGGTGAGTTGCTAATATGAACATAATGAACATTATACATTAGTGCAGTACCTATAAGCATCCATGCTGTGTGAAGGACTTGGCCCTCACGTTCATTCGTTTGGTGATTGCACATGGTGGCATGTGTACCAATTGTTCTCCCTAACCCTTCTTACAACTTTGACTAGCAAGTAGAAGCTGGCAAAATGCAAGGAGCTTACAAAGCATGCCTATATGTAGATAACTGAGGATGATTCTCTCAATTGAAGCATGATCCGCAGTCCGCACTCAGCAGCTTCTTCTGTTCTGTTCCACAAACTAAAACTGAAATGCCTCAATTTTCCTCAAAATATATTCATTTATCACTCATAAACAACAAAAATATACATTAAGAAGGTACCAGGGCAATAAAAAACATACAAGTTACATATTTTTTCATGTACCGTCCTTTCACAGCAGCAAATATGTAGAAACGCACCAAGACGTTCACGGAGAGCCCACCCATAACAAACTATAGTTGAAGCCGGGGCTCTGCTGCAGCAGCAGGGGAGACGTACAGGACACAGAGGTCATGTCACAACATCATGTTGTACAACCTGTTGTTCGAAAAAACAGATCAACATAGATCTTGAAAAACTGTAGGTAGAGCTTTCTTCAGTCACTTAGGTAAGCTTTCTCGCAAGACGTTACATTAGATTGACCACTCTTGACAAAATAATCAGATTGAAACTTAGCTCGTGTGCCTGATGCACTTACATTTCAATTTATTGAAATAAAACACTCAAATTTACCCTTGAAAATTGTTGACATTTAAATGATATTAATCAAGATTTGATGATCAGCAAACAAGCTCAAGCTATTCAAATCACACCCAAATCAAAATAATAACTTTGGCAATGTTGATAACTCCTGCTGTCTTATTGAAAAGCAAATCTTCAATTTGTTCATATCCAAATTCAATGCCAAGCACTGAAATCTTGTTGCAAGGCCCTAAAAACAACAGACAAAAACAAAACAGACAAGGCCCGTCTTGTGGAAATCGACAGTGCGGTGCGGCGGCCTTGGCGAAATTTCCCAAGGCTGCTCTTTGTTTACATTTTAGTGATGGGCCAACTTGGCCGCCCAAGTACTTGTTTTGCGTGAGTAAGTACAATTTTGTCAATTTTGAAACGGCTATATCTCGCAAATTTTGGTACCGATTTACATTTTATGCATATATTTAGAATCGGCAGAGTCTGGGGAGTTCATTGATTGGAAATTTATTCCGATTCCTTTCAATTTTTAAACCCTGATAATCCCTTTAACCCGCGCCCTGCTGGGGGGGGGGGGGGTGTTTGAACACCCCCCTTGTGGTTTTTCGCGAATATCTCAAAAACGGCGGCGCGGAGCGCCGTCGTTTTTGGTACACCTTATTACACATCAATTCTACACATGTTGTGAAAATTTCAGACCAAGGTCATTCAAGGTCAGGTCACCAGGTCACTTGAAGTGACCTCACCTCATAAAAAGTTTCAATGTCTGTCATAGCTACACCGAGTGACCGATCGCTTTGAAACTTTCAGCGATTGCTAAGAGCAATAGCATGTACAAAATGTATATCTCAGAATTTTGATATCGATGACCTAAGGTCAGGTCAATTTTGCGACCTTCCCATTATAAGTCAATGGGAGAAAATTGAAATGCGCCTCTTTTGGACGAAAGACATTATAAACACTCCCAAACACTGAATTACAAGTGGTTTAGACACACTGAACTTGAAAATGGTGTCCGTGACCCCTGTTTATGCCCTGAGGTCATCTTAGGTCACGAATGGTATCTAACAGTTTTTCGCAAATAACTTTTGATAGAGGCATGCTAGAGCGATGAAAACGCCTTAGATGTGTTCAGCTCGACGATACGGATTGACTGATATGCAACATGACCCTTTCCGGTCAGGTCATGACCTTGACCTGAGGTCAAATTTTCAAGTTGACCTTTCAAGGTCAAGTTATAGTTCATTCGATGCGTCTTGACGAGAGGAACACGATGCCGGTAAAAGTAAGCTCGTACAAGGCTTGGGTCAAAAGTTATTGCAGAAAAACTGTTTCCAAAAAAATCGGCTATTTTTGCAGTTTTTGCCCCCTGCAGGCAAAACCGTTGACGTTAGGTCAAATCTGAGAGAATTACTCAGAAAGGGCGTTAATGGGGCTATCGAATGCGCTTTTCCGCGGCGCTGTAGCTCTATTGGTTCCCGAGTTATGCGTTGGCTTTTTGGAAATTTTCGATATTCGAACTGGAAATCGGCGAAATTTTGCCTTCAATGACCTCTGGTGACCTGACCTTTGACCTGACCAAAAATTGACCGAAGTGATTTCGTCATTATTTTTAACGCTCTTTCGAACGCCGCCTTCCGCGTATCGCTACGTGGCCCAGGAGCCGAGTTAGAAGGGGGGGTGTTCAAACACCCCCCCCCCCCAGCAGGGCGTGGAAATCCAGGACCCCCAGCCGGGCGCGGGTTAAGGTCACTTTTATGTTCTTTAAGTCCCGTTTCGACCCCCCTCCCCGTTTCTCCCACGTAGCTTTTGTTACACCCACCACAAGGAATTTCGTATACTACACTTTTCGGAGAATCGGATGTGTCGGACGTCTCTTTCGGTCTTCGTTTAATCATCTCGTGTATCTTCGTTCCCGTGTTCGTTGCTACTCGTACGCCTGTCTTCTCCAGTGATTTGGAAATAACCTCCGCGCTGTTGAAGTTTGCAATCGATATCCATTTTCTCTTTTCCTTCCTTGATCTTTTTCCTTTTGTTTTGGGTTCTTCTTTATTCGTTCAGCCTTTTGCTTTTGCCGAATGAGATACCCCTTCGGGTATTTCAGTTTCGTGAAGCGTCGTAAATATGTTTAATCTCTTCGTCCAGGAACTCCTCATCACAAATTCTCATCGCTCGTAAAAAGAAACCTATAACTACATCACTTTTCACACGTTCACTGTGGCCAGAGTAAAAATGAACATAATCTTCTTTGTTGGTTGGCTTTCATGTACCTGAAATTTGAAACCTGTCTCTGTTCTGATGATGCACGTGTCTAACCGGAGCCGGATCATTTTACTCGGAGCCGGAGCCGGAGCCGCCATGACATTTCACCCGGAGCCGGAGCCGGAGCCGATTTTTTTCTCCGGAGCCGGAGCCGGAGCCGGAGCCGTCTGAAATTTCAACGGCTCCGCATTCCTGATAATAAGGTATTCCAAAAACGGCGGAGCTCCACGCCGCTGTTTTTGTTTTGTATTGTTTTGTTTTTGGAGGGAGGACATTCACGAAAAACCGAGGTGGAGGTGTTCATATCTCCCTCCCCAGCAGGGCGCGGGTTAACCCGCTCCCCGCTGGGCTATTCAGCCATACGCGCCCTGCTGGGGGGGGGGGGGGCAGATTCTGCCCCCGTGTCTAACTTCCGAACCGATGGTCGTAGAAAGACGGGGAAAACGGCAATCGAAAGCTCTCAACAAGGCGGATCTAAAGAGCCCAATGTTTTTGCTTAAGTAGGTCAGAGGTCAGGTCAAGGTCAGGTCAAGGGTACAAAAATGCAAGTTTCTAAATCTACAGTATCGGCCTTGCACCGTAGTTGCCGAAGAATGGACTGAGACTGATTGCCCAAAACGTGTTCTTAGACTACCAAGACAGTATTCTTTGCATACAATGTCATTCAAAGGTCAAGGTCAAGGTCAGGTCAGGTCAGGTCAGGTCACCAAAAACAAAATATAGAAAAGGGCATGTGCGACACATGTTTTATGGGTTATTTTACTCATAGAATTCAATAGGCACACTCAATAAAAGATATGGACCACCTCTGGATGAATTTCAGGTCGAGGTCAGGTCAAGGTTAGGTCAAGTGAGGTCAACTTTTGAAGTTGGTTGTTAAGGCCTAAAAAGGTGTCTATCTGATGCAGTTTTTCACGTCTAATCGAATGGTGCTATTTTTGTTTCCGTACGAGGTCTAGAACTTCAAAAAAAATCATTTTTCAAAATTTGTGTGTCGTGACGTCATAAAATTTTGAATTTCTCCCACATTTTTGAACCGATTCTTCTAAAAATTGGTATGTAGGTGCACATAGACCACTTCTCTGACACATATTCCGGGTTTTTTTCGATACACTCAAAATTTTGGATTTCATAATTATTTTCCCAAAAAAGTCAGTTTTTTGAAGAAAACAAAATTGGGCCAAAATCCAAGTATCAAAAATCCGAGAGAGCCAAAGTAGAATCACGTATAACATTTTTTGGTTCGTCTTGATTCCTTTAAAATGAAGATGTTAGCGGCGTTTGAAATTTTGCCGTTTTTGAGGCGAAAATGGCGAACATGACGTCACTAAAACGTCAATTTCTCACAAATTTTCCGACCGATTTCACTCAAATTTTCAGGGAAAGTGTCCAATTGATGTATGATAAGGTACTGAAAGTTTGACGTCGCTGTCTTAACGCGTTTAGAAGTTATTGGCGAAAAACGGGAGGGGGCAGATTCTGCCCCCCCTCCCCAGCAGGGCGCGGGTTAAACACTGCAGCCGGAGGCTGCTGAAGGTAACGTCATCACGTGACGGAACACTGCTACGACTATAACATAGGAAGGGGCAGGGGCACTATAACTTGGAGAAGGGGCAGGGGCACTATAACTTGGAGAAGGAGCAGGCCCGTGTCACAAGGCAGGGAGAAGGGGCAGGCCCGCGTATCACAAGGCAGGCAGTGCTCACCTCTTTCTGAGCAGCAAACTGAGGAACGCTATGACCACCCAGCGGGACGTCATGCCGTTGGGCGGCCGCCCACTTACGGGCGCATGGCGCGGCCGTTCACAGGGTCACCGAGTTACCGCGTCACTGCGTCACTGACGTTACTGCACGCGCTGCAACACCACCGGCCGCCGCCGCGCCAGCCGCCCGCACCCCGTCAGTTGGCGTCGCCGCCGCCGCCGCCGCCACGGCCGCCTCACGGGCAATCGATTGGCATAACGGCAGTTCTAGTGGTGGCCACCAGGGCGGTACCACCGTCTATTGTGGAAGTCTGGCGCGGTGGGCGATAGGTGGCGCTGGTGGCGCCAGGGTGCAACTGTGCTTTTGAGGCTGCTCTTGCAACCTCATTAGTCATTCGTAGGTGAAAGTGGGACACATTCGTGCAAAAAATGGATCATAGACCTCTGTACACCGTTGTACAGAGGTCTATGAATGGATGAATCCAAATTCCTGTTCTTTGGTTGCTGCAATGACAGACAGACAGACAGACATGCAATTATAATGGTATAATCATGCAGTGGCGGTAGCAGAAAGGCGGGGGGGCGGCATCAGGGCCATGCCCCCCCAAAAAAAGCAAATCAGGGGAACCATCATGGTTAATGGGGCAGCCATTAACCAATCTGCCCTGTGATTGGTTCAGGCTGCTAATTAAACGTAACATAGTTTGCCATTCCCGGTCAGAATGGGCGACGCCCAGAAGAGAACAGTGATTTGGTTCATGTATTGCAGAAAAAATGCACCAAACGTTATTCACGAAAAGCTAGTGCCAACACATGTTGAGGTTTGTCTTTCTTACAGTAGCGTCAAAAAGTGGGCATCTCTGTTCAACTTTGGTCAACAGATTATTAATGGTCACCCCCGCAGTGGCCAACCATCAGCAGCATTGACTCGAAAGAAAATATGAAAAATAAGCACTTCTTTGTGAAAAATGACAAATGTCCTGGTATGGAACAACGCAGCAGAAGCAGAGGTGTCTATCAGGTTCCTCAAAGCCATTCTTCAACAGCGTATTAGTATGTTTAAGATCTCTGCAAGATGCATCCCCGTTTGCTGGCTCCAGAGGAAAGGCAAACTCGAAAGGAGGCGTAACGCGAAAATGTTGGCCCCTATATCGAAGATCCAAAAAAGGTCATTGAACTACTTGTTACCGAGGAGGGATTGTGGGTGTCACGTTGACCCTAAGGGTGTGACCGAGTTGCGCAAGTGGAAGCACACTGAGTAAAGGCAACCAAATGTGTGCGACGTGTTTAAGTCAGTCGGCAAGATGACAGTGGTTGCATTTGGGGGTGCTGACGGGACTCTGCTCTTCAACTTTCTAAAACAGAGGCGCTCAATTAATGATGAATACTACACCTCCCTTCGATAACAGTAGCGAGCAGCAGATATCGAGGAGAGACTAGGGAAGCTGACTAAAAGTGTGCGCCTGATCCAGGACCACGCACCAGCACACATGAGCAGGGTGACGATCAGCGAAGCAGTAAGCTGTGTCTTCGAGTTGTTGTCACAGCCACTTTTTTCTCCGTACCTTGCACCCTCTGGTTGCTTGCACCCTTCCCCAACATAAAGAAATTGCTTAGCAGTGGCAACTTCGCTGACAGCAAGGAGACAAAAGCAGCCGTCTTGGACGTGCCAGATGGGTCCAAAACCCACTTGGCTACGGAGACCTTGGGGCCTCTCGCGAAGCGCTGCGCGAAATGTTTTTGTCTTAACGCTGGTTATTTGACTAAATGAACATTTTTGGTATAATAAGTCGACGTCGTATCTCTGCTCCTTCATGGTCAGGCCGAGAACTTTTTGAACGCCCCTCGTATGTCACAGATTGACACCGTCCCGGCCTGGCCAGGCGGGTCGCGGATGGTGAGCACAACAATGTTGTATGCTTATTTTTGCCGGCGTTTTTATGTGAATTATGTAAATAAAACCTTGAAAAAAAAATAGTTGTAGGCCTGCTGAATATATCCATCATCATAGACCTCTGTAAACATGGACTGGACACAGAAAATCGGCACATGACCACAACGGTCCTAAAAGTTAACGCTAATTGCTCGGGAACCATAGCACTTACGACATCCATTTTTTCACTCTTCGGTAGCTCCATTCATTAAAATTGCTGGGAACCTTGCGTTGCAGCAGTGGGGTGTGTTGGATGAGAGCCTGCACGTGGCGCGTGCGGGGTGTTTACGAAGTTGGTGTAGTGATATCTCTGGAACGGCTGGGCCGATTTCCTTCCAATTTGGCATGTAAGCAGATACTATGTAACCATCACTGACCCATACTCCCAAAATGGTGTAATGCTGCACGTGCGCACGTGCGCACCCCTTTTCTATATCTCATAAACTAGCCGACGGATTTGGCTGAAATTTGGCATGCAGTCACATGCTGAACCGTCAATACTGGTGCGCAAGAAAAATACGAGGTACATACATATGCACGTGCGCACCCTTTGCTGTATCTCAGAAACTAGCCGACGGATTGACTGAAATTCGGCATGCAGTCACATACTGAACCGTCCATACTAGCGCCGCAATAAAAATGAGAGGTGTCGATGCACGTGCGCACGTGCACCGTGCTCACACTATTTTTATCTCAGAAACTAGACGATGGATTTGGCTGAATTTCGATATGCAGTCACATACTGAACCGTCCATACTAGCGCCGCAATAAAAATGTGAGGTGTCGATGCAATTGCAAGTGCATCCATTTTTTCTATATCTCAGAAACTAGCCGACGGATTTGACTGAAATTCGGTATGCAGTCACATACTAAACCATCCCTACCTAGTACACCACTTTACGGCCAATTATAGACATAGCGCATATAATTCGGTAATAGTGTGACCAATTTCGACAGTACGGCAAAGTGCATCGATAGTTCGGCAGAGTGCAGGCTATTCAGACATAGCGCGTAATATTCAGATACAGTGAATCCAATTTTAGAAACAGTGCATTTAGATTCCGTAGTGTGTGGTTAGAAACGTTTGCACTGGTGTTATTTATGCTGGCGCTACGCCGAAATAGGCAGTGATGAAAATCGTGTACCGATTCAATATATGAACACACTAAAGCCGAACAACTGAAATTGTCTGCACAACTTCTGAATTTCGTGCAGTGCCGCCTAAATTGGCCGTAAAAAGGTGTAGTGTGCAAAAAGAACGTGAGGTGTCGATGTACGTGCGCACGTGTGCACTCCTTTGCTGTATTCAGAAACTAACCTTACGATTGGACTGCAATTTTGCATGCAGTCCGTTGTCGAATTGCCTAAGTCATACCACACTTCATAATTGTATCGACGCGCCAGCTGGCGATAAAACAGACCAACAATAATTCGTGTCGTATATGTCACATGCCACTGCATTTCAAGTACCTACGAGTACATGTTGCATCATTACATATTACTGCGTCCCAAGACAACATGGTAGTTACCAAGCGATTGCCATCACAATCGCAGCCTCTGGTAAGTACCGATATTATACATACTATTCAATATACATATGTTTGACAGACCAAATACACTATTCGCACGCAGTACACCATATAACGCAAGACATGCCATGACAATACACATAACACAAGACAAGACATTCTAATGCGAGCGACAGCATGGGTCCCGTCCGGTCAAGATGAGACGGAAAGGTCGTTATTCGCATTTGCTACACAACATTGGATATAATAAATGATACATAACTCTAAGCATCATCCCTAACAAGTCAGATTTACAACACATCTTCAATACCTAAAAGGGCGCCGAAATGAGGACTGAGTTCAGCTCACTGCTAACTTCTTCGCACTACTTCTTCGCACTGCTGAGTTTCCTTATCTTTTACTTCGATCTCGCGTGTTCACTGGACTTGTCGTTCTTTTCTTGCTTGAATGGATAGCACTGTTCATCTCAGTAGCGTAGTTCGAGGTGAACACATTGAACAGTGCGCTTGCCATCCGGCCATAAACTTCCAGGAAGGCATGACCGCTCGCGCATCGGAGGCTGGTCAGGCTGCTGTCCTGTTGACCTATGGTGGTCATGACTCGCTGGAATGCTGAACGCGGTTGGGAGCAGCCAAGGAGAGCACGTCGAGAAGTCTCATTCTGCATCAGCCACCTGCGAACGGAGAAACACCACCATATAGTGAGTGTAGGGTGCACGGGCTAAAGTCACTGAATATCACAAACTTGATGTTTCCTAACTTAACCCGCGCCCTGCTGGGGGGGGGGGGTGTTTGAACACCCCCCTTGTGGTTTTTCGCGAATATCTCAAAAACGGCGGCGCGGAGCGCCGCCGTTTTTGGTACACCTTATTGTACATCAATTCTACACATGTTGTGAAAATTTCAGACCAAGGTCATTCAAGGTCAGGTCACCAGGTCACTTGAAGTGACCTCACCTCATAAACAGTTTCAATGTCTGTCATAGCTACACCGAGTGACCGATCGCTTTGAAACTTTCAGCGATTGCTAAGAGCAATAGCATGTACAAAATGTATATCTCAGAATTTTGATATCGATGACCTAAGGTCAGGTCAATTTTGCGACCTCCCCATTATAAGTCAATGGGAGAAAATTGAAATGCGCCTCTTTTGGACAAAAGACATTATAAACACTCCCAAACACCGAATTACAAGTGGTTCAGACACACTGAACATGAAAATGGTGTCAGTGACCCTTGTTTATGCCCTGAGGTCATCTTAGGTCACGAATGGTATCTAACAGTTTTTCGCAAATAACTTTTGACAGAGGCATGCTAGAGCGATGAAAACGCCTTTGATGTGTTCAGCTTGACGATACGGATCGACTGATATGCAACATGACCCTTTCCGGTCAGGTCATGACCTTGACCTGAGGTCAAATTTTCAAGTTGACATTTCAAGGTCAACTTATAGTTCATTCGATGCGTCTTGACGAGAGGAACACAATGCCGGTAAAAGTAAGCTCGTACAAGGCTTGAGTCAAAAGTTATTGCAGAAAAACTGTTTCCGAAAAAATCTGCTATTTTTGCAATTTTTGCCCCCTGCAGGCAAAACCGTTGACGTTAGGTCAAATCTGAGAGAATTGCTCAGAAAGGGCTTTAATAGGGCTATCGAATGCTCTTTTCCGCGGCGCTGTAACTTTATTGGTTCTCGAGTTATGCATTGGCTTCTTGGAAATTTTCGACATTCGACCTGGAAATCGGCGAAATTTTGCCTTCAATGACCTCTGGTGACCTGACCTTTGACCTGACCAAAAAATTGACCGAAGTGATTTCGTCATTATTTTTGACGCTCTTTCGAACGCCGCCTTCCGCGTATCGCTACGTAGCCCAGGAGCCGAGTTACAAGGGGGGGTGTTCAAACACCCCCCTCCCCCCCCAGCAGGGCGTGGAAATCCAGGACCCCCAGCCGGGCGCGGGTTAAAGCAAAACTAGTCCATAATTAAACCCACGGAAAATTTGGTAGTTACATCTAACAGCTGAAATGTAAAATTACCTGTACACGTGGCATATGTTCACTGATAGGTTGACAGCCAGCTCTGACGGACACAGCAGCCTTCCCCGGTTCAAGAGACTTGTGAATGTTCTCACAGCTTCATCCAGACCAGGGGCGTCAACTGTCTGGTGTCCGCCTTCTGTATCCAGGGAAATCTCTTTCAGCTCGCCCGGTTCCTTGTTGACCAGAATCGCGTGACAGGCATAACAATGTTTCGTCCTCATGACTGATCGGGCTAGGTAGCCGGCCACGTGGGCGATGGCTTGTTCTGCTCCCTCCGACAACGGTTCCTGCTCCGCACACGAAGCGTGCTCGACTAGAGTTTCGAGTTCGACCACCTCGGCGTCGTCGCGATGGCGCTGCTGACGGGCCTCTTCCATGACTGAAGCTACAGTGCCAAGACTGTAACCGGATAGCCAGACGAGGCCCTTAACCCTGATGACGGCTTCGCCTTCAAAGAACTGTCGTACGCTCGCCCAGAAGTTGCCGCCGGCCAACTTCCTAAGGTAGCCGAAGCGGCCCTCAATCTTGTCGGATTGAAACTTTCCGAGCAGAACGTAGTGGACCAAGTCACTGTGCTCCTCCAGCATGTAGTGGGATACGCCGACCAGACCTCTGCAAGTGTAGATGGCGGCTTGTGATGTGTCGGTGGACATCTTGGCCCCGCCCTTCCTGTCCTGCCAGACTTGGAGCATTGTTCCAAAGGCAGTGAGGTAGTCCAGCCCAAGGCTCTCCTCTTTCCTGGGCGGGGCTCTGAGAGGGTCATTCAGGCGCACATGTGTGAAAGCTGTCTTGACATTGACAACGCTGAACCACTTCCTCAGCATCTCCAGGAAATCAGCCGTCTGTCCAAAGTCACGATACTCCTCCTTCTGGCTGTAGAACCTGAGGGCTGCTACGGTTGACTCATGCGTTGCCGCCACGGCCAACTGAACGTTTACACGTTCGATACTTGTCGGGTTCAGCACTCGGTCTGTCAGGCGATAGGCCATCTTCGCCTCTTCTCCCATCTCCATCTTGTATAGCTGTTGTAGGTGCTTGTACTCGGCTGTCACTGTTGTCTCAGACTGTGGGAGGTTGCACATAAGAGTCTTCCTATTCAAGAGATTGAAGAAGTTCTTGTATAGATGTACACTGTCATACATGGTGTACACTCTTGCGCTGGGGTTGAAGGGGTTCGTTATATACTCCGGGTGGCATCCGTCTTCTCCCAGGGAGTTATGGAACCCCTGGTTCGTGCGGTGATTATCCGTCGTGCAGGAGATGACGACAAACCCTATCTCTGTCAAGGTTTTCAACACCGTGAAGAAGATGGTGCGAATGTCACTTGTGCTTATGCTACACACCGGAGACATCGAGACCATATCCTCGTATCTCCCGGCTACTGACGATATCATAGTGCAGAAGATGGTGCTGGCGACACCGTCGCCACTTTCGCCGTACACGCGCCCTCCCGCTAGTTCCACTGAGCGTGCGACGTACACTTCGTCCATAGACAAGTTCACGATGCGTTCTCTGTCGCTTAGTTCGGCAATTCTCATCTTGAGATATGTCACGGTGCCGATGTCGATGCCTTCCCGCACGCTGAGCGCAGAGATGAGTCGCCGGAGGGTTTTCCGGTGTGGGAGGAGTAGGACATCGGAGCGGCACATATCTTCATACAGATTTGGGCTCGTTCTGTCCCAAACCACAGCCAAACTCAGCAGCGCCTGACTATAGCGCCGTCTGTTTGCAGGCGCTGTTGCTAGGCGCAGTTGCTCCGCCGCAAACTGACAGACCGTGGACTCTCCATTGCTGCCACTTTCTGCTGCCCGGTCTAGGTGGTTGGCTGCAGAAGTCATCATATAGGTGGCACTGATGTCGAGTGACTTCAGGCGAGCCAGAACATTGAGCACCTCGGATGTTCGCTCAAAATGTCCGGGTCTGGCCGTCAGTCCCGCGGCGTGGTTGACAGGTAGTTCTGCACCCGCTAGGTGCATTCGGAACTGCAAGTCTTCGTAAATGGTCAGGTTTCTGATGATCATAGAAAGTCCCAGTGTCTCATCCAGCTCTTCCAGTCTTACACTGAGAACGTCACAACGCTCGTCTGATGTAGTCATCCTCAGTATGATAAATCCGGTGGGCAGCTTTTCTTTCTCCAGTTTGTCGTACATATCCTCGAGAGTGGAGAAGCTCTCAGCCTCCAGCATGTCGGCGCATAGCTGCTCAATCTGCTGCTCCTCTGCTTGGCGCCTCGCTGAGGCGGTTGCCAGCACCGTTGTTCGTAGAACAGCATCGTGCGATGATGTACTGTAACAGATAAAAAATGAATGTCAGGCAACATTGTGAATGAATTATCAACTAGCGGGTATCATTATTCATTGGCCACTGACCTGTAATTTACATTATTTTTCATTTTACTTTCTTTAAAAAAAAAAAAATATGTGCTGCTCTTAGAAAATATTATCTCAGGCTTATGCGTCTGTTACATCATATTAAAAAAAAATCATGGGAAAATCTATTATAGGTTATTTTACTTTTTGCCTCCATTTTTATATTGTTTATTTATTTTTATTTTTAAATAAATTTTGTCCGAATGTTTGAATGGGTGGATTTGCGAGATCAGGTCCCGCAATAAGCATAGCTTGTGCTGACCCCGACCCCACCACCCGATCGCGCAATTCCAGTTCTATGGCAGAATTTAGTTCGAACGATGTGCCTTCTATCTGACACGGTCCCCTCCGCTCATTTGCGCCACCTGGCTCTGTGCGGCCCCTGTCACGGGTGCGCACGCCATCACGCGCTGGAGCTAAACGTGGCCGCCCGGCGCCGGGGCTTGAACCGGGCTCTCACCACTGCACCGGTCATAGGCCTTGTGGCCTCGTGGAGGGACTCGAGCGTTAGGTACCAATAATTTTGCAATTTCAACATTATCGCTATCATGTTGCATGGTAAGAATCGCTTCAAGCCAGTCATCTTAGCGTTTCCATTAGTCACATATGTGTCTCTTTTCATAGGCCATGTCCATTGCTCCCGCGCCCCGTAGGGGGGGGGGCGAAACGGCCCCCCTGTCCTTTTCCGTCAATATCTCCTAACCGGCTGGAGATATCGCCACCAAACTTTCAGGACCCCTCCGGGCATCAATTTTACACATTGTGACCAAAACATTTTCCAGAGGCTATGATAGGTTGGCCACAAATGACGTCAGAATGACGTCATGTTCTGTCATTTTCGACCGAAAAAAAGACCTTCGCGAGAAGACCTGTCAGGCCTACAGCTTTAAAGATACAGAAAAATGATCAAAACAAAAAAGATGTAGAATTGACAGAACTACAAAACTGCTGTCTCGAATTTTTGAAATTTTTGAGTTTTGACCCCCAAAAATCAAAAAAGCATTTTTTTATATTAGCCAAAAAATCCAATAAGTTTTTGAGTTTCGAAAAAAAACGGAATATATGTGATAGCAACTACCGTCTTCTATCTACATATCAAATTTCAGATCGATGCCTCGTTTTTTGGCCAAGTTATAGCGTAAAAAAACTGTTCAAAAATGATGACGTCAAATTTTCAAACCCAATTTTTGGCAATTCTAGACCTGGTACAGCAAAACAAAGACCACCATTAGACTCCCCGTGACGAGCTGCATCGAATCGATACCCATTTTGTGCAAAAATATCAACTTTGAAATTTGACCTTATTTGACCTGACCTTGACCTGACCTTTACCAAAACGTGACCTAGGCTGGCCCCAAAGGCTGCCTAACCTACATAATCGCATTTGTCATGTAAAATGGACCATAAATCATGCATCACACGACACTTCCATATTGTGACCCCCGGTGACCTGACCTCGCTGTGACCTGACCTGGTATCAGTGACCTCAGATAGCAAAGTATGTGTTTGACGAACAATGCACTATCGATGGTTTTCAATAAATTACCAATTTACTCGCTTTCACAACACATTTCTTGAAATGCCTGTGAACGGTGAAAATCCGACCTTTGACCTGACCTGTGACGTCATCGGTTTGACCTAGGTCAATGAAATTTGGTTACAAGGTAGTTCCCGAGTGGGGCTATCGAACCCCGTTTGAATTTTGAAAATCGGCCGGTAAATTTCCGAGATCTTAGGGGGGCCGAAACGCCCCCCCCCCTACGGGTAGTAGGGTCCGCCGGTAGCCCTACGGGGTGCGGGTTAAAGGCCATGTAGAGAACAGTCATGCGGCGCAGCCTAACTTTACGGCGTACGGCGTTGCTGCCATCTAGCGATATGTTTAACCGTCATGCGGCGCAGCCTAGCTTTCCGGCGCAAGTCACTAGCGTCATCTAGCGAGGGAAATTGGGGTGGTGCGAAACCCTCGTCATTTCGTTCCTCATGGAGCTAGAATGTCGCGAAAAAACACGCGTGTCGGGCGTGACGAGCCCTTTTCGATTAACTCTCACACAGGCAGGGGGATGACCCCTCCCCAGAGTTTTTTTTGCGATAGCTTCCGAACGGTATGGCGGATCGGGATAAGATTTGGCAATTGCTATGGTGTCATCAGGGTGACGGCGCGTGACTTTAGCATTGTGGGCGCTAAATGTCCAAGCTAAAGGCTTAAAAGACACCGTACCAAACCTAGAATTGCATGGGAACACGTTGGTGAAGGTTTCATGTCGAAATGTTTCATAGTTTTCTTAAAATCGGCTTGCAAAGTTGAAAAGTGCCGATTTCGCGAAAATTTGATTTTTGAACTGCCATAACTAGGTCGGATGTTGACCTAGGGTAAAATATTGGATACCATCGTGTAGTACTCGTCGAGGTGCACACGCTCGATTTTCCTTCGAAGCTCTACTACCTTCCGTTTCGAAACGCCAGGGGGTCGTAACACCCCCTGCCTGATCGTGTTATGAGTAATGACTTGCCTGTGCGAGGGTAAGACATTGTCGACTCAATTTAGTTCATGTTCAGTAAGCAATGTTAAGATCATCAGCTTGTTTTCGTATATGAATGTAAGTACTCACGATTGGTTAAAGATGGATGGAATGGCTCCTTTCTTCAAACACTTCCTCTTCCGTTCGCTCTTCCTGCGGGTTTCCTGGTAGAAATCGTCTTCTTGGAAATGAAGTTCGCATATTCCACAATGGTCGGGGTTCCAATTTGTATCCCTTCGTCGTAATGCAGACACCCATTCTGCCCGTAATTCATTGTCTTTGGGAAAACTGAAGACGGATAGAGTTTGCAGAACAGTGCCGTTAGCTTTCTCCTTCTTTGTGGGCGCATATCCTGAGCGACAAAGGTACGCAGCACATTTCACCATGTCGCAGCACATTTCACCATATCACCAACTTCACATGCTAAATAATAACGAAAATATCACATAATGGGTCGAATTATTTCCTAAATTTGCAGCAAAACTTCTTCCTAGCACTAAACAGCAAACCGTAACTTAGGTTTCGAACCTTATTACATACAGCTGCCGGACATTGGTCACGTGACCACATTTTCCGTTTGACCTTGAGTTGGCACCAGATTCTGTCGACAGATGTGGCGCAGCTTATTTTACTGCATTATTTTAGATACTAAATATTTAGACGTGCGGTGGTAAATTATTCCGTGCAAATAGTATTGAATCATCGTTGACATAGTTACCATTAAAACTTGAATAGCATCAATAAAATACAATTAAACTATTATTACTCTTCCATTGATTTTATTGTGTTTGCAGGCATAGGTAGAAACTGAAGAGCTGAGCCTGCAGCTTACAGTTGTTTTATACTTCTACAACTCTTAATGCATATATCAAGGCTACTGAGGGCTGCAAATTTCTTTCACATATCTTTAATAACTTATACCGTACCTTCATCAATCATTATCTGTAAGATTATTGCATCAATCATCACCAGACTTATTAGTTTTTTACATACCTATGCCCCGGCCGCGAGAGTGGGCGGGTACGACTCCCTCGCCCTAATTGAGCTAGCCTCGTGGGAAAAACAAGCATGTGTGCCGTTACGGGACCGGGGACGCAGCGATTGATGCACGGTTTAAAAGTCTCAGGTCAACTGGTGGCCTCTGAGGGTCAGGTCAAGTGCCCCGAGGGCCAAAATACGATTTCGGGTTTTGAGAAATAACTTTGCCAAAAAACGGCGCAGAGTCGCGATTTTAGTACCGCCATGTTTGTCATGCTCCGGTGCGTCAAATGGTACATACACTTTTGTTTGGGTGGGGTCAACATAAGGTGTTCACATCGGGTCAAAGTCAGGTCAGAGGCACTCAGGTCACGAAGTTGGTCGGAGGAGGTTATATCGTATATCATTCGATTCGGTAGGTCTTCCCGAGTCCATTGGCGACTATTCCGACTTGCCAGTTCAATTTCATCAGGAGTTATTTATGAAAAAAACTTGTGACCTTTGTGACGTCATAAATGACGTCTCGCTAGGTTAAAGATGCAAAAGTGAAGCATTGGACATTGCAAGAAGTGCATGAGATTGCGATTACATGTGCTTGAGCTAGGTTTAGATCATTCTCGGCGTCAAAATAACAGTTTCCATATTTTCCCCATTGACTTGTAATGGTGACGTCACGCGATCGGCCTGACCTCATGTGACCTCTAGGAGAAATCCGAGATATACAAGTTTTGAGACTTCTAGAGGATACTAGGTCCTGTAAGTATCATCTCGCTGTGACAGCTCCTCTGGCACCGAGGGCATTGCAAAGTTTCGGTATTTTTGGGACTATTGCAGAGGTTCACGTGTGACGTCATAAGTCAGTGATCTGACCTGAAACGGAAATGCAATTGGTTTCCAAAGATGCGTATGGAAGCAAAGATAAGGTGTGCCAAATAGCAGCCCTCTAGCTGTAAGTTGTTTTGAGCTATCGCCAAAAGTCGTGAGTGGAGCGCTACTGACTACTCCGGTCGGCCGCCGGGGGTTAGGAGGCGTGCAGGGTATCGGAAAACCACCTGGTACTTAGCGAATTTTGCCGATAAAAATACGTTTCTTATGCCGACTTATAGCCAAAAGACGACTGAATCTCAAACCAGTCGTATCCTTGCACTAAATGGCTTGGTAGACACGATAGGTCTGAAAAGAAAAGGTCCCATGTATTCTCTATGGGCGCCGCGAGGCCGTTGGCACCAGAGTTTCGGGAAGTGCCCTCGCCACAACCGCACGTGCAGATTTGGTCACGTGACCAAGCGCATTTGCCGCCACTGTATTTATAATTATACACTGTGCTTATTACCACCACGGTGACTATAAATATTACCAGGATTACCACCTTATTACTTTATCACGAATATCGATATTTACTTCTTGATTTACTTTTTTATTGTAAAACACGTGCAGACTTACATTGCCGCCAATATGACGACTATTATATCACAACTTCATTCGGGATAATTTAGGTGAAACGTGCAGGGGCGTCGCCACGGATTTTTGAGTGGGGGGGCAAGCGCGGATCCAGGGGGGGGGGGCGACGGGGGCGGCCGCCCCCCCCCCCCCCGCCATCCGAAAAAGGCGCCCATATCCCGCGGCAGAGAGGGCGCCCGAGCAGAAGAGCGGCGACACAGCAAAGGTTCAGCAGAAATAGGGCGCCTCCAGCAGAAGTTGGGCTCACCAAGCAGGAGAGTAACGCCCAATTGCCTATTCCCAGCAGATGAGAGTCGCCCCAGGAGCAGATGGGCGCCCCCAGCAGAAAGAGGGCGTCTCGTTACAAGAATATAAAATACCTTCTGTTCAAGAGGGGCGCCCCTGGCAGCGGAAGGGCACCCTTAGCAGGAGACGTGTCCCCCTGAAGAGGAGCGACGCCCCAGCAAAAGGAGAGAGGCGCCCCCATTCCGAGAAGTGGGGCGCCCTGACAGCAGCTGGGCGCCCCAGCAAAAAAGGAGCCCATAATAAGAAAATGGGTGCCACTGGCAGAAGAGGGGCGCCCCAGCAGAAGAGAGGGGTCTCCAGTAGGAGACGGGCGCCCCAAGCAGAAGAGGGGCGCCCCAGCAGAAGAGAGGCGCCACAGCAAAAGTTAATCAGAAATAGGCAGCCTCCAGCAGAGGTTGGGCCCGCCAAACAGGATATGGGCGCCCCATTGACAATATCCGGCAGAGGACAGACGCCCCAGCAGCAGATGGGCGCCCCCGGTAGAAGAGGGGCGCCCCATTACAAAAAGAAAAGGAGTATATTCTACCAAGAGGGGCGCCCCTGACGACAGCGGAAGGGCAACCCCAGCAGAGTGGCGGTGCCCCAGTAAAAGGAGAGGTGTGCCCCGTTCCGAGCAGCAGAGGGTCGCCTCGCCCCAGAAAAAAAAACAGGAGCCCCATAAGAAGAAAAGGGGTGCCTCTGGCAGAAGAGAGACGTCCCCGCAGTGGAAGGGCGCCCCCACAAGAGTGGCGTCTCCAGCAAAAGAGAAGTGCCCCCTGCAAGAGAGGGGCACCCCGCCAAAAGTTGGGCAGAAGTGGGGCGCCTCCAGCAGAATTTGGGGTCGCCAAACAGGAGAGGGCCGCCCTATTCACAGTAGAAAAGACTCCTCAGCAGCAAAAGGGCGCCCTAACAGAAAAGGTGCACTCGTAGTAGAAGTGGGACGCATCAGGAAGAAGAGGGGCACTTCTAGCAGAAGATGGGCGTCCCAGATAAGTGGGCCGCCTACAGCAAATTGGTCGTTCTTAGAAGGAAGAAATGAGGCGACTTAAGCAAAGTGGGTCTCTCCATAATGGATTAGGCGATCCAAGCAGAGGTTGGGCGCCCCCGGGAAGTGAGGCATACCAGCAGAAGTGAGACGCTTCCAGAAAAAGGAGGGGGCATCACCGGGAGAAGGAGGACTGCACCAGTAAATGGAGGTCACCTTTTTGCTAATATCTTTTGCTAGGGTAGCGGTGCCCATCTACGACTTTTAACCCGTGCCGTGCTGGTGGTCTGAGTTTTCCGTGTCCTGCTGGGGAGGGGGGGGGGGGCACACTCCCTCGTCTAACTCGGCTCCTGGGCCGCGTAGTGACACGCGATAAGCGGCATTCGAAAGATCGTCAAAAACAGGACGAAAACAAAACGGTCATTTTTTAGGTCAGGTCGAATGTAAGGTCACCAGAGGTCATCAAAGGTAAAATGTTGCCTGTTTCAACATTTTTCCGTTTTCGAAGCAGCGGCACATAACTCGGAAACCAATAGAGCTATAGCGCCGCAGAAAAGCGCATTCGATAGCCCTTTTAAAGGTGTTTCTGCAAGCTGCGCTCAGATTTGACCTCAGGTCAACGGTTTAGCCTTCAGAGGGCAAAAGACTCTAAAAATAGCCTTTTTACGAACCATGTTTTCCTGCAATAACTTTTGACTCAAGGGAGTCTCGACATTACGTTTGCCAGCATTGCGTTTCTGTCGTCGAGACACGTCGAACAAACTAAAGGTTGACCTTATGAAGGATAATTTTGAGAATTTGACCTCAGGTCAAGGTCATGACCTGACCGGGAAAGGTCATGCTGCATAGCAGTCGATGCGTATCGTCGAGCTGAACACAGCTGAGGTGTTTTTATCGCTCTAGCTTGAATCTATCAAAAATTATTTATAAAAAAAACTGCTGCGGACCTTTCATGACATGGGATAACCTCTGGGACATAATGAGTGGTCACACTAGGTGCAATGTTCTTATTCAGTGTGTTAATTTTATATGTATCCCAATGCTTGATATTGTCTACACCTTTTGTCAGTTAAATTCGGTGCGTAATCGTCCATTTTAGAACTAACGGAATGTGTGTAGACATACCGCAAAATTATGTACAAGAATCACATAATATCTCGGCGCAGGTTAGGCAGTCGGCGGTAAAGCATTCAATTTCGGCACAGCGGCAAAACGCTCCATTTTCGGCGATAGCGCGAGTAGAATCGGCTGCGCCAGCATAAGTTTAGAGGTAGCGCACGCTATTTAGCAGCAGTAAGAACCAAATTCGGCACTGTTCATTCAATTTCGGCGGGTAACCGGAGGCACCCAGATGATTCATATTTTCGGGAACGCTTCTTTAGCATCAAATGAATCCTCATGCAGCTTTGTAGCTTTGAGATATTCTCAGGGGGAGAAAAGCAGGCCATTGCTTGTTTAGCGTCACAGTACCTACCGATCGTTTCGCTGTTTCCCGTTTCGAATTCTGATGTGAAAATTGATAAGCTTTACTGAGTTAGTACTATTTATCCTAAACAAATAACATCTGTGGGCTGGTTTCTTTTTTATTACAGTACCCGCTCCTGTCCGCACATGGTGGACGACGATCGACAAGGCAAACACCAATCGTTGTTGGACTCGAGGCATACCCCGATTCTCTTTCATTGAACAACGTCTGTGCTGTGTGTTCCAAGTTTTTGCCCAACACATGAAACCATTTTATCAAAAGACCTGTTATTTTACTTCACCTTGAATGCAGCCCATCACCTCGTCAATCACACATAACACAATTATCTCCACCATACCAGAATGAGTCCTACCAATCGGACTATCGTTGCACTTCCTGATCATCTCCATTCTCCAATTAACCAATTGCCAGCGTGAAACATCAAACATCCCTTAGTCCTTCTGTGTGCAGAAGGACACGAAAATAAACTCAGCATCCCGTATCGTATCACCTTGCCTCCCCTCACCCCGCCCTACCGCCATGAACACCACCAGAGGCTTAGCGTCAACATTCTAACCCGTCCCATGGACAAGACTCGTAGTTGCGGCAGGTGTATCTCCCCCTCCCCCTTCCACACATCAAACAGCATCTGACCGTCCATCCGGCGCTCGGCGCATCCTTTCAACAACCGCGCGACGACACAGGGCGTCTCTGGCGCACGGGCGGGGTCAAAGTTCAGTAGTCGCGTACCCTGTCGGCCTGGTTTTGTTCTCCGCCGCCTTCGTTTTAAGCAGGTGCCTATGCACCTATGTAAGTACTTCCTTGGTAGAAATTAATAGGTACATTCTAATGTTTTGTTTAACCCACATAAAGCACGAACATGAAATAATGCTCATGGGGGGGGGGGAGAGATACGGTGTATTTAGTTCATGGCTGCGAGCATTTGCCCATATAGCGCATGTGATAACAGTACAGCAGTTTTGAGGCACTGCAAATAAACAAATGCAACTACATTGGCGCAATTACGATAACAGTAGCGTACAGGCCATATTCTATCTGGACGACATGATATCCAGGTTAATGAGCGAGGTCATATGTGGAATGCATGACCTCCTCAGGCGAGTACCACAGCAAAACGTTTCAAGAGTGTTAGAACTTCTCGTTTCTCTGCCGGATATCGAGCCTCTCGATTTCGGGAATAAGTCTTGATGTGCTATCGACTTGAGCATCTGTTTACCGAGTCTTAAACATAAAGTCTGTCTTCTATTAGCGAGTGTTTCCAGGTTAAGGCGTTGTAAGATGTCCTGGTAGCTTTCATCGTATCCGGCGATTATTTTGACGGCCCGTTTTTGTACCTTTTCTATTTTCTGAGCCTGTTGAACAGTTAGTCCGGCGTGGAATACAGGGGCGCAGTACTCGAGCAGTGGCCTTATGTATGTGGTATATACCTTAACCAACTGCTCTTGTGGCGGCCGAAACCTCTTCATTACATGCAGCATCAAGCATGTAGAGGGCTCGGGATCCCTTGGACACAATGTCATCAACATGTTTCTGCCAGGACATGTCACCGGATATCGTGATCCCAAGTAATCTTGCGTGGTCAGTTGTTGGTATACTGCTGCCATTAAGGTCTATATCCGGTAAGATAATAGGCTTTTTGGCTGTGTAGAAGTGAAGAATCTGACATTTTTCTGTATTCAGCACCATCTTGTTCGTGTTGGCCCATTCCGACAATTTATCCGTTACTTGCTGTAGGGTGCATTCTTCATTAAATTGATTCACAGAGCATGCTTGGAAGACTGTTAAATCATCTACATATTTAAGCCTCCTTTCTTCTTGGACGGCGGCATCGTTTATCATAGCCAGGAAGGCTACTGGTCCCACTAGGGTTCCTTGTGGCGCCCCACAGGTTATGGGGCTCCACGTGCTAATGCTGCCATCCGGCATCTTCACTCGTTGGTGTCGGTCCTGAAGGAAGGAGCAGAGCCAATGTGCGTAGGCAGATCGGAGTCCCATGTTCAGGAGCTTCTGTATGACTGTAGTGTGATCTATTAGATCAAAACCTTTTCTGAAATCATACATTATCATGGAAAATATTTTGTCCGACTTGTCCAGCTGCGTGAATAGGTTGTGCAGTAGTCTGACCAGGTAGTGGGCAGTCGATGCTCCCTTTACGTTGCCGTACTGACGGATGTCGATCTTTGGACTTATGTCGTGGAGAATGAGCGGTACCATAAATCTTTCAAAAACCTTCATAAATGTGGGTGTGAGGCTGATGGGACGCAAATCTCATGGCGAGCGCGGCTTGTCTTTCTTGGGTACCGGTGTGATTGTAGCCCGTTTCCAAACCGAGGGCACCTGGGAGCTTTTTAACGAGCAGTTGAATATATACGCTAATGGAGTTGCTAATTCTATTGAGAATTAGCTGGGGCTCCAGTGGGCGGCTCCAGTGGCGCAGTTGGTAAGGCGTCAGTTCTGTGGTCGGGAGGACCCGGGTTCGATCCCCGGTGCCGCCCGGCTTCCGGACTGGCGTCCCTAACTGTGTCACTGGGGGGTGGGGTGGGCTCCCGCCTTGCACCGTAGCCCTGAGGAGGAGCAGGAGCCCTCCCATAAATGGGAAAACATATCCCGTGTGGAGGACGAGGAATAAAAAAAAAGAATTCCTTAATCAACCTTGCAGGTAATTGACCAGTGGAGACAGCCATATTTTCTCTGATCCGTGAAAGATGCAGTGCCACTTGCCATGGCTGGATATCGAAAGGAATGTCATTCGCCGGTAACACGGGAGTTTGTCCACTTGCAGTCCCTCATAGGTCGTACAGACTTGGGCAAAGTGTCTATTTATTAGCTCAGCTGCGGAATCACAAGTTGCTTCATCTGTGGTTTTGAAGTCCCATGACTTCGGCTGCCGATTAGTTAATTTGGACACTTCTCTGTACCATGATGCCTTTTTGCCCGATGAGACTTGACCCATCCGCTTTCTGTACCATTGGGTCTTCGCAGAACAAATCTCAGATCGTACTTTCTCACGTAGCTGTTTGAGGCGATTGGTTTGCTGGCGGCTGTGTGCCCTGTTACGTAGGATCAATAGTTCTTTAATCCTCTTCGTCATCCACGGAGGATCATTTCTTCTGCATTTATACGCAACCTGCGGGAAGAATGTTTCGTAGGCAATTTTCAGTTTATTTTCAAGCACCTCGGCTGCTTGATCTACATCAGTAAAGCTGGTAATGTCATTCCAGTCTTGTTCACATATCCATTGGCCAAACTGTCTGATGTTCGAGGCTCTCATCGGTCTTGCGGTGCGATATTGGTGAAATTTCTTGTTTTGTGCGCTACCGATCCAGACAACCGTTTCATGGTCCGATGTACCAATGGCTGGAATAATGGTAGGCGTGCTCTCTGCTTCACAATCAGTTAAAATCATGTCAAGAATTGACGCACCTCTGGTAGGTTCCGTAACGATTTGCTTTAGGTTCAATTGCTGTGCTAGTGAATGGACATCGAACACACTATTGAAATCTCCCAAAAGAACAGTTTTTGCTTTGGGCCTGCGTGATCGCAAATGATCAATCTTTTCAATGACATGATCTGTTATGGCAAGACGTCTTGGTGCACTTGTGTCAGGCGGAATGTAGAGACCAGCTACGATAATGCTTTCTGCCTGTGACGGTCTCAAAACGCACCAGCATATCTCCAGTTCCTCAGGCACTTCAAAATTGGGCACGGTGTAACGGACGCCTTCTCTCAAGTACAATACTATACCGCCACCTTTACTCCTATTCACAGCTCGTAGGTTTCTATCTTTGCGTATTAACTGATATCCTTCTTGAAATATTTGACAATCAGATACCTTTACATCCAGGTGAGTTTCTGTGATCAAGCACACATCAATATTGTATGTGTTCAATAGAATTGAAAGTTCTGATTGTTTTGTGTTCGCACAAAGACCGTTAGCATTGGTTGTTAGAAAATTCGGCCAACTTCTATAGAGAGATTGAACGGAGTTGTTCTTCGATAGATCGCCGTCAGAACAAAATGACTCATTCAATCTAAAAAACCTGGCACCTGTCCGAGGATATGTTGCGCTGCGTTGCGTGCCCCTTCGAAGGTGTACAGAATACCTGTTCTGTTGATCCCCGCATGTCTCGTTTCTTCAAGTCGGGGTCTGAGATCAATGAACGTAGATCCTGTTGAGGTGCAGAATTGAGCCAGTTGAGAGTTCACTTTATTAATGATCTGGTAGACGACAGGTCCAGCGTCCAGCATCTCTCCTTTCTTCCAAAGAGCAAACCGAGACAGTTTCCACGTTACCAATTTGGGTTGCATATTTCACCAAGTCCGTCAATTTCTTCAGAATGCCATCTGCGTCATGTATTAGGGCGTCATCGGCACCTAGGTGAATAACTACTTCGATGTTTTCGGCTTTTGATCTACCCGTTATATTACTTAACGAGTATTTGAAGTTATCCGAAGTGGTGTTGACGAATGACACATTTCGATCGAAGTGAAATTCATCCATGGCTGCGGCTTTAATTCTGGTCACATTTTGTCCACCAATGAGAATGCCCCCATATTTCCTCCATTTGTTTTGCTTCCTTTTGCGAGTTACCCTTGTCCAGCCCTCTTCTTCATATCTTTCCGAATGGATATCTTTGGCTTCTTTTTCTTGTATTTCTCCAACTGTTTGCTGCTGTCCTTTCACCTTGTCTTGCAGGGTACCGGTTACCTCTTTGCCCGTCTCATTTTGTGTCACGTTATTTTTCCTCTGTTGTGTTTGCAGTGCTGGTATGTACCCGATTTTAGTTACTTCCGATGTGGCTTGGTCTTGTACTTGACATCCATTTGTTTGCATTTTCCAATCTGTTTCATTATCATTTTTCCATGCCTCAAGATTCTTGATTCTTGTGGCATACCTGCCCAGTTCGTCATCTACAGCCCGGAGCGCGTCATGTAGATCAGAGGCGAGTGCTTCTCCAAATTCAGTTGCTTTTTTTTGCAGAGCAACTTCTACAGCTTCGGCTACCATCAGCTTTAATTCATTTCGTGTGAGGCAGATGACTTCTTCGCTTTGGGTCGATACATTGACTGTTCTCTTCGGTCCGGGATTAGGCTCCACCCCTCCTATAATAAGGAGAGTTAGAACCAGTGCGAGGCCCAAGGCCAGTTCATCGTTCGAGGAACTTTGGGCCTTCTCTTGGGGTGAACGTTTGCATCGCATGCTGAATAAACCGATCCGAACTCGGTAGCTTTGTGGGTCAATCATTTTTGTGGATGCTTGGGTAAAAGGACCTCACGTGAAACCCAACGAAAATTCAAGCGCACTTTCAGAAATCTTGAGGTTGGCTCGATTCTTATAAATTGCGAAAAGTTACATTTTTACGTGATTTTATGGATGAAATTACGTTCAGGTAACAAATTATTTCCGTAACCTTTTAATACCAACTTATTCCTCGCACCTTTAAGAATGTATCCATGCAAATCTTACAATGTAAATCGTTAGCACAACGCAGAATCAATTAAAAACATCGGAGCACTCAAAACTACATCCGATGATTTTGACTGAGGATGGTGGATTGGCGATTGGTGGATTGGCGATCATCGCTGGCGATTGCGAAAGGAATATTCGATTTTATATTCCTAAACAATATGGCTGACCAATTATGCTTGCCTACGTTCAGGCATTATCCCTGATGCTTATCCGCCCACTACAACATGTGTTGTCTGTCAATCAACCATCGCTCGACGACGGGATCAATTCTAACCATCGGTACTCGGTTGTCAATTCACCCACCCCATTTCCCTAAAAATAGACGGGTCAGACTCGGCCTGGGTCCTAACGAGTCCTAGAATCGCCAGGGACGGGATCGGGTCGCCGTTATTGCACCGGTCTTAGCGTCTTTTGTTACATGTAGAGTAGACAGCTTCGACCACGGACGTCGGACCGTTCTACGAATGTACGCACCATCCAGGCCTAAGATGCGTCGAGCTTTATAAGAATGCAGTCTAGATCAATCAACATAACAATGGTGGTATGCAAACGTTAAAATCTCTCCCCGGCTCCCGCAACGTCCAACGCTCCTCCGTTATACGCTCGCTCGATGCGTCCGCCGAGCCGGCTTGCCTCCAATGACGTCATCGGCCGGCCGGCGGCGTTCAAGGTCAAACGGCTGGTGTCCTTACCTGGAGTTCTATAGCCTTGGGTAGGGGTGTTTTTTTTGCCACACTTCCCAGTTTTGAGCGTGCGTATGTGTGTGTGTGTGCGCGTGTAACAAATCGGCGCGCAGCGCCGCCAAATTTGGTATAACCTATTACACAGACTTCTCTATATATGGACTGTGCGCTGATCCGAGGAAATCAGCATTGGAGGCCCAAAAATAAGTGCACTTTTATCCATCTTTTTACAATGAAAAGGGTGTCAGAATATTTACAAATTTGGATATAGGACAGCCCATACTTTTATCTACCTGTCGGATTACATTTTTTTGTTGAATTCAAAATAAATAAGAAATAAATGTATATAAATGAGAACACGTTTTCTCGTTCAGTTAGCCATTTGTTCACGCTGGAGGTATATACTTCACAAATGCAGCCGTTCTTTCAATGCAGCGCGCATTTTCTTGCTTTTGAATGTTGGTTGCATTCAGCCCCCACCAAATCTTCATCTGGCATCGGCATTTTGCTACTGATGACGCCATTCCTAGCAACCGAGCGTCCCTAGCAACCGAAATTGAAGACGTTGCACCTTCAACAAACGATCGTCAGCTAATTTCGTCAGCAACAAAGAAATGAAACTTATGAATATTATGTTGTGAAAATAACTTATGATAATAATTTAATCATGGTCGTTAATGATAAAATCCATACTTAGTAAAGCTAACGATACATCAAATTCGTAACGTGTGCAAAAATGTCTGACCCCGGCCCAGGTCACTTATGGTCAGGTCACCAGGCAAAGTAAAGTGCCACCATGTATCTAAGAACTTTGTGATTCAGTCATTCCTACATTATACATTCCAGTAGCTTGAAACTCAGGGTACCTATTGCATGGGGGAATCAGTACCAACAATTTGTTTCCCTCAGAATTTGAATATGTGTGACCTAAGGTCAAGTCAATTTTGTGACCTCTCCATTATACGTAAATCAAAGGGAACAAATTGAATTGCTTTTCTTTTGGCTTAAAACACCCCTCAAACATCAAGAAACACAGGTGAACATGACATACTAAACCGAAAAAAATCTTCTATGACCCATTTATGCCCCTGAGGTCATTTCAGGTCAAGAAACGTCTCCAACATTTTTTGACAATAGGTACATTACTTTAGATAGAAATATGCTTGAGAGCTGAAACGACCAATAATGTGTTCAGCTCAGCAATACAAATCGAATGGCATCCAACATGACCTTTTCTGTGACTTTGGCCCGAGGTCAAATTCTTAACCCACGCATTTATAGGGGGAGGGGGGGGGGGTCGACCGGACCCTCCCTCCCTTTCGTTTTTGGCGAATACCTAACTCGCGTAAAAAGTCGCCGATCGCGACAAAACTTTCAGTACCCTGAGGTAATTAATTTTAAATGTACCCTAAAATCTGACGCTGACCAAATTCACCTTTGACCTGTAACTTATTCCTCGAGACCATACTTGGCCGGAATCGCGATTCTGCGTATGTCAGCTCACATTAACCGCACGATTGCAGTGATTTTGTGGTTTCAAACATTTAAACATGTGAAATGATATTGGTCCGATGCATTATTGTGGGTGTCAAGGTCGCCTGAAGGTCGGGTCAGGTTATTGACCTTTGATGACCTCGGTTCACTTTTTCGAGTTTTACATGTTACTAAGCTAGTTTTTGGAGCTGGTTTCGAATTTAGCAGTTCTTTCAACAACTTCGAAGTAGTTTTGGTGCCTTCGTAACATGTTACGAAGCTGTCAGTGGCGGTTGACACCTACAATGAATACCCGGCTGGACCCCTGCTGGGTGACCTTCACCTGACCTGACCTGACCTGGCCTAAATGCATGAAAACATCATTTTTGATCAAAACTAACATGATATTCGTGATCAGCACCGCGAAAAACCTCACAGCAGCTACACTTTACGACGTTCTAACAGGTCCCGATTTCCCGACTTTTGGGTCATTGACCTGACCTGGCAGGTCAACCGATGAGCTAGGACCTTAAAATTGGGTATCATCGGCTTGCTCTCGTCACGGGCGACACGTTCTTTTTATGCGAGGCTCTAGCTCAATCAGTGGCCAAACGGCGAGGGTTTAATTGACCTTTTCCGGTCAATTTTATCTGACCTTGACTACGTTGCCTCAAATTCGGAATTTTAGGGCGTGCTTCTGATACGCCTCGGTGAAACTTTTCCAACGCCACCTTGCACGTGTCGCTACGATGCTTAGCTTCGGAAATATAAATATATCGTTCCGCACGTACGCGTAGCACGAAGTGTAATATCAAAAGGTTTCCACGTGCGAAGCATGTGGACAGTGCACCCCAGCATGCACCTATTCGTACAACGCCTTCAAGCGTTTGTCCATGTTGTGTCCTTGTGTCATTGTGCCGAGCTTTAGGTGCTTATGTCAAAGTTTTCGGACATCGGAGAATGCCTCATCAAAACATGTTTTTCGCTCCGAGCATGTGCAATATGTATCTCTCGGTGCCGATTATTTTATATGTCAGTGGTTTGGTGCCGGGACATGTGACCTACAAATTTGGCACCTGGACCTCCCTTGGATTGGCTTAAAGCTTCGATAAAAGGTTTTTGCTCTCAATGTGTTTGTTGGCAAGTCACACGCGCCACGTGACAGAGAGTGACCCGGGACCTATACCATCACCTGCCTCCAGAAATGGCACGTCAAACGGCACCACCATCACCTCGATCCGATCATCCATTTTAAAATGATTACAAATTTATTTGCTTTACAACGTTTCACAGCACAGATTTTTGGCGCCGCTTTGTCGGCGCCACTATCTTCCATGGGAGGTCCCTTCGAATTGCCAGTCCAGTTTATTTATACGTCTATGAATTTGTATCAAATTATCTGATTTAGTAGTATCGTAAAACATTTATTTTTCTTTTTATATCATCTGTTCCCAATTGAAAACAAGTCCATGGTGCCTTACTTTAAATTTCCCACAATTATTTTCTTAAAATCAGATACTTGGCAATGGATTGCCCTCCCTTCAAATTTAGTTTCAACTAGAACTGCCTAGTGGGATACTAGGAAAAATATTCCAAGCACCAGTGACGTCACAATTTGTCCAACCTTATGTTCTAGTAATCTTGGTTGCATTGTTGGTTGTCGTTGCTAATTTGTCGGAACTAGTCATTTACGTTGGTTTTGAAAAGGGTTTTGAGAAATAACGATACATTATATAGGGCCACAAGAAGCAGTAAAAATAAGTAAGAAATAGCTCGAAAAAAATGGTCAAAAAAGGAAAGAATATTATCGATCACTACCTCATCACGACCGGATCAGAAAACGTGTGGTGCGAAGATGTCATTCCGGGTTTCAAGCCAGAGTCAGGGCAAGAAAAATGTGAAACGAAACATAATTTCTAGCAAAAAGGCAACTTTTTAGCCTCCCGTATAACTAAAAGGAAAAAATGTTCACAGACGAAACCATCAATCGAGATAAGAGATAACGCTGAGGACAATCAGATTTGCAAGTTTACTTTTGCAAACACTGACTCCTGTGAGACTCACACAGCAAGAAGAAAAACAGGACGCTATCGACGGCGCCAGTCTCAGCATACTTCCTATAATGCCTAGTGCCTTATTTTATTCTGGAGAAAAAAAAGACTCACTGAAAGGAGCTACAAAGACTTAACTTGACAGCAGTTAATGTGAAAAGAACAACTCGCCATCGCAGTTCGAAGCTACGCCGCGCTAAATAATGCCATACCCATGGCAGTGATACGCCACGACATCCAAAAGAAGTAAGCTTATTCAATCAAACAATGAAGTTTATCCAGTGTGTCGTATGGGGTTTTAGTTCATTATGGTCTGGATCAAATCATCTCGGAAGAATGCTCGATGAAATGATGGAATTCGTACCCTTCGCATCAATGTTAAACGATGAAGGTTGCCGCTCTTAAATGTTACCGCAAAACTTGCATCGGGATCGGGAAGCTCAAGAATACGCCAGTCTGCGAAGAACGGACGGAAAAATAGCGGTGGAGCAGAAGCAAAATGCATAGGACTGATTGGAGTATAAGTAGCTGGGACAAACATCTGTGCCGGTGGTGGCCTGTTATTACAGGAACTTCTACTTTGGATATCTCAGGAAACTGGCAGGTCACCATTTCTAGGCCAGCTGTGAACATTATTAATGGAAAAGCCAAGAAATGTGCCAAGGGCGAAGAGCATACTGTAACTAACGAGCTACAGAATATGACGGAGGCGCCGTGGGCACTAATCGTTTGGCCGAACGGGGAAGAGCACTCGATCCGCGCCCCGGCAGGTTACCTGTGCTCCAGCTTCCGAGCTGAGATGGTCGCCCTCCGAGCTGCTCTCTCCTAGCTGCTGGAGAACCCGCCGCACGCCGAAGACACCATCGTAGCCTGCACCGACTCGCAGTCCGCCCTCGTCGCCATCCGAGGTGGCTGGGCCGCCCAGCACTCCTCGCTCGGAGTGGACATCTGGAGAGCCCTCTGGGGACTGACAGCTGGAGGCCTGTTGGTCTACCTACAGTGGATGCCCTCACAATGCAAGTTGGAAGGCAACGAGAGGGCCGACACCATCGCCAAGAAGGCAAACATACTCGACTAAAAACAATCCTTATAGACGTCCAGAAGGCCCACTGGGCCGCCGCCAGAGTGGCGAGGGCTCGCACCGTGTCGGGGCCTGGCCAGCCGGCTAGTTCCACCAGCTGACTGGGATCGACTCCCGCCTACCGTTGCCGGCGGCGACCGGCCAGCGGCGGTGGACATCCACCAGCTCCGCGCCGGCCACTGGACAAGCTCCTCCCAATGGCGCCACAGAGTCGGGTTGGCGCCCTCCTGGCTGTCGGGGTGCAACCAGTGCGACGACCGACAATGCAGAGCCGCACTCTACCCGTCTGCTGAGAGGAGGCGGACAGCCCAAGCATGTCCTCCTGCGGTGCCCGGCTCTGATGGGCACCCGACATCGCCTGATGGCGACCATCAACCCCAACATGGAGGAGATGCGGAGCGGCAGCATCGTGGTGGCCCTGGGGGCCGCCCACAGGTCCTTCAGAGCTGCTCGGCTACGTCTCCATGGGACGAAAGGACACAATAAAAGCAACAATAGCTACAGCATGACAACGTGATGGGAACGACCGTCACAAGAGCTATCGCCTTATCATTCAGCAGCGAGTGGAAAACGAGCAGACGGAGGGATACGTTGCAATTGGTGATGCGCATGTGCGAATGTGTGAAAGTGCGACTATGTGTAGATGCGTGGTGCGAAAAAGTGGGTAGCAGAGAAGAACAGTGAAGACACCGTTGCAGCAGACACACATTTTCCCGTAAAGTCCCCCATCGGCATTACCGCCAACCTTTACCACCAGCGCGGTCGGTGCACTGTCGCGCGAGTTTGTAGCCAGCCATGTCAGAGATGTGAACAATCCAGCACACGGGGGAAGAAGAAAGGGATGATAGCCACCCTTTCTCGCTGGATCCCGCGGTGAAAATGGACTAACGCCATTTTAAGTCCACTGGTGCAATGTGAGATGAACTTGACATGAGGACATCAATGGGTGTCGATGAACGTGAAATGATGTTCCAATACAGATTCATATCGACCAGAAGCCTTTCTTATTCTGAGCTACGAGCAATAGGTAGTACAAAAACAAAATGTATTACATAAAATTCAGCCTGTCGACAGGAAACAATAAAAGGGTATTGTGTTACAACATATGGGTTCATATTACGGCTTCAGAAATTTGGGCCTCCAATGCTGATTTCCTAAATCAGCGCACAGTCCATATATAGAGAAGTCTGTGCCTATTAGGTAGGTATACCTACCTACATCACTTGCGTAAAAATTATCACTGGTCACTTAAGGTCAGGTCGCCATGTCAAGTTCAGTTATACGGTATACCTCTATAAAACTTTCCCCTCTCGCCATTCTTGTAGCTTTTCTCAAATAACTTTGAAATTTGGTACACTGTATACCTAATGTATGGGGTTATACGTGTCAGCTATTCATGATTCAAACTGAGGATTTACATCTATGATCTGAAGGCAGGTCAAATACGTGACCTCATCATTAGAAAATAATGAGAAATTAGAAAAAGCACGAATGCCTCCTGCTTTGAAAAAGTTCGTCAGAAACGCAAAATATCTTTGGAGCCATGACAAATCAGCTCATCATTGCCAGGGACAGGGTGCAACTTATGGCGAGTGATGACTCGAAAGATTATTAGTGGAAATGTCCATCGATGGACACCAGCATTTTTTTTTTCTACAACTTTTGACGAAGACGCGGTAGAGCGATGACAGCACCTGGAAAGTGTTCATTGTTCAGCTCAACAACACGGATCCATTCATATGCAGCAGGAGGTCCTTTTTCGATCAGGACATAACGTTGACCTGAGGTCGTTTTAACGTTAATTCTGAATGGTCAAATTTTAACTCATGTGACGCGTCTCAAAGAGATCAACACGGTGGTGACAAGACAACATATGTACATACCATACAAATTCACGGAATCGAAAGTTATTGCAAAGTAGATGTTTCGGCAGAATCTGTCCAGTTAGCTGTTTTGCCTTCTTATGGGCCAAACATAGACCTCAGATGAAATCTAACGCGAAGCTAGCGAAAGAGCGTTAAAAGAGCTATCGAATAGTTTTCTGCTTCACTGTAGCCCTTCTATTGGTGGTTTCCCAGTCGCTAACGTATAACGTATACTAAACTAACGCTGAGGCATGCTTTCGACCCCTGATCGATCTACAGGTTTGCGGAAAAAAGAGCATGCTGCCCGTGACGAGAGAAAGCCGATGATACCCATTTACAAGTTTTCGGGTCATCTCAGGACTCAGGTCATCGCCAATAAGTAGAGAAACTCGGGACCTGCTAGAACTTAACGAATGTAAGTTGTGATGTTTTTTCGAGGTTCTGATTACGAATGTTATCTTAGTTTTGAACGAAGATTATGACTCCATGCGTTTGGGGTAGATCAGGTCAGGTCAGATCGACCAGTACCTAATAGTGGATGACCACCACCGATTGCTTCCTAACATGTTATATGAATAAGCAACACAACTACTTCTTAAATGTTCAGATGGGCGCTAAGTTCAAAATCAGCTCCAAAAACTACCCTATAAATTAAAAGCATGTTATGAAAAAGTGAACTAAGGTCATCTTTATTTGAATCAGGGATATCAATTTATTTTTAAATAGGTTTTTAACTCGAGCGCACCGGAAGTTTTGTTGCAATCGGCTCCTTTTTGCGCGCCTTCTTTGCGAAAGCCCGAGACGGTTCCATCTGACTCCCTTTCCCCTACATGTGCGCTATACAGCTAGTTGTGACGGTAGCCATGGGGCTGAGGCTAGTTTGTAGTTTTGTAGTTACGGTTACTGATCCGACGAATCGACTGCGACCATTTTTTTTAAACGATCAGACGAACGCTCGGGGCAGTTTTGGCGCGCCCAAACCTTTGAGGGATAAAAAGGTACTAGAATGGGGGCTACTTAAAAACATTGTTGTGCTGGTGTTCCCCACCCACAGCTAATTGAACTTTAGCTAATTGGCTAATTGGCTTTAGGGAGCTCTTGAAGCGATTCTGAATCTGATGTATTTGTTGGTGTTGTTGACGCCTGCTTCACTGATATAAAAGCTAAAAAAGCATACTCAGCATCGCAAAAAGTGGGGGTCGACACCCCCAGTTTTCAAGAGTGGGGGGGTCACGACTCCCCCCCCCCCCGACCCCCCCGTCGGCGACGCCCCTGGAAACGTGGGTACCACTTATCAGACGAATTTTGAGCCTTGAAGGCTCGCAGATTAATTCGTGAGCGCTTTATGGTGGTCAGTTTCGCTTCTGTTCAAATATCAATAATAACCTGTCGTAAACAATGGATGATATTGTATAACTATATTTCACCAGTTATGGTTAAGATATTCAAATGCCATTCTTAGACGTTCTGCATAAATTACAAGCGTGCCCGCCCTTTTCATTGCCTCACAGTTGGTGCATTTTATTTTACAAAACGTTGCATATAATTGGTAGCTCGCTGGCAGCTTGAATATCTTAAATAACACACAAACTCTTTTGATGATTTCTCTTGTTTCCCTTACCACATATGACAAGCTATTTTTCTTTCCAACCGCAACGCCACGAAAGCTTTCTTGTGACCACCTGCAAAACATGCGATACCGCATGTTTTAACAAGATCAATAGCATAGGGAATACGCATTGGAATGCAGTGAACAAAAATCAGCTCAATCGTGCAGCTAGTTTCTAAGATACCAAAAGGGGTGCACACGTGCGCACGTGCATTGAGACCTTAACTCTGAAGTATGACACAACATAGCAACTATGACATTGGCCTGTATATAAAATTTTATCACAATCGTATCACTAGTTTCTGAGATACAGCAAAGGGGTGCGCACGTGCGCACGTGCATCGACACCTCTCATTTTTATTGCGGCGTTAGTATGGACGGTTCAGTATGTGACTGCATACCGAATTTCAGTCAAATCCGTCGGCTAGTTTCTGAGATACAGCAAAGGGGTGCGCACGTGCGCACGTGCATATGTACCGCATATTTTTCTTGCGCACCAGTATTGACGGTTCAGCATGCGACTGCATGCCAAATTTCAGCCAAATCCGTCGGCTAGTTTGTGAGATATAGAAAAGGGGTGCGCACGTGCGCACGTGCAGCATTACACCATTTTGGGAGTATGGGTCAGTGGTGGTTACATAGTATCTGCTTACATGCCAAATTGGAAGGAAATCGGCCCAGCCGTTCCAGAGATATCACTACACCAACTTCGTAAACACCCCGCACGCGCCAATTGCAGGCTCTCATCCATCACACCCCACTGCTGCAACGCAAGGTTCCCAGCAACTTTAATGAATGGAGCTACCGAAGAGTGAAAAAATGGATGTCGTAAGTGCTATGGTTCCCGAGCGATTAGCGTTAACTTTTAGGGCCGTTGTGGTCATGTGCCGATTTTCTGTGTCCAGTCCATGTTTGTTTACAGAGGTCTATGCCATCATTCTGCCAATTAGTAGCAAAATAATCTTGCTGTAACTGCTTACCTCAATAGCTAACTGCTTACCTTAGCAGCTGTTGTGTTCAGTGTTTATCCTGATGTACAGAAAGAATGTGTGCAACTGCTTGAACCACGTGGACCCGAACAAAGTGATCTGGCCTAGGTTAGGATTAACAGTGATTTGGGAATCTAACCTTGGGAAAAGAATATAAATGATAGTGCTTCAGAAATGTTATGGAGAAGCGTCCCTGAAGTTGTGTCAGTCGCTATCCATGCCAGATGGCCAAAACCAAGACTATACGAGGCCTGATCAAAAAGTATCCGACCTTTGTCCCCATACAATAAACGCGAATGCTTACAGAGTTCGAACTGTTTTCTCACTCAAAGTACGCCCCTTGCGACTCTACACATTTAGCCCAGTGGCCCTTCCATTGCTGGAAGCACTGTGAGAAGTCACTCTTTGCGATCACCAACAGGGCCTTTGTCGCATTCGTCTTGATCCCCTGTGTCCTGAGATCTGGTGCCTTTCAGCGGCATTTTCAACTAGTGGAACAGCCAGAAGTCACATGGGGCCATATCAGGTGAGTATGGGGCCTGCCGCACCTGCGTGATGCTGTGCTTGGCCAGAAACTCCTGTACGAGATGGGCTCAGGGCTGGCGCTTTGTCATGGTGAAGCTGCCAGTCCTGCGTCGCCCACAACGCCGGTCTCTTACGCCGCACCAAGTCTCGTAGATGACGCAGAACTTCCAGATAATATTGTTTGTTGATCGTCTGACCTTCTGGAGCATACTCATGATGAACAACACCCTGATCGTCACCGTCGTCAACACCCATTTCAGGATTTCTGCTCGTCGAGGGCCTGCCAGGCTGCATGTCGCTCTCTACTGAACCTCGACCGTTCTTGAAACGGTTGTACCAGAACTTGATTTGGGTAACGCCCATCGCTTCATCGCCGAATGCCAGCTGAACTTTCCTGATGGTGTCGGACTGCGTTTCCCCAAGTTTCTGACAAAATGTGATGCAATAACTTTGCTCATATCTTTCGGTCATCTTGACGCTGGGAGGAAATGCGACGACCGAGCAGTAGGCACGTGCATACAAGCAACGGTGGACAGTGACTGAGCTGGAAGTGGACGCTTGGCGATCTGGTAAAGGCCATTGAAATTGCTCTCTAGCGCTGTCAATTTATATTTTTGAGACGAATGGCTCCAGATTATGTGGTTACTTTTAGCATATAACGAGCAAAACTGCTATCTCAACTCCATTCCCCATGTTAGACATGAACATGTCCCTTTAACCCTATTCCTGGCGGGACCGCCGGGACAAGAAACTGGCGGGGGGGGCGATTCGGCCCCCCCCCCTTCAGATATCAAAAACTACACATCGCAGCGACAAACGGCAAACGGCGTTTGATAGGTCGTTTAAAGATCTACAACTTTTACACAAAACATTTTCAGGTCAGGTCAATATTGAGGTCACCATAGGTCATCAACGATAAAATGTTTGGAATTAGTTACCTATATAACTTTTAAACTAAGAAACATAGAGACATAAAACCAATACATTTTTTGTTGCTCTCGCCGAGGCGATGCGAAATAAGTATGTGATGACCTTCACAGGTCAATTTGAAATTTGACCTGAGATCAAGGTCAGGTCATTCATCAATGAGGTTGTGGGGTATGGTCATGCTGCATACCAAACGACGCGCCTTGACCAGGCGAGCAGTTTGGTACCACTTACAAGTCTTAAGCACCATCATGTCGTGATTTATTGACAGAAAAAACGATTTATGACGTCACATGACCTCAGATGACCTTTACCGGTGCCCCTGTCAATTAGCAGCACCGATCATCACCGATGAGATAATCTTCCATAATACTGAAATAATTGGGTGGTTTTGACTCGTTTACACGAAGCAGGAGGCGTTTCAATATTTTCCCATAGGCTTGCAATGTAAAGGTCACGAGTCTGGCCTGACCTCAGGTCACAGATATGAAAATTGAGATATACAAATTGCACATATTGGTACCCTAACTAAAACCTGAAGAGAAGAAATTGATCGGTCAAAAACTCTAGCTCTGGCGTGATTGCAAACTTTTCTGAGGTGGGGTCACCAAACCGCCTCTGGTGACCTAACCTGGCAACTTTTTTGGTCAAAATGTGCGCAATGAATGTTTAGAAAAAGTCACCGAGTATGAGCTTTCAGTCTTGCGGCGTTTGGCAATGGCACAATAAAAACCTGAAGGGGGGCCTTAAAGGCCCCCCGCCAGGAATAGGGTTAACGTCAGTCTTGGGACCCCAGACACAGAAATGAAGCCATCAGAGATCCGTGTGGGGCCCTCAGAGGTCAGTTGGGGGGCCCCTGAAGCCGGATGAGGGCCCCCAAAGGCCAGTGGAGGGCCTTCATCGGTCAAGGTGTGCCCTTGAAGGTCACTGAAGGGCCCCCAGAGGCCAGTGTAGGACCCTTTAAGACCAGTATGTAGGATGTTAATATCTGGCGTTGGTTTTCATCGGTTGTTTGGGGGGTAGGCAAATGATATTAATCAAATTATTCAACAGGCTACCCGAATCACGACAAACGTAAACAACCTTAGAGACCTTATATTTACTAACAACAGTGAAATAATTCAACAAAGCGGAATACTTTCATCATTTGCAAACCTAGATCATTTTCCAACATTTGTAACACTTGACTTCGCACGACCGACATTAGACAACGACGATTCTGTTGTAACTATTTGGGACTACCAAAACATGGACATACCACTTTTAACTAGGACACTGACTGACACTGACTGGGAAAGCATCATGAACAAGGACATAAATACCGCAACATCAGAATTTATTACTTCTTTACACAACGCGGCGGCAGCAGCAATTCCAAAAATTAAACTGAAACGCAAGAAAAATGACAAATACTGGATAACATCAGAGCTGAAAAGAACCATACGCAAAAGGGATAGACTGTTTAAACTAGCAAAGGAAACGCAAACTGAAAGTAACTGGACGAGATGGAGGTGTCAACGTAACTTAGTCACAGCAATAAACAGACGGTTAAAAAACGAGTACATGCAAAGAGAGGTGCAAAAGTTATTGAATGATAAACAAAACTTACACAAATATCATAAAACACTTGCCTCAATAACAGGGAGAAAACAAAATAACACAATTCCACCACTTCTCGGACGTGACGGCACAATACTAAACGACGAACAAGACAAGGCGACACTACTAAATGAACATTTTGCTCTACAATCCACACTTGACATACCAGACACACGACTTCCACCGACAACCACCGCAGACATGACTCCGATACCAGCCCTCGACAACATTACGACTGACGAACATGAAGTACTTCAAATACTTAACTCTCTAGACACCAACAAATCTACCGGACCAGACGGCCTTCCCGTAAAGTTCCTAAAACTAACAGCACTCTTAATTGCAAAACCACTGTCTCAACTATTTAACAAATCATTATCAATAGGCATTTATCCAGACGAGCTAAAAAAGGCGAACATCAAACCAATTTTCAAAAATAAAGGGTCCCCTTCTGATCCAACTTGCTACCGGCCCATAAGCATATTATCGGCCATTTCTAAAATTTTCGAAAAAATTGTATACAGGCAAATTTACGGACACATTACAGAACACGACCTTTTGACAGATAAACAAAGTGGCTACCGCAAAAAGCATGGCACCGAACTTCAACTTCATTACTTAACACACAACCTATATAAAGCTTTAGATACCGTACAAGACTTCACGGCAATATCCCTAGACATCTCGAAATATTTTGACAAGATCTGGCATAAAGGATTATTATATAAATGCGAAAATGAATTCGGAATTTCAGGAACACTTCTCCACTGGCTAAAATCTTACCTTAGTAACAGATTACAACGAGTACAAATTCGAAATTCCTTTTCTCAACAACGCAAAATTAACGCAGGATGCCCCCAGGGATCGGTACTTGGACCTCTTCTAGCACTAATTTATCTAAACGATCTATCAAAACGCACATACGACATTTTATTATTCGCAGACGACACCTCTTTATATGCCTCCCACTCACCAGACACACTACAAAACACCCAAACGACCTTACAAAGAGACTTAGACGAAATTTACAAATACGGACAAGACTGGGCCATTTCATTCAATTCAGCAAAAACTAGTCAACAAACATTCTCACTTAAAAAGTCACACCGACAGCCGACACTTCACTTTGCTGACACTCCTATACCGAAAGATGAGACTCATAAACACCTTGGACTGACGTTTTCTCACGATCTCCGATTCCACGAACATGTAAACGAAATTATAAGCAAAATAAACAAAAATACCAGCCCATTATATTCAATTGCAAAATATCTTCCTCGACATATCCTAGAACAAATTTACAAAACGTACATTTTACCTCTTTTTGACTATTGTGACACTGTGTACGACGGACATATCACTTTAAGAGACATTTCTAGACTGGAGACGTTACAAAACAGAATAGCGAGACTGACGACTGGGACCCTGTTTAGAACACCATCTGACAAACTACGCACCGAACTAGGATGGGACAAATTGACAACCAGAAGACAAACACATCGATTGACACTCTATCACAAATTAAGTAGACCTGATAACCACAATATTCCAAATTATATCTCAACTATCATCCCACGTACACGACAATATGACATAAACATGACACTTCGAAACGCTAGACACCATACTTTAGCTCAAACCCGGACAACAACACATCAACGCTCCTTCTTTACTCTCACAGGAAAACAATGGAATACACTGCCAGAGACCACAAAGCAATTGCCCCTCTCAGACTTCAACAAGTGGATCAAAAAACATTATTCGGCATCCAAACCACCCACATATTATTCACACGGTAGCAAAAATCTAAACATTCTTCACACCAGACTAAGGACTAACATGACACAGTTAAATTCTCATTTATACAAAATTCAGAAAACTGACTCTCCAGCTTGTCTGTGCGGTTTCCCTCAAGAAAGCACAGCACACTTTATCTTCTCATGCCCATTATACACACGACAAAGAGACGAAATGAACCAAAATATATCCCGAAGCCTACAATCCAACTTTACACTTCAACCTAAAACCATCCAACTGGAAATCCTCCTGCACGGCTCAGGCCTCGACGGTGTCGGCGGTCGGGCGGTGGCACGCCACTTCCAAAAATTTATACAAGATACTCACAGATTCTCATGCGCTTTCTAACTTCATCCAGGGACCTGGCCGGGCGCGGCCTCCTAGCGGGGCGTGCGGGGGCGGTGGCTGCGGGCGTTGGCCGGCGACGGGGCGGCGGTCGGGCGAACTTCTGACTGAGCGTATGTTCGAAGTATGAGAGATGATGAATGTGTTCAGGCGTGTACGTATATATGTATGTATGTGTATGTATGTACGTATGTGTATGTATGTAAGTATGCATGTATGTGTGTCTGCGCTAGTATTATACCTACATATTTCCGGTGCACTGCATTACGAGAGTTGGCACCGAGACTTAAGCCCTTTGGCTTTTGTGCCTCCTCTTATTTTACTATATATTATGCGTTTAATTTGTATTACCAATAAACAGTTGGATGGATGGATGGATATGATGGCTCCCCTGATTTGCCTTGGGGGGGGGGGCATGGCCCTGATTCGCTCCCCCCCCCTTCCTGCTACCGCCACTGCAATTATACCATTGCAGCAACCAAAGAACAAGAATTTGGATTCATCCATTTTTTGCACGAATGTGCCCCACTTTCACCTACGAATGGGGTTGCAAGAGCAGCCTCCTGCACGGTTGAATGGACCCCAGACGATGTTGCAGTATTCCAAGTGAGGCCTTACCAGTGTCTTGTACAAAGCAAGTGTTACCTCATCAATCAGTTCAAATGACCTGCGGATCACAGCCAACGTCCGTGAAGCTTTCAGCAAAGCAGATGCATCTTGCTTCCTATACTTCAGCTCTCTGTCGACCTGGACGCCGAGGTCCCTTTCTACTGCAACCTGCTCCAGCTCGGTGTCGCCCATGAAATATCCCTGGACTTCGCTGGCCCTTCTAACATGCAGCACTCTACACTTATCAGCATTGAAGTGGAGCTGCCACCTGTTGGACCATTCCATGGCTGCTTGTATGGCAGTTTGTAGCATTCTGGAGTCCGTAGGGCCGCTGAGAGGTCGGTAGATCTTGGTGTCGTCCGCGAACATTTGGATACTGCACTGCTTCCGGGAGGTCGTTAACGTAAAGAACGAATAAGAGCGGTCCGAGCACCGATCCTTGGGGGACGCCACTCTGGACGGCTGTCCAGTAGGGTTGTTAAAAAAAAACGAATTTTGGAAAAGTATATGGGCTCATGGCTCATGTGGTGCGGTATTCTTTTCTGAGACCAATGATGCCCTTTTTACTGAAAAGTATTAACTGTTAGGGGCTCCTCAAACGGCTTAAAGAGGACCATGTTACGCCCGCCGACCGGCCGGTGTCAATAAGGGCGAGAGTTCGACGCCGCACGGCGGCGGCAGCGCCTTATCGGCACCGCGCGCCACGACATCTGCCGGGCGGCCGGCTGGGCGGTGGGAAGTTATAAGTGCGTGGTCTTATTGCACACGATCGGGGTGAGCTATCCCATGTTTTCGGGGCGGAAAGTTTCAGTGCAGCATCGGTGCGTCTGCCACGGTGGTCTGTGTCGATGGTATAGAAAATAACTCAAGCAGAGCTCAGAAAAGAATGCATGATTCCGGGTAGTTGCCTCGAAATAATCCGTTTCAAGAATACAGCTGCCTTCTTAACGTACCGTATCACTTGTTAATTCTTCAAAAAGCAAACTCTGAGCAAATCAAGATCCCTCTGCCAGATGACCTCGGACACCGACGTCTGCTCCCCGAAGATACAGCTGAAATACCTGAAAACATTGCATCAGTATAAGAATCAGAATTGCATCGATTATGAGAACTAAGAAAAGTTATCACTAATATAAAATGTTGACCGATATGGCCAGTGGCCAGTACAACTCCCGATGTCATCCTCGACATTAATGTCCTAGTGCATATCCCAGAATCCAACCGCAACTGTGATCTTGGGTTCAATGTGTGCGATGAATTTACTCATTACTGTGTGTAGTAACGGCAACTGAGGGGAAAATAAAATGCAATAAGGTACCGAAACGTCCATATCGCCGATCTTTTTTGGGCTGGGTAACACTGAACTAGAAGAGTTGGTCGAACGGATGAGATGAGCACATTTTGTCACCGTTATATCGCTGGCCAGATCGCAAATCCATATCCAGACGAGACAACATATGTCGACGAGCTGCACCAACTAAGGTGATGAGTCCGCACCAGCCCGACGGACTCTAACAGAGCTAACAGAGCTGGAAAAACACACCTACATCTAGCAAGACCTAGAGCTATTACTGAATAGGTCATAAAATATTTACCAGCCTATCACACTTTTTTAGGGAAAACACCATAGCCGGTCATTTCGACGCGTTTTTTCCAAACCCTGATCTTCTTCCCGTGAATTGCCCGGAAGCACGAAAAATCCAATTAAAAAAGTCCAATCAATTATTCGATCCTGATCAAGTATCAAGCATGTGAGCTTGTTCTTACATTGCTTGATCTGCTGAGACAGACAAACTTCAGAAAACCGAGTCACTGTATTTTCTCAAGCTTTCTCAAGCTTTTTTCAACCTGTCGGAAATTTACGGGAGAACAGATATGGAGTTTGAAGGAAAAAACACGGCGATTTATTCCCTGCTCAACCTGTTGTGGGTCTCATAGTTCACCCTATCATTTCCTTTTCCTAGCACAACAGGGTATGTGCTCAGTCTCACACCGAAGTTCACGATACCATGTTGGTTGGGCACAAAAAAAAAATCGTACCACACGACAGCGGATCAGCTGTGCTGTACAACACACTAGCGTCTAGCTGAGTGCATTCACGCCGACATCTCATCGAGATTGTCATGCTTTGCAGGTAAGGAGTCTATGGTAGGTTCACAAATCAGTCACACGAGTCACGAATGGTGGTATGACTGACTGGGGCCAATTCACCAATCAGTTCGATTATGAGTCTGAACGCATAGTGCACGGTGCGTCTTGGTTGTTTCGTTTTGGACGTCTGCCAGTAGGTGGCTCTGTAAACACCACAACCTACTCAATAGATGTCGCCATAATGTACTATGCAGTTGTTGTGAAGTTTAAAAGATTTCATAATGTATATTGCTCAGTATTTTCCTCATAAATTAAAACACCCCTCACCCAGGTACCACTGCAATTATAAGTAGTGTTTTGCAATGAATAAGTGCCTAGTTATGTTGAATTAGAAATGTAGATCGCTTTAAATTTACACACAGCTCCAAATCCCTGAAATGATTAGGTACTTCCCATCTGAATCAGATCAGGCTTCAGAATGAAGCAGTCCAATACATCATCATAGTTCAAATGGTGTTTGCAAATGCCAGAATGCATTTTCTTCATAAAGATTTTTCACACACTAAAGCAATGATTGATGTAATGAAATCTGCATACCCATCACATCTGCCTGCACATTAACATTTCATCAAATGTCCAATATTAACAGATCACCCCTCAATATAAGAAATCTTTAGTAAATGTGAATATGAAGTCCAGTGAATATTTTGAACATAACCTAACCTGATATAACCTTACCTAGCTACCTACCAACCTAAAACTTTCAACCTGGCTGTCCCAACTCAAAACCTATTACCTACAACCTACAACCTTAAGCCCACAACCTATCTACACATAAACCAAATTTTATCATACCACCAGATACCTATATATATATATATATATATATATATATATATATATATATATATATATATATATATATATATATATATATATATATATATATATATATATATATATATCAATCTGTAAGAATCTGGCCAGATGCCTACATTTCTTTCAGTCAGAATGCACAGAGTAGATGGGTGGTAACCAGAGCTGGGCGCGTTCCTCGATTTTCGGTAGTGCGTTAGCGTTCCTGCGTTCCTCCGGCCGCGGTTAGTGCGTTCCTGGAATAGCGTTCCTCAATTTTTTTTTCGTTCGGTGCGTTAGCGTTCCCGCGTTCCTGCGTTCCTCCCTCAAAAATACCGCCGAACCACGCGGCGCGGGCCCAAGCAAACACGGGGCGAATCGATCACAGAATACCCAGAATGGCGACGTGGGGCCGAAAAGCAACTCGACATCTCTTTTCCGAATCGAATATCTGAAATACGTTTTACCAATATCATCCGTAGGGTTTTCAACAAAAATACGACCTGCTTAAAAACAATAGTTAAGTTATCATATTTACTTTACACATTTAATGCCTGAAACTGAATCGAATAGTAAACATCACCACTAAAAATCTTTACACATTTAATGCCTGAAACCGAATCGAATAGTAAACATCACCACTAAATCTAAGCAAGCCTTCCTCGATTCGACCGACAAGTGGTGCCTCTACCGGCAAACACACGTACTCGAGATTCAAACATTTGACACAGAGGTCATTGGCAGCAATATAATTTTTCGGGTGGTTCCGCAAGAACGCAGGAACGCTTCAAAATTTCGGGTGGTGCGTTCCTCTTACTTGCGTTCCTTTGAAAAACTTTGCGTTCCTGCGTTCTTGCGTTCCTAAAAAGGGCGGTGCGTACGTACGGAAGAACGCAGGAACGCACTAAAGGAACGCACTTGCCCAGCTCTGGTGGTAACTGGTAATGAAAAATCTTTGAAACTAGAGGGTTTTTACTAGCAATGACAATGTCATTGCTGAGGTGCTAATCCAAAATATTAATAATTAACTTAACGGAACCAGCCAACATCACTGGAAATTTCTTCTGAGTTCTGATTGTTGGTTGGTTGTTGTTTTTAGGTAATATGTATTTTTGAAGTATATGAATCTATCAAATCAGATAAAATAACAGATGCACACAAATGAAATTTCAACTGATGCCTTATATATTTGTGAATGAGCTCAACATCCAGGTTCGGTTGCGGATTCCTGATGATGGCAACAGCTAAGGGCTCGAAATGCTGAGAAACGTCCTTACCTGAAGCTGTGTTCCTGTTCCATGCTTCTCCAAAGCAATCTCAGTCTACGCTCTCCACCTACAAATAACAAACGTGCATGCATAGACCAACATCATCCCAACTTTAATTGAGATCTTTCCAGGATCAAGGTCTTGGGTCCCTGTACCTTATTGACTAATAGCTTGCAAGTATTGCTATCAGTTCTATTACGCTTCTATCAAATACTGAAATAAGGCAACAAGGCCACAACACAACACACTACTTGTCTATTCAATTTAATTTCTCGAATCGTTTGTATGGAGCAGGGGGATGTCGTCCCGGTTCTTCCCATGTATTATTCGCCAATCAGCTTAACACTACCAGTGACGTCACTGGTGGATCGCCAATCGGGGCCGTTCGGCCGGCCGGCCGGGCCGGGCCCGTAGAAGGCCAAACGCAGACGTTTTCAGAAAAGCGTAAGCCGTATAGATACAGTCGTGGATGGAGCTTTGCTGTAATTCGGCTCTCCAAGAGTGCATCAGGGTACCCGGATAAAGGTCATAGTGAACCGGCATCTGATAAACCCCGCTCACGGCTTAGCAGCCGACTTCGACCCTTCGCCCTCGTAAAGCACAAAAGCGCTTGCCGGTCATCAATCCACCTGCATCTCATCTGCTTCCTGCCTATATCGACCAGATACTGCAGCCGTTTTGGAGCGGCGCGCTAGCCGCCGGTGCTAAGCGTTAACCACTGAGTGCGCGTGGCCTACTGCCGCCCCGATGGCGCTGGCCCCCGGCACCGGCACCGGCGCGGCGCCCCTGACCTATGGGAGGGGGGGGGGGGTGGCTGCTAATTAGTTGAGCCGGAATTGGGATGGAAGCCGCGGTATGGGATTGGGATAGCAACTCAGCGAGACTAAGGGATTGTGTTGTGCCTTCGGTAGGCCCCCAAAATTACCGGTGTAGTGCCCTCAGGGCCGCCGGTGATGAAGCCTTTGGAGGCACTGGTGTGGGCACTCACAGGTAGGTACCGGTGTGAGGCCCTCAGATGCATTGGTGCGGGGCCCCGAGGTGCCGCTGTAGGCCCTCTGAGGTGCTAGTGTGTGGCCCTCAGAGGCGCCGGTGAGGGTCCTCACAGTTGCCATTGTGGGCGATCAGAGACACTGCAGTGTGGGGTCATCACAGTCGGGTGTGGGAGTTGGGACTCTTAGAGCTGCTGGCTCGAACCCTTTATAAGCCGACAGGGGCTCTCAGAGACCGACAAGGGGCCCTCAAGAGGTCTGCGGTGTCTTCAGGAGCCCTGTGGAGTCCTCAGAGACCAGCAAGGTACTCTCAGACGCCGTTTGGGGCCCTCAGAGTCGTCGGTGTGGGGCCCTCAAAAGTCACCGGTGAGCGGCCACTGGCCGTCCAACACTGAAAGAAAAAATGACACCAAATGGGGGGTAGGGTGACTCTGCCAAAAAGTCCGCCCCACAGGGGTGTCAAAACAACTCCCTTTTGGAGCATCATAACACTGCAATATGGTGTCCATAAACGCCGTTTCTTGGCGCACGTGGACTCCATATTTCGGAGTTCGGATGCCCAAAAAAAGTTTTTTTGACACCCCTGTGGGGCGGACTTTTTGGCATGTTCCCGTAAATAGAGTCAAGACTCCCTTAGGACTCTTTCTTTTTGGGGTTATATGATGCCCCAAAAGAGACTCTTTTGATACCCCTGTGGGGCGGACTTTTTGGCATATCACTTTACATGGAGTCACGACATAACCGAGAGATACTCCAAACGTTTTTTTTTCTCGGAAGTTCCCAGGTGAGACTTCAATGCCTCCATCCGGTTTTAGATTCGACTCCAAGATTGGAGTCAAATTCATATGGCCACGCGTCTGAAAATCTTAGGCTTTATTATTTACAGCATGAGTCTTTCCACATAGTTTTAGCCGCTAAAGCATTATCACACAATCACCTTACATCATACAGAAGTTGTGATGGCCCTGGTTTATACCACAAGCTGCCAAACTCGTAAAAATTATTAAAGAAAGACAAGATTCCTCAAACCTTCATAGAAAGAGCGGAAAGTTTGACCCGAAAAAAGGCTGTGACAGTTAACGACATCTATGAGAAAAGTTAAAACTAGCAGTACCAGCCACCAGCCGATGCCAGCGCCACCTTTATGACATCCGTTTAAGGGAGTCATAGAGGAGTCCGAAACTTTACTTAGGGGGTATACTTTTTCCGTTTAGACGGTTAAACATTCCCGTGATGAGGCGTAACACTTTAGTTAGAAAGGCGTATATTTTCAGCGATGTATTAAGTAGCAGATCTTCAAAAGAATGCCGTATCATCAAAGGTAATTTTCAAAAGGGAGTCGTAGGTCATTGGGGATCATTCAACAGGGAGTCGTATGCACCAAAAGGAGACCTTGAAAAGGAATTCATACATTTGAACTAAGGCGTCCTGTATTATTTAAGACGAAACGTACTTTTTTAAAGGGATTCGTACATTTCCAATAGGGAATCGAACATCTTTAAAAGGGAATTGCACATTTTTAAAGAGACTCGCACATGTTCAAAAGGGAGTCGCTCATTTTCAATAGATTCCCACAGTTTCAAAAGAGAGTCACTTATTTTCAAAGGAAAGTCATATATTTTTAAAAGAGAGTCATCTTTCTTTGATCATGAGTCGAACATTTTGACAAGAGAGTAAAACACCGTTTCTGGGAGTCAAATGTGTAAAAGGAGTCTCGACTCCATGTTAAATGAGTGTATAATGTGGAGTCGAGACACCTCATTTCCAACGTGACTCTCATAAAAAGGTTTCTTACTCCCTTGCCAAAATGCACGACTCCTTTTTTGAGATAGACACTCCCCAACAAAGGCGTCAAGTATCCCTCTTTTGGTGTCGAACACCCTCGCAGAACTCACTGATCCGATTTAAGGGTATCATGACCCTCTCAGGAGGACACCATATTTTGACGTCGTCGGAAACTGACGCCAAAAGATGGGGCGATGACCATACATTTTGGAGTCGGACACCAAAATTTAAGCACTCAGACTCCGAAATATGGAGTCGTCGTGGAGGTGGGGTGTCAAAATTTTTATCAGTGAATGCGAAGGTCCCGTCTGGGGCCGTCAGAGGCTCCGGCGTTCAGCCCTCAGAGCCGCCGATAAATATATGGCCAAGAACCACTGGTTTGGGCCTTTGGGACTTCATAGTTCATTCAGGGGTGCCGGTTGAACTCAGAGGTGGCAGTGTGGGTCCCTCAGCTGGGCACCGGTTTGGGGCTTTCACACAGCCGCCGGTGAGGGCCCTCGCAGGCGCCGTTGTGGGGGCCATCAACCATTGGTTTAGGGGTTCATCACAGGCGTGTGTGGAACCCTTAGAGCTGCTGGTCCCTGATAGGCCGGTAAAGGCCCTCACAGGTCGCCAATGGGGCCTGAGAGGCCGGCGAGGGGCCCTCAAATGCCGACAAGGGACAATAAAAAGCCGGTGTGTGACTCTTATGGAGAAAGGTGTGGCTATTCGGAGCACATAAGGTGTTCTTTCGAGCCCTGTGGGGCCCTTCTGAGTCGAAAATGCCAGCGTGGACCCCTGATCCGATGGGGGCACGTGCCCCCTGCCCCCCCCCCTCCGGGTACAGATAGAGAATGCAATCGGCGGTGCGGGACACAACAATTGCAATTGTTCCTTCTCCCGTCGCGAGGTCGCCCATCCGAACCATCATATCCCAAAATTGTCAACCCTGGGGCTCGGTTCGGCAATGTATCGGCCAGGAAATCAGCTTTAGGTGGGTAAAAAAGTTATTAAGAGTCATAAGTTGTCGTTACGTTCAGTAATAACAACGATAAAGTGTCAAATGTACCCGACATACGGCTTGGAGCCGGGCGCCGCGCGGTCTCCACCAGTGACGTCACGCTAATGCTTAGCGACCGGTCCATTGGAAATTGCGGGATGATTCTACCTCTCTTATACGGCCTTGGTATGGAGCAAATGTTTCGGTTTTCCTCGTCTACAAAATATTGTACAAGATTATCAATCTCGACGCACCTGTCGAACTTCGCGGCCTCCGTATTACGTCACACGATTTCAGAGATTTTCGGCAGAAAAACTTCCGACATCCCTAAAACAGCGGCTCACAAAAGCCAGCCAAACGTGAAAATTAAGACAATACAGTCCGTAAAATGATGATAATATTGTAGGGAAATCAATGGAGCATGATATATGTGAATACCAAATCACAAAAATGGTTTTTCACAGTTTGGCGAAGAGTTGAAGTTAGGGGTTGTTAGGGGTAGAATTTCGCCAAAACAGGCGAAGGATGTCATTATATTTGAACATGTCAAAATAGAGTATTGTGGGCTTAATATCAGTTTTGATGCATAGGTGGGCATAATTCATCAATTTTCTTTCACTTTGTATAACATTTAGCTCGTAAAATGAGCCTGGGAATTAACAATTTCATTTCTTCAGAAGCCATTTTTTCCGCAAAATCAGCGGATTTTTCGCATGAAAATGAAGGAAGTTTACTGGGCTTAAAAACAAGCATTTCGCAAATTTTCCAAGAAAATGACCGCGTATGCAATGTATTATTTCATTTTCTTTCGTATTATCTCATTTTCTCGTCTTGGTTTGGTCGATTAGCGGTGCTGTCGTCATTATAAGTTAGGGGTTGTTAGGGGCGAAAATAACGACTTCCTTCGGGATTTTGACTTCCCGATAACGACTTCCTTTTTGACCACCGGTGACGTCACAGGCTGAACAAAGCACGCCAGGGCGGTGGTGCATGATGTATGAAGAGTCAACAGGGGATTATTGTGTCTTTGATGGCCTTGAATCTCGAACGACTGCTTGTGTTGTGGACGCTGTGGATGCATTGGTGTTGTGTCCGAGGGGTTTGTGCTTATCCTGATTTTCAGTGGTTGTGTTTGAGCTTAGTTTTGCTTTTATTCTTTGCGATCAATTGATAACTATTGTATATTAATCCGAGTCTGGTCCAAGGCTATATGCTGTATCTCAGTGCTGCCAGATGGGGAAGGCTGTAATCCTCCAGATCAGTTACAAAAATCCTCCAGATTCCTCCAAATCCTATTGGTAGATATAGAAAGGCGGTCTTGGACGCTACGGGGGGCTATACCCCCAAAAACTTTTCACCAAATTCTAAAAACTCATCGGATTTCGAATCCTTTCGCACTGCTGTGCACTGTGCAGTTTAACCCGCGCACCGACGGGGAGGGGCGGATATCCGCCCCCCCCCCCTGAGGTTTTTCGCGGATAGCGGGAAAACCGCGGCGCGTAGCGCCGCGAAATTTGGTACGACTATTCTCTCATCAATTTTACACATGGTGTGCCAGTTTGAATCTCCTAACTTTTAAGGTCAGGTCACCAGGTCACTTTAAATGACCCAACCTCAAGTCACTTTTTTGCAACTTTGTCACCGTGCCAGAGCTACAATAGATGTCGGAGGCCTTTGAAAGTCGCAGGATGTTATTAGGTCATTAGTAGCTACAATTTGTATATCTCGGAGTTTTGATATCGGTGACCTAAGGTCAGGTCAATTTCGCGACCTCCCCATTGTAAGTCAATGGGGGAAAATGAACTCCCTGTTTTTACCACCAAAACGGGTCGGAATGGCCCCATATACCATACATGACTTCATATATGATCAACATTCACTACCTTGAGGCCTGTTTTGCTGTTGGGCAGCTGTAAGGTCATGTGACGTCATCAAAGGTCACCTAAGGTTTTTTTGCCAATAACTCCGTACAGGAACAAGATACAGCCGCGCGGATGGTCTCATTGTGTTCAGCTCGTCAAGACGCATCGAATGATATACATGATGACCTCGAGGTCACGTGACCTGAGGTCAACCTTTGACCTTGACCTTTCGAGTTCAACATATATACCATTCGATGCGGATTGACGAGAGGATCACGATGATGCCCTTAGTTTGTTCCTATCTTGACTAATTCGAAAGTTATTCGAGAAAAACTCTCCATATCTAGCGCCGTCATTTTGACTTTTTCGACCCCTGTGACGTCATTTTTGACCTGACCTGAAAATGACATTAGTAAAAATTGTAGACCTTGTCCGTGCGTATCCGATGCCGTTTACTGCTTGTCGTTATCTTGCTTCGTTCTCGAGATCTCAGGGGGGGGGGCGGTCATCCGCCCCCCCCGTCGGTGCGAAGTTGGCGCAGACCCCCGTCGGTGCGCGGGTTAAAAGATACTTTTTCTTATAAAAGTTGTTTAGTTTTCGTTTTATCCCAAAAAAACGAAAATTTTCGTCGATTTCGGGCGATGCAGGGGGCCGGGGGCATTTGCCCCAAATGTCCCCCTTAGATCCGCCAGTAGCTTGGTAGTTATAGCTACAGACTGAGACATTCTTCAGTCTCACGGTGATGAAGGACGTGATATATCCTAACGGGTAGGGTGACGCTGGGCAGGAAAATGCCTTTTTAGTCTTGAATGTGTTATATTTTTCCATGACATTGAATATAATAATCGGGCGATAAATCCTCCAGATTTTCCTCCAGAAGCAAAAATCCTCCAAAAGCGAAATTTGTCCGCAAATAGAGCTCAAAATCCTCCAGATTTGCGGAAATCCTCCAAATCTGGCAGCACTGCTGTATCTGCGCTGGGTGAGCATCGATTGAAATTGAAATTGAAATAGCCTAGTTGTTTGTACAATTTAATTTGTGATTTCCTTACCAAACCTGTGTATGTTGTTTGGTAGGTACAAACTCAGCTCCAAAAGTCAAGACACTGGAATATAATGCAGTTTTTATTTTGTCACAATCACATCACCCATGCAGCATCAGCATGCTATTGCTGATTTCAACTGCTAATGCCATGCTGTCTCGGTCTTGCATTTGTCTTCTTCCATACGTCTTGCAGTTGCTGCATACATACCTCGACCTATATTTTATATCAATATTGCCAGATCATAAGAATATGAATATTGCTTAACATTGTATATGCCTATATTCAAATTGGCGCTCATTGAGACAGAGGTATTTTATGACCTAGCAAGAAGTTGCCAAACACATTGATGCTTGCCGAACAGTATGATATATTTAAGTGAAAAAGTCGTGAGGATGTCTTTTTCCCAATTTTTAGGATGTCATTATCCTTTTCATTAGGGGAGGATTTCCCCACAACATTGCCAATTTGGCCACACTGTGGACCCATCAAAGGCCTGCGGTTCCGATGGTTTAACAGTACGACTTATAAAAATGGCTGCTGCCTATATTGCCGAACCGCTATCCAAACTTTTTGTCAAATCCGTACAAGAAGGCAAATATCCAACCCAGTGGAAAAAGGCAACAGTGAAGGCCGTTTTCAAAGGAAGAGGTTCCCCGTCTGAAGCTGGATCGTATCGCCCGATAAGCTTACTACCATGCCTATCAAAGATCTTTGAAAAACTAATGTTCGCACGAATATACCACCACATCTATAGCAATTCACTTATAACAGAAAAACAAAGCGGCTATCGCCCAGGGCACAGCACGGAACTTCAGCTTAGCTATCTTTCTGACAAACTTTATAGAGCTATGGATTCTGGTGACGATTATACAGTCATCTATCTAGATATCTCAAGATACTTTGAAAAAATATGGCATGAGGGTCTGTTAGCGAAATGTGACATCGAATTCGGAATAAGAGGCACCTATCTTGATTGGTTAAAATCCTATTTATTTATTTCACATTACAGACATGTCCGTGGAAACACGGCTATTCTATGTCCAAGTCGTTGTGCATATACAAATCGAATGGGATATGACAACAGTCACCGCAATCATTCACACACTCACACACTCACATGGGCGTAGAAACCTCACGAAAAGTGGGGGGGGGCCAGCTAAACTTCAATGTCTCTTTGTGGGAGCCCCAATACCCCTATGAAGAAATTCTTTGCAGTTTTGTGCTCATCTCACCTTGCTAAACCATTTCCTGCTCTTAGTTTTGTAATTAAAATAAAAATTCAAGATTTTACTTAAAAAATGGCTGAAAAGTGGGGGGGCCATGGCCCCCCCGGCCCCCCCTGTTCCTACGCCTATGCTGACACTCACCTATTTAAGTGGAAGAAAGCAAATAGTGCAGGTAGGCCAGGCTACTTCTACCCAACGCAAAATATCAGCTGGAGTGCCACAAGGATCTGTCCTAGGCCCCCTTCTAGCCATTATGTACCTGCATGGGCTCAGCAGTATGACTGACAACGAAATGCTATTTTTTGCCGATGACAGTTCATTACACGCCAGTCATAATGCTGATAATATTCACGAAGTTGAGCGATCGCTTCAAGTAGATCTTGATCGGATCAAACGCTACGGATATGATTGGGCCATAACGTTTAATGCAGATAAAACCACCCAACAGACATTTACCTACAAACATGCGCGTATCCCAGCTCTAACTTTTGACGATAAGATCATTCCCATTCGAGACTCCCATAAACATCTTGGGGTGACTATATCCACTGACCTTAGATTTAAGTCGCATGTAAATAATATCTTATTGAAATTCAATCGCACGCTGAGTCCTCTCTTCCCTATTGCGTCTTTGGTGCCAAGACGGATCTTACTTCATATTTACCAGATGTACATTCAGCCCCACCTCGACTATTGTGACACCATTTTCGATTGCCATCTGACAGCCAATGACAAGTCCCGACTCGAAAAGGCACAAAATAGAGCGGCACGCCTCATCACAGGCACGCCTCGACGGACGTCGACTGCTGGTCTTAGAGCAGAGCTCGGCTGGACAACGCTGCAAGACAGACGGCGCACGCATAGAGTCGAACTCTACCACAAAATCATAGTTGATAACCGAATACCTAACTATATCAAGGACATAATCCCCCAGACCAGAGCCACAGAGTTGAATCGGGAACTACGCTCCACACAATCAACACGGCGTGCCGTATCAGCTGCCCGGTCAGCTGCCTATGCCAGATCCTTTGTTCCAGCCACAACTAAAATATGGAACGAACTTTCCGACGCCTTGAGGAGCGAAATAAACTGGAGGCTATTCAAAAAAACGCTCCATGCACTTATGGGCATGGATAAGGCAGCTCCACATTACTTTAGCGAAGGCTCTAAAGTAGGTAACCAGCTACATACCCAAATCAGGCTCCAAGCGTCAGAACTAAACGAGCATAGGTATGCTCTAGGAAAAAGCAACTCAGCCATCTGCCGATGTGGTGCTTCAAAAGAAACCGTCGAACATTTTCTACTCATATGTCCTCTCTTCAACACTCAGCGATCTGACCTATTTCGTAGATTAACAGAAGTTCTAGGAACCAAC